>NC_092872.1:678008927-678361427 GCF_028372415.1 Notamacropus eugenii | reverse complement strand
AGTGATTGCTGAAAAATGAAAACAAATAAATTAATTTTAAAAAATGATGAATATGAAGAATTCAGAGAAACATGGAAAGAATGAGATTGTGGAATCGGGAGACAGGTTCAAATTCTAATTTTTCTATGTATCAGTCACCTGTATGACCTCGGGCAAGTTACTTTACCTTAATTTCCTCATTTGTAAAATGAGAAGGTGGCACCAGATTGCCTCTAAGTTCCTCTATGATCCTATGGTCCTTTGAAATAAGCACAATTAAGAAAGCACTAAATGCATTGCGGACAAAAATGTAAATTTCAAAATCACTGAAAAGAATTAGAGCTCTTAGTAATGGAAATGCCAATGAAAGTACCAGAGAAAAGGGAACAAACCACATCTCCATCCTCATGGCAAAAAAGTGGGTGACTACTGGAAGAGAATATTGTACGCATTGTTGGACAAAATTTCCGTATCAAGTGTTTTTGCTTAATTGTTTCTCTTTGTAGAAAGGGAGAGTGTGATTTGGGGGCTGGGAATGGACAATGTCTGTGATGCTGAAACAAAATATATTAACAAAAACTAGGGTGTTTTTAAAAGAAAAAAAAACAAATCAAGCATTTTCCATGTAACAAGTGAGTACACTCTCTCAAATAAATACATCATCAATGGGAATAGTGCTTGCACACAGGAACCACATATAGGGATAAACATGTAGAAAAAACACGATTAGTGAATATACATTGATGAAGGAGTATCTCATTTCTGATGATATAGAATGTCTTCACACTTTTCTCTGAAGTTCTCTCTTGTACACCAGATCTGCTATCCCCTGGACAGGCAGATAAGTAAGACATTTATTACCTGTGTGACCCTCAGCAAGTCACTTAACCTCTCTCTTCTCCAGTTTCTTTATCTGTAAAATGGGCATAATAAGAATACGTAATTTACTGGACTGATATCAGGACCAAATAAAATAACATATGTAAATAGCTTTGTACTTAGAGTACTAGCTACTATTAACTTTGTTATTATGCTAAAAGTAGGCTCATAGAAGTGTAAAAAATAGATCTAGAAATATAACTAGTGAGAAGCCACCAGACCCACATGATGGAAAATTTTAACTCTGTGGTATAGGATTAGAAATTTCAAAATCCTCTCCAGGATGCCATATAAATAAATTTGAATTGTAGGAAGATGGCAGGTCAGAAATTTCCAGGTTCTCCAGATTTCCTCCACAGACAGAAAATGGCCATAAAATGAATGTAGAGCAGCAAAAATGAAATGTTCTGGGAGGACAATTTTAGAGGACCTCAGAGAAGACTCCAGGGGCTGAGGTTTGGTCTGAGTGAGGTGTAAATATCTCCAGGTCCTGAATCAACAAATGATAGACCCTGAGGGAAGCAGAATAGGCATCAAGAAATTTCACCTCAGGAACTTTTACTTCATGAACTTTCATGTAAGGAACAGCAGACACTGAGTGAGGGGATTGAAAGAACCCTCTGCTGTTTCCAGAAGTCTGGTCTAGAGGTGCCAATCAGACTGTGACTGTGGGTTGTGGCTGTGCACAAGGAGGAGTGAACACAAGTCCAGTGAGTGTAGTACCACAGGTAGCAAGAACATTTTTGGAATAGCATCACTGGGAGTTAGAGAAGGAAGAGAGGAGTCCCTGATGTTGAGCCCCCAGACAGAATTCAGAAAACAACAGTTAGAAGGACCTGAGGCCTAGGATGACACTACTCACAATTTGGGATTAAAATTTGATTATGATAATATTAAGCTGCTAAAAATAAAATAAGATAAATTAAAAATTAAAATGAGTAAGAAAAGAAAAAAACCATTGATAGCTACTTTGATGTAAAAGAAAATCTGGGTTCAAATTCAGAGGAAAATAGTGATGTTAAAAAAAGCTACTCCTGCTCTAAAAAGTAACATCAAGTAGTCACAAACCCAAAAAGAAATCTTGGAAGAATTTTTAAAATAATTCAAAAGTCAAATAAGAGAGAATAAAGAAAAATTAGAAAAAAAAAAGAGCAGTTTAAGAAAATTATGATAAGAAAGTTAACCCATTGGAAAAAGAGATACAAAATCACAAAGAAGAATATAAAAAGGAATTCTAAAATCAAATAGAAGAGAATAAGGACCAATTTGGGGGAGTGGGGAAGAAAGCAATCCAAGAAAATTGTGAAAAGAAAGTTAATCAATTGGAAAAAGAGATACAAAATCTTAAGGAAGAAAATAACTCCTTATAACTAAAATTGTGCAAATGGAATCAATTGATATTATAAGACACCAAGATATGATAAAACTAGAAAAAAAATAGAAGGGAATCTGAAACATCTCTTTAGAAAAACAACTGATCTGGAGAATAGATTGAGGGGAATATAAGAATTGTGAGTCTACCTGAAAGTTATGATCAAAAATAGAATCTGAATAGAATATTACAAGAAATTATGAAATAAAAATGTCCTGAAGTTCTAGAATAAGAAGATAAAGTAGAAATATAGAGAATCTATCAATCACTACCTGAAAAAAAGATTCTAGGAAGAAAACTTACAGGAATGCCATTGCCAAGTTTCAAAATTTCCAGGTTAGAGAGAAAATATTGCAAGCAACAACAAAAAAAACAATTTAAATATTGCAAAAAAGCAATCAGGATTTCATAAGATTTAGCAGCTTCTATACTGGAAAACCACAGATCTTGGAATATTACATTTTGAAGAGCAAAGGAGTTGGGGTTACATCCAAGAATAACTTATCCAGTAAAGTTGAATATAATCCTGAATGGAAAAGAAAAGTATATTTGATGAACTGAAAGACTTTCAGGTATTTCTAGCAAAAAAGACCTTAACTCAAGGGAAAATTTGATATAAAAAGTCCAGAAGAAATACAAGGAAATCATTATAGACTCATTATATGGCAATGATAAGGTGAAGTTATTTACTTGTGATATATGAAAATGTTATTAATATTAGTAACCATTAGTTATTATTAGTAGTAATAGTATTCTTAAAACTGTTAACATTACTAAGATAGTTTGAAAGAAAGGTTGGGTATGAGCTGTGTATGATGATGTGATTCTAAAAAACAAAAATGAGTAGGAAAAGGTTAAATGCAGAAATTACTTTATGCAAACAGGACTTGAAAGGAAGAATTAATAAAGAGGAAGCAGGTAGGGGTGGAGGGGCTGGTAATATTGAAACCTGTCATATGGCTTGAAGAAGAAACAACATATAAACCTGAAGAAGTTTAGAAGTCTTCTGAACTTCTAGAGAGGTGAGAAAACTGGTGGATGGGGTCTGGAGAGAGATTTACAAATTAAGATTAGTAATAGATTAAGGAGAGACTTTTAGAGAGGTGGCTAAAATAAGGAATAAAAGGGTAAGGGGAAAAGATAAGGTAACAGGGATTGGGTGAAAAGAGGCTGAGAAGGAAGACTGTGAGTAAAAATATGATGGAGGGAAATTCAAAAATAGTCATTAAATCTGTGAATGTGAATTAGAAAAAATAATAAAATTCATTTGGAAAAACAAGAAATCAAGAATATCAAAAGAAATATTTTTTTTAAATGTAAAAGAAGGAAGTTTAGCAGTACCAGATTTTCAACTGTATTATAAGGCAGTTAGTATCAAAATTATCTGCTACTAGCTAAGAAATAGAAAAGTTGAGCAATGGAATAGGATAGACATACAATTTATAGTAACAAATAAATGTAATAACCTTGTTTTTAACATGTGTAAAAACTTAAGATTTGGGGATAAGAGCTCATTATTTGGTTAAAAAAAAAATTATTGAGAAAACCGAAAAGTAATTTGGCAGAAAATGGACATAAACCAATGCCTTACACCATTTACCAAGATAAGGTCAAAACAGATACATGACCTAGATATAAAGAGGGATTTTACAAGAAGATTAGAAGAACATGGAACATATTATTGTCAGACTTATCGATACACAATTTATGAATAAAACAAGAGATATAGAACAAAGTTAGGTGTAAAATATAATTACATTAAATTAAAACGTTATTGTACAAAGAAAATAAATGTTGCCAAGATGAAAAGGAAAGCAGAAAACTATAGACCTTTATATAAGACGAGTGTAGTGACAGGGAAACCTAAGAAGAAAACATAGTAGATCATTTTTCTAGCCCAAGATCATAATTCAGCCCACAGGCAAGTGACCAGGGTAGGAATGATGGAACAGAGTTGGGCTAGCACTCCTGTTGCTTTGAGTGAATTCATGGAATCAGAGCTCATGGAAACCCTGGTATCTTATCAGAGGTGAGCCAGCACCTCTGTCCCTCTGACCTTAGCAGGGGATCAGTCCTCCAGCCCTGATCAGAGTTGGGCTCCACCTCCATCCTTTTGATTAGAGAATGCTATCTAGAACTTGTTGCTGACGTTGCTCTTCAATAACATGAGAATCTTCATGATCCCATTTGGGGTTTTCTTGACAAAGACAAAAAAAAAACCATTTTCTTGAGTAATTTGCCATGTCCTTCCCCAGCTCATTTTACAGATGAGGAAAATGAGGCAAACAGGGTTAAGTGATTTGCCCAGGGTGTGAACAGATTTGTTTGAGGTCAGATTTGAACTCAGGAAAATGAGTCTTCCTGACTCTAGGTCTGGGACTCCATCACTGTGTCACCTAGCTGCTCAAAAAGTCCTTCCTTGCTATCTCTCAGATTGATAATCTACAAAGCTAGCAGAAATGTAGAAGTAAGAGGATAAAGGAGCTCAGAGCTTGGCCATCCTGGGCCCTTCTTTGGGCCCTAAGGAGAAGGGAGCAAGTGCCTAGAGGTACTCCCTGGACCTTGACATCTCCTCTTGTCCAGTAGCAATATGTAAGTATGTCTTTGTTGCTGTTCTTCAGTCATTTCAGTTGTTTCTGACTCATCATGATCCCATTTGAGGTTTTCTTGGCAAAGATACTGGAGTCATTTGCCATTTCCTTCTCCAGTTCATTTCATAGATGGGGAAGCTGAGGCAAACAGGGTAAAGTGACTTGCCAAGGGTCACACAACTAGTATGTGTCTGATGCTGGATTGGAACTCAGGAAGATTTCTGGCACTCTATCCACCATGCTGCCTAGTTGCCTCATGATCTAGGACTTGGTCAAGAGTCAAAAGATCACGACAGAAACTGTGGGACCAGGGGTCAGTCTATAGTTCTATTGTTTTGAAACTATAGTGCTTTCCAGCTTGCTGATAGAGTCTGGGACAAAAAACTGTCTGCTGGAATTCCACCTTAGGACAAGTCTATATTCTGCTACTTAGATTCAAACCTGAGTATGGGGCTAAGGGAGTCTAAAGAAGTCAAACCATCCCTTAAATCAAACCAATTAGGGCCCTCTGAAATATGAGTCATCTCTGTGATCCTTGAAGATCAGAGCAGTCATTGCCTAAAGAACATAGCAGCAGGACCCCAGATGATATAGATCAGGGCCAGACAAGGTCCCAATATTTCCTCTAGAAATATACAAAGCCTAGTACCAATATGAAGTCCCAATTTAGAAAGTCATTCTGAATAATAATGGCAATTATAATGATGGTGATAGCTAGAATTTATATAGTGCTTTAAGGCTTGCAAAGTGCTTCCAAATATTATCTCATTTTATCTTCTCAACAACCTGAAGAAGAAGGCCTTATTATTATCCCAATTTTACAGATGGGGAAACTAAGGCAGATCATGGTTAAGTGACTTACCCACGGTCACACATCTGGTAAGTATATGAGTCCATAATTTGAACTCAAGTCTTCCTTACTTCAGGTTTGAGACTCTATGCACTGAAATGGCATGGTAGCTATCTTAAATTATCCAGAAAAATTGAAACAAAAAAAGAAAGATGTGGAACAATATCTTTAATGAACATTGATAAAAAAAACAATTAAACAATTAAAAATTAAAATATCTGTGATATTAGGCAAGAGCAACATGTCACAAAGATTATAGAGTATGACCAAGTTGGATTTATACCAGGAATGAAAGGTTAGTTCAATACAGTAATAGGAAAACTGTAACTGTAATATATCAAATTAATCATAAGAAAAATTATATGATTATGCTGATAGATGTAGAAAAAGCTTTGGACAGAATACAACATGCATTTTTGTTGAAAAATAATTTTTTTTAAAAAAATTGAATTTTTCCTTAATATGATCAGTAGTATTTATCTAAAACTAACTGCTAGCATTAAATATAATAGAAATAAAACTTGGGAGCTTTTCAATAAATCAAGGGTGAAGGAAGGATGGCTATTATCAACACTGGTATTTGAAATAGTGTTAGAAATGTTAGCTAGAGCAATAAATCAAGAAAAAAAACACTAAAGGAATGATCATAGGCAAAGAAGAAGAAAAATGATCACTTTTGTAGTTGATGTGGCTGTTTACTCAGGAAAATCTAAAAATTAATTGAAATAATTAGCAATTATTTCTTCAGCAATGTTGCAGTATACAAAATAAAGTCACAAAAATCAGTAACATTTCTGTATAATGTCAGTAAAACCCAGAAGAAAGAGGTGAAAAGAGAAATTTTATTTAAAATAACTACACATAAAATATTTGGAAATCTTCTTCTACCAAAACATACATATATCTATCAAGACACACCTATAAAACACTCTTTACAGAAATAGAGACATGAATAATTAAAGAAAATTAATTACTCACAAGTAGGCTCAGGTATTATAATAAAAATGATAATACTACCTAAATTAATTTCCTTATTTAGTACCATACCAAGCAGACTATCAAATGATTACATTATAGACATAGGGAAAAAAACACATTTATCTGGAGGAACAAAAGGTCAAGTATTTCAAAGGAAATAAAAATGCAAGAAGAAAAGGATCAAATGGTACTAGGTCTTAAACTATGCTACCAAGCAATAGTTACCAAAATTATTTTGGTACTGATTAAAAAATAGAGATCTATGAATAAAACACATAATGTGCATGACAAAAAGAAGCAAATTAACCTAATAATAGTCTAGTGTTTGATAAAGCCAAAGATCATAGCAACTAGGATTCACCATTTGACAGAGACCTCTAGAAAAACTGCAAAGCAGATGAATGAATATTTTAAAAAATATAAATTGCCCAGATTAACAGAAGAGGAAGTTGAATACTTAAACAACCCCATCTCAGAAAAAGAAATTGAACAAGTCATCAGTGAACTCCCTAGAAAAAATCCCCTCCCCCAGGCTGGATGGATTTACAAGTGAATTCTATCAAACATTTAAAGAACAGTTAATTCCAATACTATATAGGCTATTTGAGAAAATTGGGGAAGGAGTCCTCCCAAATTCTTTTTATCAGATATGGTTCTGATACTTAAACCAGGAAGAGCCAAAACAGAGAAAGAAAATTATAGACCAATTTCTCTAATGAATATAGATGCAAAAATTTTAAATAAGACTTCAGCAAAAAGAATACAGCAACTTATCATAAGAATAATACATTATGATTGGGTAGGATTCATACCAGGAATGCAGGGCTTGTTCAATATTAGGAAAACTATTAGCATTACTGTCCATATCAGCAACAAACCTAACAGAAACCACATGATCGTAAGGGAATTGCCAACCCTCAGCTCTCTTGGACGGCGTACACCAGTCATGGCTCAGGTAAACTGAGGGGATTGTGGCAAGGCATGGACAAGATGGCGCTGGGAGGAAGGGCTCCACCCCTGTTTACTACCAGATACTTCCTGGAACGTGGCTGGAAAGTAGTAGCAAAAACTTGCTTAAACTAGTTTAATCTTGCTTGAGCAGCTTACGTAACTAAGGCATACATAAGACTATATAAGTGCTTGAGCTAGCTGGAATAAATGGAGTTGCATCACATCTTTGCCTCCCGCCTCATTCATTACTCACAGCTTGCTCCTTCAGGGTCACAGGCACTGCTGGTCAGATAAGAAATGTTGACTCGGGATGAACGGCCCCCATAAATCCCATTCACATGATTATCTCAATAGATGCAGAAAAAACTTTTGACAAAATACAACACCCATTCCTATTAAAAGTGCTGGAGAGCATAAGAATAAGTGGAGCTTTCCATAAAATAAGCAGTATCTACTTAAAACCTTCAGCAAGCATTATATGCAACAGAGACAAGCTAGATGCATTTCCAACAAGATCAGGGGTGAAATAAGGATGTCCATTACCACCACTATTATTCAATATGGTACTAGAAATATTAGCTGTAGCAATTGGAGAAAATGAAGAAATTAAAGGAATTATAATAGGTGAAGAAGAAACTAAGTTATCACTCTTTGCAGATGATATGGTGATATACTTAGAGAATCCCAGAGATTCAAGTAAAAAACTACTTGAAATGATAAACAACTTTGGCAAAGTTGCTGGTTACACACTAAACCCACACAAATCTTCTGCATTTCTATATATTACCAACAAAGCCCAATAGCAAGAGATAGAAAGAGAAATGCCATTTAAAGCTAGGGTAGACACTATAGAATATTTTGGAGTCTACCTGCCAAATAAATCCAGGGACTATATGAACACAATTATAAGACACTTTTCACACAAATAAAGTCAGATCTAAGTAAGTGAAAAAACTTCAGCTGCTCATGGATAGGCAGAGCCAATATAATAAAAATGACAATTCTACCTAAATTAATTTACTTATTTAGTGCAATACCAATCAAACTATCAGATAATTATTCTCTAGAGCTGGAAAAAATGATATCAAAATTCATCTGGAAGAACAAAAGTTCCAGAATATCAAGGGAACTAATGAAAAGAAATGCTAGGGAAGGTGGCTTAGCTCTACCAGGTCTCAAATTGTATTATAAAGCAGCAAGTATCAAAACCACTTGGTACAGGCTAAGAAACAGAAGGGTAGACAAGTGGAATATGCTAGGTACTCAAGACACAGTAGGCAATGAATATAACAATCTACTGTTTGATAAGCCCAAGGACCCCAGCTTCTGGGACAAGAATTCACTGTTCAACAAAAGTTATTGGGAAAAATGGACAACATTGTGGCAGAAACTAGGCATAGACCAATGCCTGACACCATACACAAGAATAAAGTACAAATGGATACATGATCTAAGTATAAAGATTGATACTGTAAATAAATTAGTGGAGCAAGGAATAGTGTATTTATCAGACTTATGGAGAAGGGAAGAATATTTAACTAAAGAAGAGATAGAAAACATTATGAAGTACAAAATGGATAATTTTGATTACATTAAACTGAAAAGTTTTTGCACAACCAAACCCAATGCAACCAAAATTCAGAGGGATGCAGAAAATTGGGAAAGAATTTTTGCAACTAGTGTCTATGATAAAGGCCTCATTTCTAAAATATATAGAGAACTGAGTAAAATGTACAAGAAAACAAGTCATTCCCCAATTGATAAATGATCAAAGGATATGACAGGCAGTTTTCAGAAGTAGAAATTAAAGATATCTATAGTCATATTATAAAATGCTCTAAATCACTGTTGATTAGAGAGATGAAAACCAAAACAACTCTGAGGTATCACATCACATCTATCAGATTGGCTAGCATGACAGAACAGGAAGATGATAAATGTTGGAGAGGATGTGGGAGAGTTGAAACACTAATACATTGTTGGTGGAGCTGTGAACTGATCCAACCATTCTGGAGAGTAATTTGAAACTATGCCCAAATGGCTACAAGAATGTGCATACTCTTTGACTCCGCAATACCACTTCTAGAACTGTATCCCCAAGAGATTGTAAAAATGGGAAAGGGTTTCACATATACAAAAATATTTATAACAGCACTCTTTGTGGTGACAAAAACCATGGAAATCAAGGGGATGCCCATCAATTGGGGAATGGGTGAATAAATTATGGTATATGAATGTAAAGGAATACTATTGTGCTATAAGAAATGATGAACAGGAAAACTTCAGAGAGGCCTGGAAAGACTTATATTATCTGATGCTGAGTAAAAGAAGCAGAACCAGGGGAACTTTGTGCAGAGCAACAACCACAGTGTGTGAAAGTTTTTTTCTGATAGATTTGGAACTTCATTGTAATGCAAGGATTTAAAAAATTCCCAATGGTCTTTTAAGGCAAAATGTCTTCCACATCCAGAGAAAGAACTATGGAATTAAGTGGCAGAATGTAGCAGATCATTTTCTTTTGTGTTACATTTTGGTTTGTTATATGATTTCTCCCATTCATTTTAATTCTTATATACAACATGACTATTATGAAAATGTATTTAATAGGAATGTCTGTGTAGAACCTATATAAAACTGTATGCCGTCTCGTGGAGGGAAGGGGGAGGGAGGGGAAAAAAATCTAAGTTATATGGTAGTGATTGTAGAACACTGAAAATAAATTTTAAAAAATGTAAAAAAGAAAAAGAAAAACTGCAAAACAATCTGGGAGAAATTAGATCTAGAATCTAGACCAGTACCTCACACTATATGCTAAGATAAGTTCCAACTACACACATGACTTAGGCATGAAACTTACCATAAGCAAATTAAAGGACCAAGGAAAATTTCCCTTTTGGATGTGCAAATAGCAGAAAAATTCATGACCAAATAAAGGATACAGAATTTCACAGAAAACAAAATGAACAATGTTTATTTTATAAAATTACAGAGCTTTTTTTACAAACCATACCAATGCAGTTAAATTTAGAACAGAAATAGTCAAGTGCAAAATATGTACACATGTGTGTGTGTAGCAAGTTTCTCTGATAAAGGTCTCATATCCAAAATATATAGAGAATTGATTCAAATACATAAAAATAAGAGCCATTTTCTCCAAAAGAAAAATTTTTGCAGGATAAGAACATGCAGTTCTCAAAGAAAGAAGATCAAGCTACCAACAGATAAGTGGAAAAAGCATTCCAAATCTCTAATAACTAGGGAAATGCTCATTAAACAGTTCTAAGCTTTTACCTCAGACTTAGCAGACTGTCAAAGTTGACAAAAAATGAAAATGACAAATTCTGGAGGGGCTGCCTGAAAACAGGAACATTAATGAGTTGCTGGTGGAGCTGCAGATTGGCCCAGCCATTCTGGGAAACAATTTGGAACTATTCCCCACAAAATCACTAAACTGTGCTTACTATTTATTTTGCTTTACCATTACAAGGCCTATATCCCCAAAGAGATCAAAGAGGAAAGGGACTCATATGTATAAAAATATTTACAGCAGCTCTTTAGAGGTGACCAAAAAAAACCCCTTGAAACTAACAAGGTACTCATGAATTGGAGAATACTATAGTGGCATGCTATTGTATTGCAGAGAAACTCGGTTAAACTTATGTGAACTTATCTATAGTGAAATCATCAGAACTAGGAGAACAACCTTTACTATACTGTTGTTTTTGGTAGACAACTTTGAAAGACTTAAAAACTTTGATCAATGCAATGATCAACTTCAATTGCAGAGGACCACTGATGAAAATCCTAGCCAAAAGGAAAAAGAAACTAGCCAAAGGGGGGAGAGGGGAAGCAGTTCGAATCCAGGTTCATCTAGACAAAGTCAAATATTCTGAGTTAGCCTACTGTCAGTGGAGGCACATATGAACTTTGATGTCACAAAATGGAATCATATCGAAATCATCATTTGCCCCAAGTAATTCACACAGCACTGCATGATTCTTGGATCAGAGCCCAAGCCTTGTAGAGATTCCTTGGAGACAAACTGTACAATGAGGTGATGGATTCAATATGAAGAATGACACATACATTTTTGCACATAGCCTTATGCTTTACTTGATTATACAAATGTATTACAAGGATTTTGGTTTTTCCTTTTTTTTCTTTCTCAATGGAAGGGAAAGGTAAAAGAGAGTTCAAATGGATGTTTATTAATTTTAAAAAAGTTCTGAAATTCAATTTATTCTTTATTATTATTATTATTTGACTTAGGAAGATAGATGTCCCTAGTCACCAGAATGGGAATCTATGAGACTCTCTTCTCCATCTGACTCCACTGATTTCTCTGTTCTTATACTAACTACTCCCCTGGACAGATATTGTGCAACAGCTCTTCATTGATGGAGAGAGCATTCCTGGTCAGGATATTAGATCTTACTCATTAGCAACAGTGGTTTCTGTAGGAATCCCTTCCTACAACAAGACTGGTCTGACTTTGCTTTCCCCAGAGCAAAATGGGGGAAAAAAATTGAGTGGTTAAAGTCATTGACTGGTACCTATATCTACAATCACCCAGTGACTGTTTTTTCCATAAACTATCAAAACTGAAAGGGTTCATCAGCCTCCCTATTTTTTTATGTGGGAAAACTGAGGCCCAGAAAAAGGAACTCGCTAGTCAGAGCCAGGACTTAGGGAGATGATATGTATACAACATGTCCTCTTTTCTGTGTAAGGAATGAGAGTTAAAATTTAGACCAGAGTGACCAAAGTGAGAGAGACCTGATGAATAGATTGAGTCATAGACTTTCAGACCTAGGAAAATATAGACTGTAACCACTTCAGTGATCCTTAGAATACAATCTGTTAGAGGGAGAGGAATCTTAAAACATAGAGCACAGGGTGTTAGAACTGGAAGAAATCGTAGTACAGAAAATACGAAATTCTATAAATATCTAATCCAAGAGGAGAAGGGGAAGCAGTAGGAGGAGGCAGAGGGAGCGGAGGAAAGGGTGGAGAAGTGGGAGGAGAAAGAAGAGGAGGAGCTACTAGCAGTGGAGAAGTGTGGAAGGTGGATACTGCGCTGAGCAGAGAAGTCTGAGAGGGAGGCAGCCACGGCCTAAGCAGGTCAGATAGAGAAGGAAGGCTTGAGACCGCGGCTGAAGTGAGGCAGAAGAGAGAAGGGAGCTGAGGCCCAGGGTGAGTGGGCACAGCTGCCTTTGAAGATGGAGGTCATGGGTGGACAGGCCCCTGCTGGGGCTGGAGGTCTGGCAGCCGTAAACATGGGGCCTGAAGCCCTCATCCTAGCCGTGGCAGTGGCTGGAGCTGGAGGGGGGCCATCGCCTACGACTGGGAGCGGATCGAGCCCTGAGACCGATACATGGACATGGACATGGACTTGGAAGGGGGAGTGGTCAGGGCAAGATATAGCACTAGGCCCCACGTTGGCGGCTCTGTTGCTTCTGTACGCTGCGTTGTGGGCTAGTGTGGTAGAGCTTAGATGGAGGGTCCTGGATCTGGCTCAGCAACAAGAAGAGGAACCAGACACAGAGGCAGGGGCAGAGGAAAATGTAGAGACAAGGACAGAAGCAGAGGTAGGGGCAAAAGCAAAGCAGGTGCTGGAGCGGGCGCCGGAGCAGGAGCCCAAACATAAGCGAGAGGCAGCGCCCGAGATGGAGACGGAGTCAGAGGCAGAGAGAGAGGCAGAGCTGGAGGAGCCGAGGGAGCCTTCTGGTGCTTGGGGTCCAAAGAAGTCCTCATCTTTATGTGAGATTGGGCCCTGGACCAATGTGCCTGTACTGGGGATGGGTGCCAGGCCTGTGAGACTAGCAGGTGTAGTGGTTGCTGTCCGCTCGGGTCTGGTGCTGAAACTGACGACATTGGACGCAAGAGCAGGGGGTTTGCTGCGGTCCCGCTCACAGCAAGTAATCCTAGATGAGGGCAGCATTCGTTCTCTGCGTCCTTGGGGAGTGGATTCGGTCCGCATTGACAGCTGCTGGGATAATGGACGCTTCTTCCCTCGGCTAGGAGCCTTCCAAGAGCACCTGCTTAACCTACTGGAGCAGGAGGCCTGTCGAGCAAGGACCAACATCCTCGTCTTCCTGGACACCAAGGTGAGCATATCAGTTGGGTGGGTCAGTCTCTGGGGCTGTCTTAGCCACCCATAAAGTGGTCTGAGGATTCTATAACTAATTGGTCCTCCCCATCCACATTGTAGGAGGCCCACAAGGCTGACATCCAGTATCATATATGACATCAGTATGAAGATGAGGATAGTGAGGACAAAATTAAATTGGGAACGTGCAGGATGAAGGACTTTAAGTCACTCAAAATAGTAGGCATTGTCCACTGACCTCATTGTCTTCCTGGACACCAAGGTGAGAGAACTGCCAGCGATCTCAGGCATTTGTATGTGAGTCATTCACAGAGACAGTCATCCATGCTTCTACCTCATGCCCCACCCCCTCACTGCAGAGGGTACAGTAGGGAGATTAGCATGGAATCCTAGGACTTATTTGTTAGACACTTACAGAATGGGCCACAAAATATTTTGAATTTACATAACTCTATGTCAGTCCACTATATTTGATCTTCACAGAAACTTGTGCAGATTACACAAGTATTGTGTCCATTAAACAGAGGCTTAGATTAGTTAAATAACTCCCTCCAAGGCCCTTATCACAGAGGTCATGAGAGAGAGATGATTAGGGGTGCCCAAAGCCTCTGGATTGTCCCCTAGCAATGATTCAAGCCCTTCCACTCCCTGCTCGCCCCTTTCAAGGTGATAAGAGATCACCTGTATTATTTTATTGTGATAAGACCTATTAGAAGCCCCCAAACCATTATATGAAATTTGGAAATACTTTTTTTTCACATTTGGTTTGCTTTTCATTAGCATTTGCCTTCATAGAATTTTTACCTTCAAAATCCCCAGTTTACAGGAGGCTCTATATTTCAGGAGCCTTCCAAAATTTAAATCCCAACACTCCTTTACAGGAGAAGAAAGCCTCTTTCTAATATACAAAATGCACCATTTTATTGCCCTCAACTCTAATTCAATGTGTAGAACAAAAAGGGAAATTAATTTTAAAGAGAAATTATTTTTCTGATATACTATATTGGTCCAAATATGGGCCCCAATTCCTCCCCCCCTCCAAAAACCCCTGACTTTTATAAAACTTGAGTGTAATCTATTATCATCTGCATCACTAAAAAACCAAGTACAGTAAAAATGAATAAAATGTTTATTTGGGAAAAAAAAGCTTTCTTCTTAACTTTTTCATACAGTAATTTTTTGGTAGAACTTGCCAGAGCTTGTTTTCTGGCATTTGAAAATTCAAGTCATTTCCATAACATGATATGGTCTCAGAGAAGAAATTTTGTGTAATTGTTTTAAGTGCATATTTATAAACTTATTTCACCAAACTAAATCCTTCAGAAATTTGCTAAGCATTTACTACATGGCAGGCTTTGTGGTTGGTGCTGTTAATACAAAAATTAAAAGCAACACATAAAGGTACTTATATTATAATTCTCTTTCCAGAGATATGTCATGATATTATAACATTTTCTTACGTTAATTATAGCTTATTTTATGTGGTGCTTTATATCGCTCATCTTATTTAATTTTCACAATGTATGTCATCCCCATTTTACAAAAGTAGGGAAAGACTTAGATATGTTAATTCATTTGCCTATGATCACACTACTGGTAAATGGCAGAGCAGGACTTGAACCCAGGTTTTCTGATGTAAAATTCTCTTTCCACTGATACCTACCATTTTCAGAGAGAAGACTACATTCAGAAACCAATTCTATTCAGGATAATAAATATTAGGGAATTGTTGAATTTTAGATTTTTTTAAAATCACAATATGTGTTTTCCTTGGACATATGAAAGAATTCTTCTTGATCTAGTATTTTTATGATTGGATGGGTCAGAGAGTAAGGTTGATGAATAGGCTTTGTTTTTTTCCTAAACAGAAACATTTTGTTTGGAGAACAGAAAGCTTATGAAGGAACATGATAGCTATCTTTAAATATTTGAAGGATTATCATGAAGAAGGGATTGGACTGGTTCTGCTCAGTCCCAGAGGACAGAACTAAGATAAATGGATAGGAGGTAGCATGGCATATTGAAAGGATCATTGGATTTTGAATGAGGACATGAGTTCAAATTTTGGCCCTTATTCTTACTAGCTGCACAACCTTGGGCCAGTAAATTCTCTCTGGGTTTTCTCTGTCTTATCTGTAAAGTGAAGAGGCTGGATGAAATCAGACTAAAGCACCTTTCAACTCTAAGTCCTATAATTTCCTATGTAAATTGCAAGAAGGTAGATTTTGACTTGATGTAAGCACAATCTTAATGATAGAGCTCTCCAAAAATGAATGGAAGAGAGTGGGTTCCTGCTACCTAGAGGTCTGATTGTTGGTGATATTTTGAAAGAGGGTTTCTGGTTAGGTTGAGGTTGGACTCTATGGCCCTAATGTTTCTTCTCAGTCTGAATTTCTACAGTGGTGAGCAATTTAACTAGGATAAAGTAAAATAACTATATTTATTAAAATAAAATAAGTGTTATAACATCTTAAAAACCCTTTCTAAAATGAAATATATCCTCCTTTTACTGTAATGTCTTGTTTTACATATTCTTTCAGTTTTTTTTAATCATAACACTGAATTTTTATCACATTTGATATTATACCTTTAATGAACTATCCAGTTTTCCCCTGTCTAGGCTTGATTCTATTCCACAAGTTTTCAGTGATATTTCAAACAAGTGAATTCCTGTGCTATTGATAACCTCCTTAACCTTTTGTGACATGTGTAAAGGTATGAGGTATATATAGTACAGTATATAATATTCCATCTTTATTTGGAAATTTCTGTTATTCCAGTATAATTCAGCTTCTTCATATATTATTTTATTTGGTAGTATGGTATAGTGTTTAGAAAGTCAAACTCAGAGCCTAAAATACCTACATTTAAATCTCACCTCTGAGACATACTGGTTTATGACACAAGGGAAGTAAGTCACTTATCCTTTTGGTATTGTAGGCAAGACTAAGTGCAAAAAAAGGAACCAACCTGGTTGGGGAATTTTAGGGTTTAAGGAATTTTTTACCCAGGAGTTCCTTTTCCCAATGAAATCATGAGTCATGTCCCTATACCCCAAAATCATCTAGAATTTCAGGTCCAGTAGAATTTTTTAAATCTTCCAAAAAAATTTTTGGAGAGTGGATTTTGAATGTCTGATAAAGATGTCCAGAACTTACAAGGTCATTTAGACTTCTGACAATGATTTTGTTATGGCTTTGAGTGAAAAAGTGAATTTTAATAGTAAAAATTATCTTTCTCCAAGCTTCAGTACTCCAGTCTTTGTTTTGTTTTGTCTATGACATGCACATTTTCTTCATAAGAATAATTAGCTGCCTTTTTAAACTATTCTCACTGTACTTCCATCTTCAGGAAGCCTTTACTACACTGTGGAAGAATCTATAAAAATTTGCCTATGGGTCTGTTCTAAGTTTATGAAGATTAATTAGGCTGTTTTGCATCGATAACTTGCCAATTTGAGGTTTTTTAACTTCACCTTTTTTTGTAATTTGGTACAACTAATCTTATTTTATTTCTGAATTAAATATCTTTTGAAAAACTTCACTTCCCCATATAGTGCCAGTAGACACTATTATCAGCAATCACTGAGGTAGGGACTCTTTAAAAGCTACAGCTCTTGTACATTTCCTTGGAGTAATATATTTTCTTAAAAATCACAAAATGTAATAAAACATTCACAAGAAAAAAGAACAACGAACCCTATTTTATGGGTTTTGTGCCAATGAACTATCATGGTTTCCTTACTTGTCTGGCTATGTTTTTTAGTCTTCCTTTCTGGATCATCATCTATGTCTCAACCTCTTTTCATGATTATTACCATTGAGCTCATTCTTTGGTCCTCTTGTCTTTCTCAACTCCCTCCTACTGAGTTCATCACCTCCCACCAGTTCAATTATCATCTCTGTGCAACTAACAACCAAATCTACATAGCCAACACATCTGAATTCCGGTCCTAGAACTAACCACCTGACGGATATCTCCAAATTGATAGCTCATAATACATCCAAAAGAGATCTCATTATATTTTCCCCTTTTTTTCTAACTTCCCTAATTTCACTGAGGGCACTATTATTCTTTTAGTCACCCAAGCTTGAAGCCTGAATCATCCTTGACTATTCACTTTCCCACATGCACTTCCCTCCTTGCCCATACGTAATCAGTTGCCAAAACCTGTCAATTCTGCCTCTATAGCATCTCTCCTATGTTTTAACTCTACTCATGTCAATGGTTTTAGATGCATTAAATTTAAGATGTCTACTGGACATCCATTAGCTTGTGGATTTCTTTCTATTATTATTATATTAATACAATACTACTCCATTGCTATTTATTACTTACTCTATTATGTTGAATAAATTACACCTTTGTATAGTCATATTCTAATAATCCAGCAAGTCTGGTTAATATTTATGGATTCAAATTTGCTTTCCTGTGTTAATCTCTCTTGTTAATGTTTATTACCCATATTGTCTTTTCATCTCATTAGTGTAGGTAGTCCTTGCAGTGATGCGAATTGTAACCTCTCCACACCCACTCATCTTTTGCAATTCATCCGTATTTTCCTATAAATTCTCCATAGGGGATTTACCCAATATACTGGAGGTACTCTGGATTATTTTTTAAGAAATAATTTGTGAATTACAATTTAACACTAAGGTAAACCATTTGTTTTCCCACATTCTTGATATATCACTGACAAGTCTCCTTTTCCAGACTTTAACAGTGTTTTATATGCCATTTCCTCTATGGAGTCCTACTTGATATCTTGCTATAGATGACTAACATCCATATTCTTCTTTGAGACACCTACAATTGTGGTTTCATCATTGTGGTTTTCTATTGTTTGTAGCCATATAACATCACTATGAGATTTCTTTTCAAGAGGTGAACTTTTGTGTTGACAGGCACATTAGCTCATTGTAGTGTATTTGTTCCTAACACACATACACACGCACACACACACATACGAAATTTTTTTTCTGGAAAGCTTTGTAAAAATCTGTATATCACTAAAATGGTCTAGTTAGTGGACCTGAGTCTGGCAATGACTTGCTATATGATATTTAGCAAGATTTTTCCCTTCTCTTTCCTCATATATATGATCTATAAGACCCTTTCCAGCCCTTGCATTCTGTTTTGTGTTCTGATATGCCTTTTAGTACTGACATTCTATGTTGTCCATTCTAGGGTCTCTGTTCTTTTAAAGCTAATGGAAAAACTCAGATTAGTATTCCAGCTACTTCATGGTAGAAAACAAAGATTAAACTGAAGTGATTAAATATTTCAGACTGAAAAACATAGAGGTTAAAGGCAGGCATTTAATGAGCTCAGAAATGTTTACTATATTGCTATAGATTCAGTTACTCTAAAACTGTTTTGTTCTTAGTCTGTGTTCACATTAAAGTCAATAAATAATTTTTATCAGATGGATTTGACAATGGTCAAAGGCTATACAATTCAGTGTGACTAACCTGCAGCTGATTTAATCACCATCCTCAATATCCATACTACCCTGGTTCCAGGGCATTTAAAATGAGAGATCTTTTGAATTGTAAGAAGAAAACAATAGAGCTGAAGATTTAGGAAGCGACATAGCCATTCTTGTATGACTGGTAAATCAGTTATTTTATTTTATTTTATTTTTATCTTGAACCTAACAAATGCCAAAGAAAATGGGCATCTTCATATACATGGCAGAACAAAGAGAGTACAGTATACAAAACTGTGAATCTCAGTTATATAAAGTGTGCTTTCCTTTAAAAATACATAATAAATTCAATTTAATTTTCAAAGCTATCTTTTTTGACTTAGATTCTTCCTGGCCTTGCTTCAGTTCTCTTTTGTGTATTAAAAAATGATTGAATAGTCCTGTTTTCTTTCTTTCTTTCTTTCTTTTTTACTATTCTCATCCCAATGCCTTTCTCTCTTCAACTCATACCTCAATTGAAGAAAAGAAAGACATGAAATAAATGTGCATTGTCAATCAAAATAAATCTCACACTTTTCATGTCGCAAAATGAATGTTTTATTCTATCTGCATTTAGAGATGGGTAGCACACTTCATCTTTGTTTCATTGGAATCATGGTTAGATATTTCATTAGTCAGAGTTTTTAAGTCTTTCAAAGTTATGTTTATTTGTAGTGTTGTTATCGTACAAATTGTTCTCTGGGTTCTTCGTACTTCACTCTGTATCACTTCGTATGTCTTCCAGATTTCTCTGAAACTATCCTTTTAATAATTTCTTATAGCAAAATATATTACATTCATATATCATATTGGTTCATCCATTCTCCAATTGATCATAAACCCTTTAATTTCTAGTCCTTAACAGAGTTGCTGTATTTTTGTACAAATGGAACCTTTTCCCTCTTTCTTTGTCATTTTGGTTTTTGTTCTTTCTTGTTGTTGTTTTGTGGGATATCACTCTAGAACTAGACCAAAGGGCATATACAATATAGTGACTTTTAAGACATAATTCCAAATTGCTCTTCAGAATAGATAAACCATTTCACAGCTCCGCCAACAATGTATGGCATCACACAATAATGTGTCACTTTTCCTATGGACCTTCCCAGAACTGTCATTTTCCCTTTTTGTCATCTTTGCCAATCTGATGAGGATGAGGTAGAATCTCAGAGTTTAATTTATGTTTCTCTAATTATTAGGGATTTGTAGCATTTTTTCCATATGACTATTGATGGCTTGGATTTGTCCCTTGAGAACTGCCTGATCACATCTTTTTAACAATGTATCTATTGGATAATGACTTTTATTCATATATATTGAATTCAGTTGTTTATGTATATTGGATATTGGACATATGTCAGAGCAACTTGTTGTAAAAATGTTTTCCTACTTAACTGTTTGCCTTCACATTTCAGCTATATTGGCATTGTTGTTGTTGTGAAAACTCTTTAGCTTTATATAATCACAATTCTACATTGTGATCCTCTCCCTTGTTTTATCATGAACACTCTTTCATCCACAGATCTGAGAGATTTTTTTCCACTTCTAATTTGTTTATGCTGTTTTGTTTTATATCTCAGTCATGTGTCCATTTGAAGCTTATCTTGGTCTATGGTATGAGATGTTTGTTTAAACCTAATTTCTGTCACCTCCTTTCTTTTTTGTCCACTATTCCTTACTTCATTACCTGGGGATTTGGAGTTCATCTAGCACAAGGTTGCTAGGCTTGTTTCCTTTTGTGTATTGTGTACCTAATATATTCTGGTGGTTGACCTCACTCTTTTTTAACCAATACCATTAATTTTGATGATTACTACTTTGTAAAATGGTTTCAGATCTGATGTTGGATAAGCTACTTTCCTTCCAACACTTTGCACTTTTTCTATATTTTGATTGACCTTTTGCTCCTCCAAATAAATTTCATTATTATTTTTCCTAGCTTTATAAAGTAATCCTCTGATAGTTTAATTGGTATAGCACTAAGTAATTAATGTTATCATTCCTATTCTATTACCACAGTCTATCCATGAGCAATTACTATTTCTCCAATTATTTTGGTCAGTACTTCTGTAGAGTGTTTTGTAGTATTTGGCAGCTAGGCAGCACAGTGGTTAGAGTGCTAGGCCTAGAGACAAGAAGACCTGAGTTTAAGATCAGCCTCAGACACATACTAGCTGTGTGACCCTGGGCAAGTCACTTGACCTCTGTTTGCCTTAGTTTTACCAAGTGTAAAATGGAGATATGTCCCAGAGTTGCCCATGAGGGTAAAATGAGGAAACATTTGTAAAGCATTTAGCACAGTGCTTGGAACATAGTAAGTACTAGATTAATATTAGCCTTTATTTGTTGTATTCATATAGTTTGTGTGTGTGTCTTGGTGGATAGAGTCCTAAATATTTTATATATTCTGTAAGTTATTCTGAATATTTCTCTTATCATCTCCTCCTGCTGGGTCTTGTTAGCAACATGCAGGAAAGCTAACAATTTAGATGGATTTATTTTGTCTTCTGCAACTTTCCTTTCCCTCCCATTTCCTTCTTCTCATAAGACCATCAAAACAGAACAAAACCAAACACCAGGGGCTCCAATTGTCTTATTTAACTTTCTTTATGACTGTTGAAGACTAGAGATTTTGAAAAGAAACTAGCTTCTTCTCTCTATATTAGAATAATTAATTATTATTCTTATAGAATAATTAATTATTACTAATTCTCCCAATATTAGAATAAATAATTCATCATCATATAGTCCCTTCCAAATTATCAAATTCATTTATCTATGTTCTTCACTCTTGTGATTGCATTTTAAAATTTTTATTCAGTTATGGCCTTTTCATCAGGAATGCTTGGAAGTCATCTATTTCACGGAAGTTCCATTTTTCCCTTTATTGGATTAGACTCAATTTTCTCGGATGAGTTATTCTTGATTGTAAGCTTTTAATCTTTTGTAATGTGGATTATTGTATTCCAAGTTCTTTATGGTGGCAGGAGCTGAGTCTTGTGTGATACTGACTGTGACTCCTTGGTACTTGAACTCTTTTGGGGGGGCTATTTTCATTATATTTTTTCTTTGATCTGGAAGCCCTGGGTTGTTAGCTAGGATGTCCCTCAGAGGTTATCTTGCTCAATTGCCTAATTTTACTGACAAGGAAACTAAGATCCAGAAAAGTAAAAAGGTTTACTCAGGACCCAACAGGGCTAAGATTCAAACCTAGATCTTATTATAAATAAAGTGCTCTCTCTATTATACAATATTGCCTTCTAAGACCCTCACAGCTCAAAATTACTATGATAATTTCATTGTAAGGAAGCAAATCATAGCTGTAGCAAAAAGGTAGTCAAAAGGTCTTTATAGAGCTAACAGTTTGTTGATTTTATGTATCTAGATTAAGATATTTCAGACAAATTGTCAGATCCAATCAATGACATTGCCACCTATCTTTGATTATCTGTAATTAAAAAAAAAAAATCCTTATCTCAAGTGCCAATACCAGAAATCCAAGCTCATAGGGTCATCATAGATTCCTCTATGGGGCAGATATCAATCCTGTGGGTGTGGAACCCTTGAGTTTAAACCAAATAGCAAGTGACTGACTTTCATCTGAAAATCTATCAGAATTCCATGATCACTCTATGACTGTCGCATTTCCTGAATCAAATTCTGAAACTTAGATTCCTACATTGTGCTCTCAGAAATTTTATAAGTATCTTGAGGGTTTTCAGATTAGGTACTCAATCTGTCATGAAATAACTAAAGAAATTTCCACAAGACAGCACAGAATCAAGTACGGCAGCTGATTCTCAGACTCACCTTCCATAAATACTTTCCTTTAATAAAAATAATAAATCTTATTTATGTCTTCCTGGTCCATGCTTCATTTTAAAACATTGTGAGATTCCACCTTCCAATACATACACCCCTTAACAGGTTTGGAAGATGGGGTTGAATGGAAAGATAGGTGAGAAATCCCTCAGTATTATTGCTGCTGTCAGTCTCTCCTTAACCCTCCATGTGCTCTAGAAATTTCCCCAATTCCTTAGGTATAATAAGAAGGAAATCTCTTCCTCCACTTCCCCTCTCTTATATAAGAAAGACAAAATAGCTTAAAATATGACCTTTACCAGATAATTCTGGGAAGAATTAATAGAGGCAAACTTGTTCAGGCTTGGAGTCACAAAGTATATGATTTTATTTTTTTCAATACATGGCAGTTGGGGACAGAAGAGCAAAGGACTTGAACACAGGAAATCCTGGTTCAAGCTTTAGCTTCATCATGACAGAATCATGGATCATAGAATCTAAGTCTTAAAAGCAACCTCACAGATCATATCTAGACCATCCTTTGACCAACAATCTTCTCTATAATGTAGCCAACAAAAGGTAGTCTCTAGAAGCTCACCTTCTTCCAGTTCATTTTACTTTTATATCATTCTGGTGGCCATATGTCATTTCTATCCACTGATCCCAGTTGTTCCATCTAAGTCCAAAGGGAGCATATCTATGGCTCTTTCACAATTTTCAAATTCTCTAATACATAGCCCTTCAACAACTTTTAAAGACAAATATCAACTTTTCCTTGAGTGTTCTCTTCTCCAAACTAAACATATCCTGTTTTCTCAGCCTGTCTTTATTTGGCATGATTTCAAAGCCATTTATCATCCTGGTTTCCCTCCTTTGTATAGTCTACATCCTACCAATGTCCTAACTAAAATGTGGCACCCTAAAGCAAGCATAATACTTTGTTGTCTGACTGGGGCAAATAAGGTAGAACTTTCATCTTCCTAGTGATGGACACTACATCTTTCTATTACTGCCTGAGGTCACATTGGCTTTTTGGGTTGCCACAATGATACCATTGACTCATATGGAGCTTGCAGTCCACTGTTTTTCAAACATCTGTCTAGTCACACCTCTGTAATATGAGGTCAGATTTTTAACCTATGTTTAAGATTTTGCATCTATCTCTATTAAATTTCACTATATTCAATTTGCTCTAGCATTCTAGGTTAAAATGATCCTTTTGGGTCCTATCTATAGAAGCCATTATCCCTAGCTTAATTTTTTCTGCAAATTTAATAGTCCCATCATAGATGCCTTTATTCAAGTCACTCATAAAATGATTTATACAGAATCAAAGACAAATTATGTGACACTCCATTAGCATTTGCCTTCCAAATTGCCATTAATAACTATTTTTTGGCTCTAGTCTTTCAGCCAGTTTCAGATCCACTAACTCTACTAATGCCTAGTTCTCATCTCTCCATGTTGTTTACAAGGATAGCAGGAGAGACCTTGTCAAACACTTTGCTAAAATCAATGTGAACTATATCTAGTTGTAGACTGGAACAAATTTATTACCTAGATGAGAAATGTGTATTAAATTTTTCAGTGTGAGCTAAAAATTTCCTACATGTAAGAAATCAGCAAATTTTACAAATCAGGGGTTGGCTTATTATTTTGTTGATTTTTTAGACTTCAAAAAGTAATGGAGAAAATGTTAATAATGCAAATCTGCATAGGAATGTTCTCTACAACTCCCCAACAAATGGTCATCCAACTTTTACTTGAAGACTTGAGTATATTGAAGGTAGCAATGTTTTTATGGCAATATTGTCACTTGTCTTGAACTTCAATTTCCTATTAACCAGTTTGTTTCATATTTCCCAAACCAAATAGAATTTTCCTTGATAGAGAAAAGCAAAGCAAAAATAACACTAACTTATTCGTCAAAAGAAATAGAACACTGATTTAATTGGCATCAGGAATGGGAAGATTCTGTTTTACTTATATTACTGCTCCCCACCCCCTAGTCTGACCCTAGATTTAGTACTTGTTTTACTATACCACATTGCTTACTTGATGATATAAACCATCTTCCCCCAGGACAGAGCAATGAAAGGTTATTCAGCTATAGTATCACATGGGAAAGAAAGAGGGCAATTCAGTAGACCTGAAACTTAAGAGTATAGGTATTTTTTTCATCTTTTTAAAAAAATCAAAGAAAACCAATGAAAAAATGACTTTAAATTTACAAAATAAAAGGCATTTTTTAAACACTGAGCCAAAAATATTACTTTCTTTTCCTTTGTGCTTAATAAATGAATGGGAAAGAATGGTTGACAATTGATGTCAGGGTCCTATAGACTATCAGAGGAGGAACGAACATTCAAACACAGAAATTTAGAGATAGAGGGACCTTAGGGTTGTCTAGTCTAATCCTTTAATTTTACAGCTGGGGAATTCAGAAACCAGAGAAAGTAAATGATTTGCTTGAGATCCCACAACGAGAAAGTTCCAGTCAAATAGGAAATCTAGTTTGGCTAGAATGTACATGGAATGCTTGAAGGTGAGTCATATGGCATAATTCTGGAAAGCCAGGTTGCAGCCAGATTATGGAAGGCTTTGAATGCTGAGATGAGGAGTTATATTTTATTTGGTATGGAGTACAATTTTAACATATCCAACATTTGCTTCATTGGATATGGTTTACCATAAAATTTAAGATGTAGTTTAAGATATGCTACATGGTTTCTGAATTCTGTTCTAAGGACATTATCACACACTGAATGTCTTGTAGATCCTAATGATGTGACACTTATAGAAACCATAACCAAGGTACAGGAAGTTTATATGACAGAATAATTATTTAGATAATCCTTGGACCTATAAGCTCCCTTTATCAAAAGGGATTGATATCTCTAGCATAGAAAGAAGACAGAAAAACTTTTGTGTATTGTTTGGACTAGATGGCCTCTGAGGTCCCTTCCATCTCTCAAAAACAAACCTCTCAAAAACCTTTTTTTTCCTTTGCCAAGAGAAATAAACTTGAGACATTCTCCATAGGGGAAAACAATGTGCAAAAACATTTACAAATTTCCCTTGGAAATCTACAAATAAATGCTGATCTAGATAAGAGGTCAGAAAAAAACTTCACAAGAATTCTATTAGAGAAATAAGATTTCAACTTACCGATATAGCTATATAGATAACTATCTTACTATATATATACATAAAAGATGGATGTTTCCTAGCAAGCAATGTAAATTTGTTGACCTTCACAGAGAAAAGATGGCATTTAGTTACAAAAATCCTAAATAGCAAATATTCTTGTAAATATTATGAAAAGTGGGCACAAAACTACAAGTCAGACATTATGAAAAGTTTTGTTTGAGCCAATATTGTAACTGTGGACCAGTGCCTTTAACTCTCTGGATGTCAGCTTCTTCCTCTATACAATGAGGAGGTTGTATTCTCTGAGGTCTTTAGGGGCTTAGTCTAGCTCTAAATCTTATGAATCAAGCTGTATAAGAAAGAAAAAAAAGTTATCTCTTGCTATTTGCCTTCTAGAATGTCACTGGATTCTTTACTTCTTGTACCAGCTGCCTCCTTGTCTCTCTCCACTCCAAATTCTACAAGTTTCCAGTCATAAACTTCACAGATCCTTCTCATTTAATTCAACCAACACTTACTATGCACCTACTGTGTGCAGAGTTGGAGGAAATAGAAAATTTAGCTACAAGATGATGGTCCTTGCACTAATTTTACCTATAGTCTAATACAAGGTTATTCTAACAGGATTTGATTCAGGCCAATCCCTGATAGTTTCTGTTCAGTATTGGAATGAATGAGACATTCATGAATTGTTCAACAGTTATCAAAGGTAGAACCAGAGAACAAGGATACACATTGAGGATACACTGGATTGAACCACCTGAGTAAAACTGCTGATTCTGACTTTCTCACAGTGGTCTATCATGTCTTCCTTTTCATTCAAACTCAACTTTCCCTATGGTTTGAAAAAGGTCAACATTCTTTCCCATCAGGGCAAGTCTGGATCTCTTCGTGCTTGTTTTGTACTCAGGAAGTCATGACAACATTTTAAGCCAATTAAGTCTTAAGAAAAGACTCCATACCTAGTAAAGAAAAATGAGCCCAACTTGCTTGGGGATGGAGGGTGAGATACAGTGACATTACTCCGACCACAGGGAAAATGCACATAGAGAGATAACTTTAATATTAAATACTATATCCAACAGATATTTGAATAGTGCTTTAAAATTCTAAATATGTGGGTATGTGTATGTATGTTATATGTATGTGTGTTGATTCAAAACTTTAGATGATTTTTTGCTAGCATGTAAACTACTACAGGCAAAAGGTGTACATACTTAGAACCATAAGACTACCAGACTGAGGAAGGGACCTCAGAAGCCACCTCATCCAACAGCCTCATTTTACAGATGAGGAAACTGAGATCAAAAGAGAAGGGATTTTGAATATTTTCTATATTGCTTAAAATGTGGTGATCATAAAATGTTTTGAGTCTTGTGGACACCAAGTCTGCAACTACTTTTTGGCCTACTGAACCCACAAAATGAACACCATGATTGAGAAATGACAAGCTCCAATATACTGAAATACCATTTTGGGTATAACTTAGCAAAGACCTGTTTCCAAGTTGTTGTGATATCTCATAATTAATAATAAGGGTGACAATATTAATGATAACTCTCAATTATATAGATCTTTAAGGCTTGCCAACCACTTTATATAAATTATTTAACATGATCTTCATAGCCACCCTACAAAATAAGTTATTATTAATTAATAATTGATTAATAATAATAAATTGTTATTCCCATTTTACAGATGAGGGAACTGAGGCTCAATGAGGTTGAATGAGTTACTCATGGTCACAGAACTAGTAAGCATCAGAGGTGGTATTCAAACCCAGGTTTTTCTGATTCTAGGTCCTGTGTTCTGTCTACTATACCATGTTATCTCTACAGGGTAGTGCCTAATATTTTTAAACAAAATCTTACTTGAGTGTGTACATCATGTTTACTCTTCCTATTTATTTAAACTCAACTTTCCTCCTAATTTGAAAAAGAAGATCAAAGTACTTTCTTATCAATTATGGCAATCCCACTGACTACTCCAGATCTGATTTGGACTCCATTCTCTGCCCATGATGGAGTGGGATGTGGGTCATGTGAGAAGGGAACTGGAGTTACCAATTATATAGTTAAACATGAAGGTCCTAAAAAGGACCCTTAGCTCCTTTTTACTTTTTTCATGTGAATCTTTCAATCCCCTCCATACAATTCTGGCAAGATCCCTGAGGTTCAATAGTAACATGCAAAATGCATCTAGCTTTTAAATTTGGGAGCTGGCTTGTGGGGGGAAGTATTTTTCTCAGCCCTAATTCAGGATTGGGATCCAGAAATAACTAGCTATATTTCAGTAGAAAATGTACTGGATTTGGAGTCTGAAAATTCCAGTTTGAGCCCTGGCTTTGCCATTCACTGTGTGATCCTGAATAAGCCCCTTTCCCCACTCTAGGTCTCAGTTCCTTCTTCCATAAAATCACAGTGAAGGAATAGATAATGTCTATCATCCTTTCCAAGACCAGGCACTATGATATGCGATATATGATGGGGGACCTCATTCTTGCTTTATCAATTACTAGCTTTGTAACTTTGGGTCAAGACATTTTTTCTCTCCAAACACCAGAATGTAAAAAGAAATTGATATAAGCCCTCTCTTGCATCCCATATAAGATTGGTATGAGGCTTAAATGAGACGATGAACAAAAAGTATGTTGGTGTGCAAAAGTAATATGTACAAATGTGAGATCTTTGTCAAAGGAGTCACTAAACTTTGATCTCTTTTGTTCTCCTTTTTCAGGCAATGAAGAAAATCTACCATCGGGTTTTCAGTGCCTGCAAAATGGATGGAGACCCAAAAGTGAGTGGTCTGTCACTCCAGCAGCTCCTTGAGATCTTGCTGTCTTGTAAGAAGATCACAACTACCTATATTAAGAGGAACAACATTGCTGTCATGGTGGAGGAAGAAGATGCTCCTCCACTCAGCTTTGATACTGGTGAGCTGCCAGCTTTCCATGAAGTTTCAAAATGTATATCCAAGGTATTTGTAATCAGAGAAGGGTTGTATGTCAGAGTTGGAAACAACCTCAAAAGATATCAGTGTAACCTTGACCTGAAGAGGAGCCACAGAGGAACCCCAATACCCTTATTTTACACATGAGAACACTGTGGCCCTACAAGGTTAAGGTGCTTTCCCAAGGTCATGTGAGCAGTAAGGGTCAGAGACCAGCAAGGAAACATTTATTAAGTTCCCACTATATGCCAGGTACTTCGCTATGGAAGGGGGTTATAAAAAGAAGCCAAAAATAGTCCCTGCTCTCAAAGAGCCTACAGTCTAATGGAATTTAAACCCTGGTCATCAGACTCAAACACTATTCTATTGCACAGTGCTCAATCTCCCCTATAACATCAAGGAATTGTCATCAAGTCTTTCCTTGAGGCCCTCAAGGGATGAAGAACTCACTATCTCCCAAGGAAGTCTGTACCACAGCTTTAGCTTAAAGAAAGTCTTTCTGTGGAAAAACTTAGTTACTAGGAGTTCTAAACTTTAGGGCCAAGTAGAACTAACTTGGTTTACTTTAGCAAAGTACTTCAGGTAATCAAGTTTCCTAAATCTAAGGATTTAGAGTTGGAAGGGGTCTTAGAGATCTTCTAATCAAACCCCTTCCTGTTAAAATTAAGGAACACAAGTCTCAGATAGGTCAGAGGACTTGCCCCCAAATTATTCATTTAGTTGTTTGTTTGTTTTTAAGACCATTGGGGTTAAGTGACTTACCCAGGGTCACACATCTAGTGTTTGAGGCCAAATTTTAACTCAGGTCCTCCTGTTTTCAGGACCAGTGCTCTATCTACCACACCACCTAGAAATTATTCATTTAATAATAAGAGAAGCCGGGATTCAAACCCAGATCTTCTGCTTTGAAATCTAGTGCTCTTCTGTTCTACCAAGTTGCTTCTCTTTCCCAGGCTAGACATCTCCAGTTCTTTCAATCAACACTCATCTGGTATAGTCTCTAGACATGCCCCTCCCTCCATCATGTCTTCAGTCTTAGTTGTCCTGCTTTGAACAAGCTCAGGTTGCTTTCAATGCCTTTCCTGAAAATGAGAACTGAATACAGTACTTCAGCTACAAAATTGCTTGTGTTAAGCATTATGTTTCCATTCACTTACTTGAGTAACTCTGGTATTTAGGCTCTAGCTGACTATGGGAGAAAAAAAAATTGGAGGGAGAATTTTTATTGACTGTTATGCTTGGGGGGAAGGATGAGGGCCATGGAGAAAGGGAGATACACAAAGATAATAGTATCAGTAGTTCATTTAGTACCATGCAGTTTATAATGTGTTTTCCCCAAGATAATCCAATGAGGGAGGTTGTGTGTGCTTCATTATCCCCATTTTACAGATGAGGGAAAAAATCTCAGAAAGAGGAAAGAGCTTGTAGTCTGCTTTCCTTTGTCTCACTCTTCTTTGTAATGCACAGTATACCTTTATATTTCAGTTTCAAAGTAAAATCAAAGTTGTACTTCAGATGTGAGTTTATCTTGGTCTAACAGTTAAATTCTAACCACTACTTATAATTTCCTTTTTGAATCTGAATTCTTTTCAGAGTATGGTGTGAGTCTTGGACCGAGGGACCTGGAATCAAATGAAGAATCAGCCACTAATGTGGCAACAGCCGGAGATCATAGAGATGTTTTCCAACCTTTGTCATCTAACACTAAACAGTCCAGAGAAATTGTTGAAGAATCTAAAGGTGATGGGCTGTTCGGTGCTCACTTTGAGTGAATCAAGCAAAGAGAATAGGTCTTCTATAAAGGATAGACCTATCTAGCCAGGATATTCTTGCAAAATCCTCCAAAGTTTGTCAAAATACTCCTAGTAAGCAAATGGTGTCATGATGGTTCCAGGCCTTTAAATGCAGGCCAAAAAAAAAATGGGTTATAAAATGTAAGATTCCAATGAACTCTCAAGTTCACACATTGGAAACACACACACACACACACACACACACACACACACATCACTGTTCTGCTTAGTATTCACTGGGTTACCTAGGATAAAAAAAAAATGCAGCATTTGATCCCTTAGGATTTTCACAAGAAAGAGTGAGGTACCAGGATCTGTCCCCCCCATACTTGTAAAAGTATTATTGTAGAATGTCTGAGTAGGAAGGGATCTTAGAATATACAAAACAAACTGTGAGAGCTGGGAGGGACCTCAAAACATAGTACAGAGGATATCACATTTTGGAGGGATCTTAGAGTGGTTCCATTAGAGGAGTCTGCAGTTAGCTTTAGTGTCTCTCTTAAAACATGTGCCAAAATAAGGAGTGGAGACTGTACTTGTATGTCAATTCTCTTCATTAATGCACTATGAGTCATCCCATTAGAGAAATGTCGATTGTGTATGATCCTATAAATAATGTCCATCTCCAATAGTTATTTAAGTGATATTGTTTCTTATATAGTATACGAGTATTGTTGGTCTTTTTTGTATTGTACTAATGCATAAGTTAAATAAAATGTAAAACAGTACTTATGAAATTGGTGGAAAATTCTCTTGAAAAGAAATGAAGAATTGAAAAGAAATGTTTACTTAGATACTTACTAGACTGGGAGTTCCCTGAAGTATAGACTTTATGGTATCTAAACTTTTATGCTCTCTGCTCCCTTCCCTTCCCCCACCATTAAATACAGTGCCCAAGCTATAATATAAAGCTTAAGGAATGTGTTTTGAATGCATGTGTATATGAATGACTAAATCCGTGATCTCATCAGTGGGAGGTTCTTCTATCCATGCAGATCCTCCCAGACTTCTCAGACTCTGTAATTCTTGGCTATGTGCCACCCCCTTGCTCCCCAGCCCCCAAACCACTGTATCATAGTGATGCCTAGCAGAAGTCCCTGCGGAGGACAGTTTGGATAAGGAACACTTTCTCATTTGCGTTTGGGGAAGTGGGTGGAATTGATGGTCCTTGAGAATGCTTATCTCTGGGATTATTTTAGGGTGGGACTTTCTCTTGAGGTCTCTCACTTTAATTCATCTTTCCTCTCTTGCCTCAGGGAGCAGCAAAGAAAAGCAAGCCCCTACACACACACACACACACACACACACACACACACACACACACACACACACACACACACACTGAGATGAATTCATAAGGGGTCCAAAGGTCCCAGGTCCAAGTGGTTTCTCTTTTCTGCAAAATCAGAAAGCTTTCAGTACAGATAATTAATAAAATTCATGCAAACAAGGAACATGAACTTGGAATGACTTCAAGAGATAGTGGCAAATAGAAGGTCCTGGCTTGCTGTGGTGCTGTGGTACCTGGGGTCTGGAAGAGTGGAACATGACTGAAGGACTAAACAACAACAATAAAATTCATGTAGCTCCGAGCCCCCAGGGTATTCTTTTGATCACCAAGTCAAAAGGGAGACTTCCCAGAAGGTTGAATTTGCTATAATTAAGTATCCATGGGATTTCCCTGCCATTATCCTACACTTTACAGCAAAAACACCAAATTCAGGACATAATTGAAATGATATTTAACTGGAAAGTAATCATTAAAAATAAAAGTAACTGCTAAACAAAATATAAAGTAGCAAAGAAACACTTAGGAACTATGCCCAATGTATGCAGCAATTTAACATAAAAGAGAAAGACTGAATTCATCATTGCTCCAGTTTCCACAGGCAGGCATTGTATCAGATAAATTCTTAAAATAAGTTAGAGGGGTCTGTGCAGGGAAAGAAAAAGGCATCAGCCACTGTGAGGTTTATACTCAGTCTCCTGAAAATGGTCCTGTCTTTGGTGATTGTTGCCACTGTTCACTTTCTCCAACTGTCTCTCAGCATCTTTCTACATAGAGATTTTAAAACTCTGGAATCATTGGCCTGCAAGCCTGCACCCCACCTCACCCCCACCCCACCGCCCATCTCACTCCTCCACCACCTTTCCAATCCCCAAATAACTTCATCTCTTCCTCATTTCAGCTCATCTCTGGAAAGAAATACTATGTCTGAGGTCTAGCAATTTCTCCCCCCACAAGGCAACTACTCCAAACCTTGCCAGAATGTTTGTTACAATATGATCATAGATTTAAGAGTTGGAAGGAAATTAAACTCACCTAGTGTTTGGAGCAGAAGGACAGTACAGTGGATAAAATGTTAAGCCTGGAGGCAGAAATACCTGAGTTTCAATCCAGCCTCAGACACTTACTATCTGTGTCACCCTGGGCAAATCACTTAACTTCTGTTTACTTCTATTTTCTCAACTGTAAAATGGGGATAATAATAGCACCTGCACCCCAGAGTTGCTATGAGGATCAAATGAGAATATCTGTAAAGTGCTTAGCACAGTGCCTGACACGTAGTAGGGATGGGGTGTTGGGTGCTTGTACTTGGAAGCCACTTCCAAAATGCCATTTCTCCCTAGCCTTAAAACACTATCCCTGACAGTTTTCTCCCCAGCCCAAGGACACTGTGCCCAGCAATAACTCATAAGAACTATAAGAACAAGCTGACCTCTGTAAAATTTCCCTTGTAGGAACAGGACTATCTTGTATCAACAGAACTATTACGTACTGATTCCCACAGTTATCACACATAATCCAGAGGTCAAAATATAGATGTCAACTCCCAAAGCTATCTTGTTATAGATGTAACAAATCAAAAACACCTCTAAGAAACCCACTCTCACCCCAGTTATATATACATATATGTGTGTGTGTGTGCACGCATATGTGTATGTATACATGTCTGTGTATACATGTGTATATACATACATACACAGATATGTACATATATATATATACATATATATTGGAGTTTTTGGACTCCTATCTCTGACAGCTTCACTCTTGATCTGGGCAGTCAGGAGAGACAAGAAGACAGCTTCAGAGGGGTTAATAATCTTACTTTATTCTAGTCTGGTCTTCTGGAAAGGGTTGCTGCTAATGGGAACACCAACTCCTACAGCATTCCCTAATCAGCCTTCTCGAAGGAGCTGACAAGGAGGTCTCAATGGGGTCAATTCAGATAAATATAGCATTCCATCTTCTTCACTCCCCTAAATCCCCTCAAGCCTTGATGGGGGCCAATCAAGGCATACTCAGCATTATACTGTCACATTCCCCTGTGGGTTCCCCACTCACTGACCAGTGCCCACTTGCTTTATAGGGTAACAGACAAAGAAGACATATTGCCAACAATAGCCTCACAAGTTTACATTATCTCACCGTTATATCTCACTGCATAGTTGCAGTGGATATTTACTATTTTAAGTGCAAATATTTGTATTATTTATCATTATATAATGCTGCACAAGAGTGGTAGAGATGTTTACAAGTCATGAGCCTGGAAAATAGAGATTGTTATGGCCATGAATCTTGAGAAATATTATCTGAAAAAGAATAACAAAATCTTCCTTACACACACTAAAATTCACTATATATATGTATATATACATACACATATACGGATATGTATGTATATATGTATATATACATACACATATACGGATATGTATGTATATTTTATATGTATATTATATGTATATATATTATATGTATATATGGACACATATATCTCTGTCTACCTGTTTATTCTCTTCCCCCTGTACCAAAAGAAATTCTGAGAGACAAAGTTCAGAGCATGAACCATTTATTAATATGACTAACAATTACAAATAAATGGGGTCAGTTGCCTCTCTCAGTGATTAAAGACTTTGAAAGCAAAGTAGGTGTGTCTTCTGATTGGCTATCAATGTCATAGTCAGAATTGAAATTACATCCTTTGGACCTTCCCTTGTGCAACACCCTTAGACACAGCCAAGACATGTGATTCAAGTCACATGACAAAGATTCTCGGGTGATAGAAGTCTTATGCAAATTTCTGTGACCCCATTTGGGGTTGTCTTGACAGATAACTGGAGTGGTTTGCCATTTCCTTTTCTAGCTCATTTTACAGATGAGGAACTGTGTTAAATATGGTTACTCAACTTGCCCAGAATTATACATCTAGTGTCTGAGGTCAGATTTGAACTCAGGTTCTTCTGACTCCAAGGCCTGCATTCTATCCACAGCCCTACCTAGCTACCCTAGGGGTTTCAGAAGAGGAGATAATTATAAGACAGAAGTTGGCCCTTTACACAAGTTTCTCCCATGGGTGATGGATGAAATTTATTAAGGGAAATTATCCTAAAAAGGAGTATTAAATTTAGTTTGGTTTCATTTTAGCAGAATAGAATTCTAAACAATTTTCAATTTTATATCCTCTCATTTTACATATGGGGGCAATGAGGTGGCATATTGGATAAAGTGTGGGACTCTGACTCCATCAGGAAGACCTGACTTCAACTCTGACCTCAGACACTTGGTAATTGTGTGTCTGGGCAAGTCACTTAACCTTGTTGGCCTCAGTTCTTCATCTATAAAATGAGCTGGAGAAGGAAATGGCAAACAACTCCAGTATCTTTGCCAAGAAAATTCCAAATGATGTTACAAAGAATCAGGCATGACTGAATAGCAACAAGAAATATTATATATGAAGAAATAGAGACCCTTGCTTTATTACTTGCCCAAAATCATAAAATACTAAATGATAGTGATGTAATTTGGGGTGCTGGGAACCCCAAAATGTAAGGGCTAAGGATGAGTATGCCTCAAAAGAATTTGACCACTCAAACCTTCCTTCAGCCAAAGTAGCAAGGTTTATTGTGCAGTCAATCAAAGTGGGCAGAGTTCCTAGTGAGTCTGTGTTTAATGGGGGTGAGAATGATACTTTCATACAGGAAAACAATGTGAGAAGATTTGGATGGGATTAAGGAGTGGTAGATAGCCTGAGGGGGCTCTAGATGGGATTAAGGAGTATCAAGTAAACTAATTAAGTAATCAAGATGAGCTGGCTGGGCCAGATGTATTGTGCAGAGGCTCAAGTAATCAGGGCTACTGAAAAGTATAGGAAAATTCGAGGTCACACCACCCCATCAATAGAAATCCTCAAACCTTCATTAAGAATGCATCCATGAGGGAAACTAGGTGCCACGGTGGATAAAGTGATAGGCCTGGAGTCTGGAAGACCTGAGTTTAGATCTAGCCTCAGATACTAACTGGCTGTCTGACTGTGGATAAGTCACTTAACCTCTCTTAAAATTTGGAGAAAAAAAAAAGAATGCAACCTTGTATGTTGGAAGTCTTTTTGTAGTTGTGTTAATAACTTAAGGGTATCAGTGGATAGCAGAGGGTGAATTGGTCTATAGAAATACACTCAGATGTCTTCTAGAAATTTCCAGGGACATGATGATTCAGCATCTGAACATGTTGGTTCTAGAAGCATGGCTGCTTCTAGTCAAGTGTTGGCTCAGCATTAAAGAACAAGAGTACTTTGAAATGACAAATCAATCCTCTTTTTGGCTTCACTACTTAGTGGATCTTTTAAGAGGACAGTTTCCACCTCCATTCCTTTGCTTGGACTCTCCCCTATGTGTAATGGTAATTATGAGAGTTAAAGATCTTCCCCACCAATTAAGGGAAACTTGATTAGCAGAGGCCCATTTCTAATGAGGCACTAGTTCTCAAGGGTTGTGTTGCCTTCCGGCACTGAAAAGTGCATAAATATTCTGAGGTGAGGTTTTACTTTGGGGCTTACAGACTGGAAGTGTTTGTTTGACAGACTGAGACTCTGTGCAGCCACTAAGGAGACTGCCAGGCTTTGAAAACCCAGATGTCATTAGTTCTGTCTCTCTCATAACTATGTATGTATGGTCAAACAGTTGGATCTGTCTGTTGACCTGTGATGTATGCATTGCTTACTGTCAGACAGTTGGAAGCCCTGTCTGTTGATTATTATTTCTTTATATATTCTCTGAAGTTCAAGGTGCTTACTTTTCCCCCAGAATGATATATGTGCTTGATTAAGGTGATTGTTGACCCCTCAAAAGTTGCTTTCCTCTTAGAAAAGCAGATCTAAGAACCTGTACAGCAGGCTTTTACAATATGGCAAATAGTGCTCTGTTTCTAGATTTCCCATGAGGTGTATGGGGAAATAGACTGTGGTATTTCCCACTACCCCATTACTGCTCCCACATGGAGCATGAATTCACTTGGATGAGTTTGTCTCTGGGCCTTTACTTTCTTCTATAATTCATGTTTCCTTTCCTTAGTAGGTGATTAAACATCATTCTCAAAGTGAACTTGTCCAGGTCTGGGGACAACCTTATAAGCTCAAGCAGTTTAGAAGTACAGTGTCCCAAAGACCAGATCTTAGTGGTGCTCTGAGAAGAAATCCCTAACAACTACTCCAGTATTCTTGGAGTGAGATAATTACCAATCAACAAGCACCTACTATGTGTTAGGTCCTGGGGATATAAGTACAGAGAATGAAAAAATCTCTACTTCTAAGGAACAGACATTCTAATGGGTAGAGGAGAGGGAGACATGAAATAGGTAGACAGATAGAGTTATTTAATAGAGATTTATGCAAAGTAGTTAAATTTAAGTTAGTTTAGGTGGGAGAGAACTAGCAGCTGGGGAATCAGGAAAGTATTCATGAAGAAGACAGAGTTTGAGTTGTTCTTAAAGAGATAGTATTGGTTTAAGCCTAGCCCATTTTACCAGAAGACATGGGCTAGTAGCTGTATAGTAGAGAGCTTAGGTGGGATATAAAATGCTTAACCAACAATCTTGCAAACTACTTTATATCACATTTCAGGAAATTTTAGTAGTTCTGTTATTGTGCCTCATGAGTCTTTCATAGTTAGCATTTCTTTTATGTGTAGGAATAAATTACCTATCCCATATTTGATTTATGTTGTACATCAGGTATCTTATTATTCTGCTATTTGGGTAGATATAGATTTCAAACCTAAGCTCTAAACAATTTGTTCTCAGGGCACTAGGTTAGGGGTTGATGAGGTGAAGAGTATGAGAAAAAGGAGTCTAGTCTCTCTTCTTATCAGAGACCTGGTTCCCAAAAGACCAAAGCTTGAAAGATTGTATGACTGGATCCAGAATAAAGAAGCTCCTTAGGGAGAGGAGATAGGTTCAACCAAGCCCTTCAGTTGAGCTGTATTTTTCTCTAGAAGTGGCCAGGATGTAGGCATGGCATTCATGGAGTATTCTCTTTACAGAACAGACCAGAGAACCTACTGTTTCCCTCCTTCATTACAGTTATGTAGGTAAAATTATCATCTCTTCCCTTAAGCTAAGACTAATCAGTATAATTTACTTTTTCTTCCAATGCCTTTTAATAACATTTCCATTTGCATATTGCAGTCCTTGTGTATATTGTTGGAACACTAAAAACTGCTGGCTACTCAGTATATAGTCTTGGGCATCTTAAACTTATGCTACCCTATATCGATCATTCCTTACTTTTCTTATTCAGATTTTGATGGCCCACCCACTTCCATATCACTACTGTGGGGGAGGCACATGAGCCATGATTGACTAACAACTTCTTCCTCAAGTCCTCCATCTCAAAAAGAAGAATTTTCTTAGACCAATTTTGTAAAGATTAGGAGTCGTGAAGGTAAAGTGGTGTGTGTGTGTGTGTGTGTGTGTGTGTGTGTGTGTGTGTGTGTGTGTGTTTACGTAGACATGAGCATGTTGCTCTATGAACACATCCAATATCCCATTCATGCTTTGAGAATACACTGTCTTGAAGAAATTAAAGCTATCTATAGTCATATGAAATAGTACTCTAAATCACTATGATTAGAGAAATGCAAGTTAAACAACTCGGAGGTACCACCTCACATCTATCAGATCGGCTAATATGATGAAAAAGGAAAATTACAAATGTTGGAAATGTGGGAAAATTGGAACACTAACGCATTGTTGATGGAGTTATGTACTGATCCAACCATTCTGGAGAGCAATTTAGAACTATGCCCAAAGGGCTATGAAACTGTGCATACTTCTTGATCCGATAATACCACTACTAGGTCTGTATCCCAAAGAGATCATAAAAAAGGGAAAAGTATCCACATGTACAAAAAATATTTCTAGCATCTCTTTTTGTGGTAGCAAAAAAGGGAAAAGTATCCACATGTTCAAAAATATTTCTAGCATCTCTTTTTGTGGTAGCAAAGAAGTGGAAATTGAGGGGATGCCCGTTAATTGGGGAATGGCTGAACAAATTGTATATGAATGTAATGAAATACTATTGTGCTATGAGAAATGATGATCAGAAAGATTTCAGAAAAACCTGGAAAGACTTACATAAACTGATGCGGAGTGAACTAAGCAGAACCAGGAGAATACAGTTCTCTACACAATTACAGCAACATTGTGTAATGACCAACTGTGATAGACTTAGCTTTTCTCACAATGCAATGATCCAACAAAATTCCAAAAGATTCATGATGGAAAACGCTATTCATATCCAGAGAAAGAACTATGGAGTCTGAATGCAGATCAAAGCATACTATTTTCTCTCTTTTTCTCCCTTTCTTGTAGTTTTTCCCTTTTGTTCTGATTCTTCTTTCACAACATGAGTAATATGGAAATATGTTTAATATGATTGTTCATGTATAGCCTATATCAGATTGCTTACTGTCTTGGGAAGGGGTGAGGGGAGCTCCATGTTCATTCTTTTTTAAATTTTAATATAATTTAAAATTTTCAATTAAGAAAAATCTATTTTCACTCATCTCTATCCATTGAGAAACAAATCCTCTCATTGGCCATGTCCAGAAAAATGAGATAATGCTGAGACTATAAACCCTGAAGACTAGAAAGAGGGAGAACAAAGAAAAGGTAGTGTCATAGAAACCCAGAAAGGACAAAGTATCTGGCAGGAATAGGGAGTCAACACTGTCAAATATCACGGAGAGCTAAAAAAGAATAAGGATTGGGAAAAGGCCATCAGAGTTATCAATTAAGACATCATTAGTAACTTTTGAAGTTGAGTCCTGGTGGAAAGCATCAAGGTCATTTGACCAGTATCTAAGTCTGTTTACCAATTCTTCTCTTTCTACCTCAAATCTCCAAATTCATAAAATTATCCACCAACAGACCCTTAATTGTCATTATGATCACCTGAGGGATTCTGGAGGGGAATTTTAATAGCCTTAAAAAAACAGAATTGCAGGGCTAGTGATTATTTTTATGATTTGCTACTTTGACCAGTTCTATTCAGCAGGAGCTAATTTCTAGACATGAAACTCATTAATTTTCATGCCTGCATTAAAATTTTCAAGAAGAGAAGACACATTAAAAATGAGACAAAACTAAGAACTAGCCAATTATACAATCATAAAATTATGGGCATACAGAGCCATCTGGTGCTCAATCCAATAAATGCACCTCAGTAGAATCATTCTACTCCAATAGTCAGTCAATCTGATCTATTTGATTTACAGAGAACAGTTCTTTTTAAGGCTTTTAGTTCCAGAAACTAAGTTCAAAATGCGTATTTCTTCCTCCCACCTTCAAGAAGACAAAAATATAACCCTTATCATGGAAACACAAAATCTCATAGTTAGAAAGTGGCTTAGCTACCCATATGTGCACAAAAATCCCCCTCTACAATGGCCCAAAGGAATGGTTATCCATCTGGTAACTGCATGGCATGAACCTAGTTCTAGGTTCTTAAGAACCCAGAAATACATCTTTTTCCCCAATGTAGACACTTCCATCGTATTTTAAATTCTGCTCAAGCTGTGGTTCCTCCACTTCCAAATCTGTTGCTAATATTCTTATTGTCACTGGGTGCCACCAATTATTCTCTCTGAGCATCCCAGATTGAGTTTAATCAACCAGCCAATCATTCAATAAGCAATTATTATACATCTACTGTGTGGTGGGCATTGGGCTTAATTCCCATTCTCATTTATTTATAGACCTTTAAGGTTTATAAAATATTTTCTTCCCAATATATACTTTCTTCATGTAATACACATGCAGAGTTAAGGAGCAGTCTTGAATAATGTCTGATCCTATTCAGCGATATTGAGTAGATGCTAGGAGTCATATGTTTATTCCTGCCTGATATATTTATCATATATTTATTCCAACTACCCCTGGGGTAACTGTCTAGATTTATCTGACTCTTAGAGGACTTTACCCTGTTGTGGGTGGTATCAATCTTCTCATTAGTCTAGGGTTATTATAATGTATGGATTTACTCAATCAGATCTTATTTTAATTCCCACTTTGCTTAGGAAACTTTTTCTTTTTATCCCATCTTATGGGATATGCTCTTGTCTTATGCTTATGTTATTCAAATTCTTTGCATAGTTAGAATATGCATTTTAATGGAATTAGATAAACAGTAATAAAATGTAAGCAAACTAATAAAACCTAAGCAGCTACTTTTCCAACTCCCATTGGCATTGTATAAGAGAGTAGCTGACTGCTACTTTCAGAGTTCTAGGAGTAATCCTGAGGGGGTGGATTTCTTATGAGCCCCCACCTATGTGTTTCTTATTCATAATAAGCCATTAACTTTTAACAAAGGGCATTTACTAGGTAGAATAGTCAGAACAGTTGGTAGAAAACATTTCCTCCCAAACTGGAGGTACATTCTCCTTTTACACAATGTCCTTGAGGAGAGTAAATATGAACTTTAATTATAAAAGTGATGAAACACAGGTATGAGGACCATGTGTAACAAAGTGGGTACGATGCAGGGCCTAGCCCTGGAATTCCTTCTGTCCCTTTGTGGAGTCTTCATGAAGTTCCTTTTGGATGAGATTTTCTAAGGATTAGTGTCTATTTAAAGTGGACTATTTAAAAGTTGACTTTTTAAAGTCAACTGCAAGAATTCTCTTTGCTCTGAGATAGATAACATCCCCAAAAGCCTTTTCCTACCTTAGGCAGCTATCTATCTTTCCGTATCTATCAGTGGTCTTTTTTTGCCATATTTATCCTAGGCAGGTACCTCTCTCCTCACAGCTACATTGTCTCTGCTCTCTCTGCTCACAAATAGATGAATTGTCTCCTATAGGAACGCTCTCTCCAGCAATATGGTTGAGGGGATGACAGGAACTGGAGTCTTCCATTCTTTGACTGACTTGCTGTTGAACTCTTTTTATACAGAGCCTGAGACATATATCTTTATCTTCTCAGTCAATCACCAGGTGTTTCTTCTGTGGTATCATCTGCCTTTCATCCAAAGGCCAGAAGTCCAGTAATCTTTTCATATTGATTAAGGGTTTGTCCACACATAGTGAAGATATTGCAGGAAAAGTTCTTAATAGCTTAGTTTGTTGATTGACTAATTGTGGTGGGAATAGGATCCCACCCTTTCACTAGAGCCAAGAGGGAGCCACTGAAAGTTCATAAGCAGGAAAGTGACCTGGTCGGATTTCTGCTTTAGAAATATCTATTTGATATTTGTATATAGGATGGATAAGACAGGAAAGAAACTCGAGGCAGGAAAAACAAGTGTAAGGCTCTTGAAGGAGTTCTTATAAGAGAACTTGTAATAGGTCTTCTGAGAGGACCTGAACTGAGGTGGTGCCTATGTGAAAGGAGAGGAAGAGATAATATGAAAGACACTGCAGATGTAGCAATTGATTGTATGTGGATGGTGATGGAGAGAAAAGACTGGAGTAAGATTCTAAGCTGCAAACCTGAGTGACTAGAAAGATGCTAGTGCTCACAACAAAAATTGGGAAGTTAGTAGGAGGGGAAGGTTTAGGCAGACAGTGAGTTCTGAACATGTTGCATTTGAGATATCTATATCTATCTATCTATCTATCTATCTATCTATCTATCTATCTATATATATATATATATATATATATATATATATATATATATATAACATCCAGTTAGAAATTTTGAATTGGGACTTGGTGATAGGAGAACTCTGAAGAGAAACTAAGGCTGGAAAGACACACACACACATATATATATATATATATATATATATACACACATATACAAATACATATATAAATATATGCCTATACATACATGTATACATATACATACATATGTGTGCATATTCTGCATAGATAGTGGGGAGAAAAGAGAAGAGGGCCCAGGAAAGAGTCTTGTACTATACAAGAATTAGGTGACAGTACATGCTTGCAAACACTCTGTGCTGTTCCCAATTTGTCAGTCTATGGGAAAAATTCTTTTTCAAAATCTCCATAGGAAAGCACATCACTTCTGGACAGCACAAGTATTGTTTTGCCCATTTTATGGATGAGGAACAGTTGCCCAGGGTTCCACAGTTAACCATTATCAGAGCAGGGACTGAAATGACTGCTTCCTCCCTCATGGCTCAACATTCATTTCACTGTCAGCCAATCAGGCTAATCACCAGTTGTCTTGACTTTTGTCTTGCCACTGGACTCTGCTGACTCTGGAGGAAAGAATGAAGCTGGTAACTTTGTGCAGCTCTGCCTCACTTAAACCCAATTCACAAGAAAGTCAAGACAACACCCTCATGATACCATTGGTCCTCTTCAAGAACAAAGAACAGACAACAAAAACCAGATCAGTTGGGTTCTTCTTCTGCTCTAGCTGGGGCTGAAACTCAGATTGGCAGGGCTCATGGTTCTAGTGACAGAGCATCAGACCAGACTTTCTTCTGTCTATGGTTAAGGGAAGAGAGCCTTAGTGCCACCTTTGAGGAGTAACAACTGTCCATCTTTCCTCTCTATCCCTACATCTCAAAGTTCTACCTCAGAGTTCTTGCTAATTGATCTATTTGAACCTTCCTCACCCAGTTGACTCCATGGTCAGATCTGTGGTATGGTGACTCAAAAATTAATGTAATTTCTCTCTCTAACAACATAAAAAGAGTAAAAATAAATAATAGTCACACAAATGTACAAGATTCCATAATGGTTCAATATTTACAGTTTCCCCCAGAATAATACTACAAGGTATTTCATCCAAATTTTATCTCCATTTTAATACAGGAAACTCACATTTTGAGAAGTTAAGTGATTTGCAGGAATTTGCTACAAGGTCATACAACTAGGAAATACCACAATTAGAATGCAGTTTCAGAAAATAATCATCATTTTTCCAGGTACTGACAAAGCAACCCAATTGTTCTCCAATTTGTTCTCTATCAGAAATGGAGTGAGATTATTCAAATCACTTAAAGATAGTAGCACCTTGCATTAGGGCTCACTCTCATCTAACTGGTGTATGTGTCATATAATGGAGCCTAGCCAATGGAGCTCTATCTTCAGGAAATGTGCAGAGTGTTCTACCTACTTTTAGTCCATTTGGCAGGGGCTTCTCAGCCTCTGGAAAGATATGATGACTTGTAATGAAAGGGCCCTCCTCACCATGGAGCATGCACAGACATCTTCTAACTGGCTAGAGTCTGCTAAACACTTAGTGAATAGAAACTGATGTTTGGCTGCTGAGATAGAACGGGTTGCATTTAAAAGACACCAACCAACCAAAGTGAGTCTCTTCGTCTTTTTCTCTTTCTTCCCTGAGTATTTGAGAAAGACAGTTTGGTTTGGACTGGGAAAGACTTCACCCTTGCCCATACTGGAGCTGACTCATAACTCCTTTTCTTGCTCTTCACATGTTATTTCTTGTTTTTAGGAGAGGAAGTTTTGGGGATGGCTACAAAAAGGTCAGAGTGACAAGCCAAATGAATTATTCAAGGTCTGAGATACTCAGAGATGCATTCCAATGATTAGACAATTGAGTTGCAGTTTGCACTTCCTCATAAATCCAATTGGATCACAAGTTCTGTGCTGTTGTTCTGGGAATCACAGGATGAGAGTTCTTCCAGAGTGTTTGCCTTCTGTCTCATGAGTCCAGCATCTGGTGTTTATCATTTTGCCTTCTCAAATAGTAACAGGAGTGGGGAACTAAAGAAACTCATATTGTACATTTCCTAGAACTGGGTCCAAACTGATTTTATGTTTTGAGGGAATTAGGAGCTTCCAGATTTTAAAAGAGTGGAAGACTCAACTGATCGGGAGGTGCTTCATTGTATTTTTATACATTGCTTTCCAGTTGTTAAGCACTTTTCATTTCTTATCAAGTCTGTGGGTAGTACCCTATCTGGACTCATCTCCAAACTTGATGTAGTACTTGTAAGGAAGAGTCCCCAGAAGGCTGCTGCTACTTCTAAAGGTTCTAGAGTATCCTATAGTCTGAGTTCTTACTATTAAAGTTCCTAAGCTCCTACCAGTGTACTTCTAATTAATAGTAATTCATTAGATACAATTAGCTCTTAGTAAAAGTGTTCAGTAAGATGGCATATAAGACGGGAAGGGAATAAGAGTTTATATGGCACTGCTATGCACTAAGCATACAGATAGTATTTACTAATATTATCTCCTTTGATCCTGACAGCAACCCTACGAGGTAGCTGTTGTTATTATTCCTATTTCAAAATGGAAGAAACTGAGGCAAACAGACTTAAAATGATTTGCTGAAGGTGACACTAGTGTCTGAAGCCAAATTTGAACTCAGATCTTCCTGGCTCTGGATCCAGGATTGTATCCACTGTTCTCACTAGCAATCTAAAATAAAAAATACAAGGGAAGGAAATCTTCATTTCATGTTTGGGGAAACCAAAGCAGAAAGAGGTTAAGTGATTTGTCTAGGGTCACTACAGGTAGGAAGTATCTGAGACTGAATTTGAACTCAGGTCTTCCTGACTCCAGGACTAGCATTCTATCCATGGTGCCTTTCTACTGTGGCTGATTTTTTAGAAAAGAGAGAAAATCCTGTTTTCCTCCCAAAGAAGTCAATAGCAGTATTTTTCTTGACTTCTGTCTTTTTCTTTAATTCTTGAACTGCCTGTGTAACTGTCTTTAGAGTTTAGCTTTTTAATCACCCAGAGATGTGATTAATTTTATTTTGTTTGCTCACCAAAACCAGGTTCCCATTAATACCACCAGAGACAGATGTCATGTTTACAAAAGGAGTCACCAAGGGATATCAAGTTGCTACCCTATCAAAACTTCATCACCTGTGTCTATTCCTATGACTGCATCAACTGAGACGGGGGAGGCACCAAATATCTCTGTCTCCCCTGGTTTACATATTCTTTGACAAAATGCTGCATATGGTATCAAAGCAAGTCTCAATGTTTCTCTAGAGTAAAATCCATTATACCAAAATCACATGACTATCACATAGTAAACCTTGCTTGTGCAGAAGTAGGTAAGTTTATGTATGGGTGGGGACTCAAAGCTAGTTTTAATTGAATAGATCTATAAATACACATGTAAAAAGTATAATCTGGGCTCACTCCCATAGATCAAACCTGTTATATCTCCCCTTCAGGATTCAGGTGGTGTCTTTTTTCTCTTTTATTACCTTGAGCTTCTATTAATTATATTTCCCATTTGGGAGGTGGGGCAGTAACAAGCACCCTAGTTGCATTTGACCACTTAATATTATTTGCTTTTTACAAAGGAATATCTACTTCAGAGTTATAGCAAGAATATATAAACACTTTTCCCAAACATCAGGGACATTATCTCTCTACTCCACCTTAGTTTCAGGAAGTGAGAGAGAGGGTAGGTTCAAAACTTAGCTCAGTTACCAATTATTATTCCCTCTTCAGGTCCAAAGGTGGCACTGCTGTTAGATTAATTCTTTCATAGGATTGGGATCCTGAACGTCATTCCCAAAGATTACTCCTGGCTCCTTGTTCCTCAGGACAGTGATGCTGCTTTAAAGACAAAGTTCAACATGGATCTGAACTTCCAGGTGTCTGTGGCTAAATCTCCTGGCTTTTGAAACTCCCAAGTTCAGAGATTATATTCTTAGCACAAAGAATGAAGAAAAACGAACAAAAATTCCAAGGAGGTTCAATTTCTCAAGATCTAGATGGCCTCAGAAGGGGAAGGAAGTTAAATCCCTCCCCCTTACCACATGGTTTTATTCTCTGAGTCACTGAGCTCTCCACTACCCTCCATTCTGAATGGAGCAAAAAAAGACATGTAGCTGACTTAGGCCCTTTTGAAGACACCAATATCTCTGGTAATGCAGCCCACAGAAAAAGTCTCTTCCTGTCCATATGCTTGACCAACTATAACCAATTAAAGAATGTTCACACATGCCTCAGTCTCTTCAACACATTTTCTTCCCACTTCATCACCATCTCCTGGTCCCTGCCATCCTCTACAAAGACAGTCCATCTTCTTAACAAGTTGATGGGGTTTATTCATGCACCAGACCCCAGACCCCAATTTTGCACAAATGCCTTGGCACCCAAGCAATTAATGCACATTCATTAAGTGCTTACTATATGCTGGGCACTGTGCTAACCACTGAAGGCATAAAGTGAAAATGAAACCGTCACTATCTTCAAGGAGCTTATCTTCAGGGTTGCCCTATCTAGAGACAGAGCTAGGAGACAGCAGATTGCTGATTCTCTGGTAACAATAGAGAATACAACACTTACTCAGCACTTCTGTCCTGTTAGGGAATGTAGCAAACCATTAGAGGGAGTAAGGGACTTGTCAGAGAATGACTGTCAATGCCATCTGGTGGTTAAACAAAAACTCTTTTCATTGTCTTTATGTTTTCTTGCCAGTCCTAGCTTACTTTGAGTTGTAGCATTCTTACAGTACTGAATAATCTTGTGTTCATCATCTGTTATCTGTTACCTGCCCTTACTTCCATATTCTACATACTTCTTTGAATGCAAATTTGTTGGTGATTTCCCAGCACACCCACTTTAATCTCCCCACTACATCACTCATTAGAATTGTTCCTCTTTGGGTCTTCAGAATTTTATTCTTGAATCCTTCCTGAGCTGACTATGACTGGAACCTATTTCCATAAGAACCTACTGATTCTTTTTCTTCATTCTTTGAAATCTGCTCCCAAAAATCTGGGTTGTGTGTCAAGCTATTCCTGATTTTCTACTTTGCTATCACAAAAAAGGGACAAGTAGGCAGTCACTTTCTACAAGTTAATCCTTGTCATTGAAAATCGCATTCAGAATAGATTTCCCTATGGTTAGTTCCTTCACATGGAAGAAAGATGAGATAAGGTTCAAAAGCCAGGAGATTTAGCCACAGAAACCTGGAAGTTCAGATCCATGTTGAGTTTTGTCTTTAAAGCACCATTAAGATAAGACACAAAATGGTTAACTGTCGGTGGCGTGATGGGAGGAGGTGGGGATTTTAGGAAGATGGTTTGAACTCTTGCTTGGAAATTTGTTCCGCTGGGTTTCTTGGTCTTGCTCTGTACTGGATGGGGCACTTCATTTTGCTTGATCTCTACCATCTCCAACTTCTAGATCAGCTGAAATCTTGGGCTTGGGGTATTGCTATGCTCTTTTAGAAGGAACCAAAGCCCACACTTATATAGAGAAGCGGGAGTCTCAACCCCGAAGCCCGATATCTCCCAGTTCCAGTTGCTAAGCTCTGTCTTCTATCACTTACTGGACTCAGTTACTATGTTGGAATCTATCTAGCCTTGCACTTTTTCTGCAAGAAGCCATTGCCACTTTGGTGGGGGGTGAGAGGGGAAAATATCCTCCTTCAAACTACTGCACTCTATTAGGGGCCCAAGAGCTATAGTCTTCCTCCATAACTGGCTCTTTTCTTGACTCTGCAGGTGTATTCTTTTAAGTTATACCCTCTCAGGAAGGCTTGTTACAACTGCAAGAGGCCAGTATATGTTCTCTATCAACTCTCAGTCAAACTTCCTAACCCTCATATGCAAATAAACCAATCAAAGTCTGAAAAAGGGACACACTCTTTATAATTCCTAAAGGAATACAACTTTTATAAGGTGCAAATTAACCATTATTTGAAAGTAGCTTGCCCTTCTGTCTTATTCTCACTCTTACCTGTCCTTTACAAACTGCAAATGCAATCTCTCCAAGTCTGAAATTACCATAAACTTCTGCCTCACTGTTTTAGTAAATTGCCATATATTTATCATGCTCTTAAGTATCAGGTACTATGCTAAGCACTGGGGATACAAAGAAAGTCAAAAACAATGGTTTACATCCTGGAATTTCATAAGTGGATTGGTGGGCCCCAAATGAGGGAACAGGAGAGGAAGAGGTCTTTGATTATGTATCAGTTGCCAAAATCATATTCCTGAAATGAGTCTGACCAAGTCATTCACTCTACTTAATGAACTTTAGTGGTTCTCTATGAACTCTGGATTGAATATAAAATCCTGTTGTCTCTTAAAACCATTCATAACCAGGTCTCTTCCAACTAATATTTTTACACTTTATTACCCTGTATTCCATCTAGCCACACAGTGACCTCCTTGCTGTAGGTTTTAGAGAACACTCCATCTGCAGACTCGATGCATTTGTATTGGCTATGCCCCATGTGTGGAATGCCTTCCCTACTTGTCTTCACCTCCTGGCTTTCTCAAAGTCTCAGGCAAAATCTCACTTTCTGGAAGTATATTTTCCCAGTAATTCTTTAAAAAAATTTTAAAATAAGTTTTTATTGACAGTTCCTGTTTCTTACACCATCAGTTATCTGAAGTATCCCTCACCTTCTTCTTCCCAGAGAAACATCCCATTTAAAAAATAGTATTTATTAAAGAAAAAGGGGAAAACAATCAGTACAACTGATGGATTACATTGAAAAAGTCTGAAAACATGTGTTATATGTTACACACATGGACTTCCCATCTCTAGGAAGAAGTTGGTTGAGAGTATCTTCTCATGACTCTGAGTTCTGCTTGATCTTTATAATTTTTGTTACCTTTACTTTTGAGTTTTTAGTTTACTCTAAATTATTAGAGTTATTCTGCATATTGCTTTTTTGGCTCTGTTTCTTTTGCTCTGTTTACTTCATTATGCAGAAATTCTTCTGTACTCATCACACACATAATTTCATATAGTTCGGTAATATTCCATTACATTCATGTACCACAATTTGTTTAGTCATTCCCCAACTGATGGGCATCTACTTTGTTTCCAAATCTTTGCTATCACAAAAAGTGCTTGGGTATACCGGGACTTTCTAAATTTTTTGGGGGAAAAAATTTTAACATTATTTTTTCAAATTACATGTAAAAATAATTTTTAACTTTCATTAAAAATTTTTTTAGTTCCAAATCTCCCCCTCCTTACTCTCTTCCCTTCCTGAGACAGCAAGCAATTAGATATAGATTATACGTGTGCAATCATGGAAAACATATTTCCAAATTCCCATGTTGCAAATGAAAGCATAGATCAAAAAAAAAAAGCCAAGAAAAATAAAGCTTAAAAAATTATGCTGTGATCTGTAATAACACTCCATCAGTTCTTTCTCTGACAGTGGATAGCATTTTTCATCATAAGTCCTTCAGAATTGTCTCAGATCATTATATTTTTGAGAACAGCTAAATCATTCACAATTGATCATACAATATTGCTGTTACTGTATACATTGTTCTCCTGGTTCTTCTCACTTCACTTTGCATCAGTTCATGTAAATCTTTCCAGGTTTTTTCTGAAAGCATCCTGTTTGTAATAGCACAATAGTATTCCATCACAACAATATAATACAACTTGTTCAGTCATTTCGCAGTTGATGGGCTTCCTTTCAATTTCCATTTTTTAACCATGACAAAAAAAGAGCTGCTAAAATATTTTTGTATAAATTGGTCTTTTTCTCTTTGGGATACAGACCTAGTAGTGGTGTTCCTGGGTCAAAGGGCATACACAGTTTTATAGCCCTTTGGGCATAGTTTCTAATTGCTCTCCAAAATGTTTGGATCAGTCCACAACTCTACCAATAGTGAATCAGTCTCCCAATTTTTCTATATCCCCTCCAACATTTCCCTTTTCTGTCATATACATCAATCTGATAGATATGAGTTTGTTTTAGGTCAGAGTTGTTTTAATTTATATTTCTTTAATTAATAGTGATTTAAAGCATGTGACTATAGACAGCTCTGTTTTCTTTATACCTACAGGAGATTTTTCTTCTTATCAATGGCTTCCTTGAGGAACAAGCCCAGAAATGGACTCTAGTTCAAAGGGTATGTACCTTAGTCACTATATTTGCATAATTTCAAATTACTTTCCAAAATGGTTGTATCATCTCATAGATCCACCAACAATGTATATGTCTATCATTCTACAACTCCTCCAACATTGAGTATTACCATTTTTTTGGTCATCTTTGTCAATTTGTAGAATATGAGGTAAAACCTCAGGGTTGTTTCATTTGTTTTTCTTCTTATTTGTGATTTAGATCATTCTTTCATGTGGTTGTGATTACTTGCAATTCTTCTTTTAAGAACTGTTTGTTCATATCCTTTGATTATCTGTTGTGGAATGGTTATCTTATATAGATATTTGTTTTTATATCTTTTGGATATGAAATCCTTATCAGAGAAATTTTATACATTTTCTCCTCATTAAATCACTTCCCTTATCTTGAAGTATTAATGTTGTCTTTGTAGAAGGTTTCAGTTTCAAGTAATCAGTTATCTATTTTATCTTTTTTTAATTGCCTCACTTGTTTTGTTAAGAATATATATCCTATCCATAATTGTGAGATGTATACTTTGATTCTCTTCTAATATTTTTAATGGTATGGTCTTTAATATTGAGATCATGTATACATTTAGATCATATTATGGAGTATGGAGTAAGATGTTGATGTAACCTCAACTTCTGCCAATCTGCTTTCCAATTTTTTCCAGAAGTTTTATCAAACGAACCTTTTTTCCCTAGGTAATTTATGCCTTCTATTTTATCACAACCAGGTTATTGAGGACTATTGTTTCTTACTCTCCATTGTCTACTCTGTTCCATTGATACATATATATATATACATACATATATATATTTTAACTAGTACTACATCGGTTTGATGACTGCTGCTTTATAATACAGGTTGAGGTCTAGAAGTTTGATTCCCCCTTAATATCACCCTCTTTTCATCATTTCCCTGGATATTTCATATCTTTTGTTTTCACAAACAAATTTGTTTATCAAAGTTCTAAAAAAATTATCATCTTGGCAATCCACTTGGTATAGCATTAAAATGTAAATTAACTTTGATAGTATTGTCATTTTTATTATATTGGCATTGCCTAGTCATAAGCCATAAATATTCCACTAGCTGTTTAAGCTGGTTTTTCTTATTTTAAGTAGACTTTCTATTTGAAGCTCTACAAATCTTTTATGTGCTTTGGTAGGTTTATTCCCAGATATTTTATGCATTTTGTAGTTATTCAAGATGGAATTTCCCTTTCTATTACTGCTTCTTCTGTCTTGCTATTATTATGTAGAAATGCTATTGATTTTTGAGGATTTATTTTCCCAATTACATTAAATGCTTTTAGTATTAATTTTTTAAAAATTTGACTTCTAAATTCTCTCCCTCCCTTCTGCCCTTTCCCTACCCCTGGAGAAGGTAAGGAATTTGATAACAATTATACCTGTGAAGTCATGAAAACCATATTTTGATATCACTTATGTTGCAAAAGAAACACACAAAACCCCCAAGAAAAATCAAATAAAAAAGTATGCTTCAATCTATACTTACAGTTCATCGGTTTTCTCTCTGGTAGAGCATAGCACATTTCTTCATCGGTTCTTTGTAACTGCTTTGGATCATTTGTTTTTATCAGAGTAGCTGAGTCTTTCACAATTGATCACCATAACAATATTGTGTTACTGTGTACAATGTTCTCTTGGTTCTGCTTACTTCATTTTGCCTCAGTTAAATACCACTTTTCAGGGTTTTTTTGAAGCCATTCTGCTGGTCATTTCTTATAGCACAATAAACGTTTTCTCATAATCATATACCACAACTTATTTAGCCATTCTCCAATTGATGGGCATCCCCTCAATTTCCACTTCTTTGCCCTCACAAAAGGAGCTGATATAAATATTTTCATGTGAACAGGTCCTTTTCCTTTTCTGCTGAAGCTATTGTCTCAGTATCTTTTTTTGGATTTTCCAAGTATAACATCATAACATTAGTAAATTGGGATCATTTTATCTCCTCATTATCTATCTTTGTCTTTAATTTTTTCTTGTCTTTTTTTGCTTTGCTAGCATTTCTAGCACTATATCAAATAATAGTGGAAAAAGTGAGTATCTTTGCTTCCCTCCCTTATTTTTTGAAAAAGGTTCTAATGTATCTCCATTGCATCTGATAATCATTTAATATCAATTTAATAACCTCAATAAGGGCCAGAGTCTGAATTTATCAACCAGAAGAAGATTTTGGACCTGACAACCTCTTTGTTTTCTGAAGTAAACTCAGAAACTACCTTTTCCTATGTCAACAAGGCCAGATGGGGCTGACTTAAGAGCATTTTCCTCTGCTTAAGGATGAGACCCTTAATCTGAGACACTATCTTGAAAAATGGGACTTTTTCTGTATCTTAATATTTTGTGGACATATACTATGTTATGGCATGTTAATAGTAAAAAAACCACAGATATCCTGGGTCATAATTTCAATTGATGTTTTGTCAACTCTTTTATCTTATTGTATTTACCACCTATTCAATTAAGAAAATTCCTTTCTCATAATTTGGTTAATCATATATGGGGATTGTTCTAAAATGTGTTTAAGCCTAGTCATTCTTATTCCAGACAGTCAGAACTTATGTTTTGGCTCCCTGAAGCATGTATCTGCTAACTTTAAGGGAATAAACAATATGAATTTACATATCATCTAGCTTGTTTGCCTCTTTAACCAAACTTTCAGGTTGACACATATTATGCTTGCTTTTGGTTTTAGGTAGATGCTTTTTATGATTTAAAAAAAAATCCCTCATTGCCTATGCTTTGTAGGCTTTTTAGCATAAAAGAGAGATGTGCATTGTTAAAGATGCTTTTAAGATGTGCTTTTTTCTGCATCTATTAAGATGATCATGTGATATTGGATGTTTTGTTTTTGATACAATTATGTTTATTGTTTTCTTAATGTTAAATATTTCATTCTTGCATCCCTGGTATAATTCCCATTTGATCATAATGAATGATTTCTTGGATACATTGTTATAGTCTGTTTGATAGAATTTGGTCGAAATTTTTGGGTCAATATTCTTTAATGATGTTGACTTATAGTTTTCCTGCTTTAGGAATTAGGATTAAGTTTTCTCATAAAAGGATTCTGGTAGATTTTTTTTCTCTTTCAATTTTCAGAATAATTTGCCTAGTTTGAGTATTAATTGTTCTTTAAAGTTTTAATAGAATTCTGAGTATCAGAACCAAGAATTTTTTTTGCTTTTCTCTTTATAGCTACATTTGTTTCCTTTTCTAAAATTAAGTTATTTAACATCTGTATCTGGTTTTCTGATAGTATGCACATTTTATATGTTCAAAGGCATTCCTCTCTTTCTTTTGTTTCCAGTTTTGTTAGCATATAGCTGTGTATGATATGCTCAGATCATTCTTTTTTTTGTGAGATTTCTTTTTTTGTGTTTTTGAGATTTATACATATATTTATGTGTCCATATATATGTATATATACATATTCAAAGCATCAGTTTTTAGTTCTATTTACTGTTTCTATGGGTTTTTTGTTTCTAATTTATTTCTCCTGTAATTTTTAATATCTCCTCTTTTGTGCACATTTCAGCTTATTTATTTGTTGGCTTTTCAATTTTAAAAAATACATATTAAGTGTATTATTTTTTCTTTTTCTATTTAGTTAATATATATTTGTAGAATGAGATCTTCCCCTTCCCGTTAGGATTGCTTTAGCTATATCACTGAAATTTTGTTATGTTATTTCATTATATTTTCTTTATAATTATAATTAATTACAATTAATAAAATAATTATAAAAAATAATATTTCTTATAATTTCTTTAATAATTATTGTTTTTATGATTTGTTCTTTGATCCATGCATTATTTAGGATTTCAACGTTAGGTTTCCTTTTGAGTCTGTCTTCTGTAAATGTTTTCCCACTTGGCTTATCTGCTTATTTATCATCTTCCTAGTCCAAAGACCTTTAGTACTTGCAGTCTCTCCTCCCTCCAACTCTCATTTATTTTCCTTATCATTCTTCAGTTCCTTCTCCTCCAATTGTGATTTCTTCCGGGGCTGGATCTCAAAGCAGATTAGTCTCTTTCCACCTGGGGCAAATCACAGTTCACCAGCCTATGTCTATGCCCTTAGTTTTAGGTGGGCAGAACTGACCCCATTCAGATGCAATCTCTTTCAGGCTTAGTGGAGTACTACACAGAGTTTCCTCCCACATTCAAAGCTTCTTATAATGGGATGCTGTCCCTCTCCTGTTCCTTAGGTCTGTGGCCCAGCACTAGCTGTAGTGCTACAGGGTTGGTTTCCGCAGTTTGTGTCTCCTAGACTCTGGGACCATGGGCTTGCGAGTTTGAGCTGTTTTTCAAGGTCAGTCACACGTCCTACCCCTCCTGCAGAGATCTTTCCTAGTACTGTTGCTGGACTGTTGAGGACCCAGCATGCTTCTGCCTCTGGAGCAACGCTGTGGTTCTGGTCTTCTGCCCTTTCCAGAACAAATTTTTGCATCCTAGAGCCGTTATCCTCAAGGCTCTGGAAAGAGGGAGTCCCAGAACTTCTTGATGCCAGGACCTTTCCTCTGGGATTACTTTCAGGATGACCTTTGTATGCCCACAGTTCGCAAGATCTCTTGCTAAAATGTGAGCTCCTTAAATTCTGGGGCTGGTTACCTTTTTTTCCTTTTCTTTGTACCTGGTACATAGCTAGGGCTTAATAAACGTTTGCTGACTGTTTGAGTTGAATGTGTAGAAAACACTTTATCTTTCTGCATTCCTTAACATACTATATAAATATGAGTTGCCATTCTGAGTACCAAAAGAGGGTCTCTTCCTTGAAGTCTGCAGGATGGGGTGGGGTGAGGCAAAGAGGGCACTGGGGCACAGTGGACATGTGTGAGTGAAGGGCGAGGTTTCCTAGTTAACACTTATTTTTCTTGTAAATTGGGCAACTTCATTTCCCTTTTTGAACTTGTTTTCTCATCTTTTCAGTGAATTCATTCAGCAGCATAAATGGTAAGTGTTTAACAATTAGCTCTGGGGAAAAATGTACTCACAACGCACTTTTTAAGTTTAATCTGCATTATTAACACATTTTATTAATTTATATTAAATTTAATTAAAATTATTTTTTCGAGTCTGGACAGTCAACAAGCTAAATCAGGCTCTGATACGCAGCTTCTGCCGATCTCCAAAGTATAAAGGGTTCATAGTATACTGCTGAAGAGTAGGTTGTAAAAGGCTTCCCCACAGCAGGCTCCGCATGCCTGGACTCTAAAGAACTGGTGAGTTTGGGGGAGGAAGTGGGAAGCCTGAGGCAGCCTCCAGCGTCCCTTCGGGGTGCGCCCGGAACTACATTTCCCAGCAGGCGCTTCGCGCCAGGCGTGCAGCAACGCGCCAGGACCGCGCTATCGTGGTGACGTATTCGTTCTAATTCCTCCTCTGCGAGAATAGCTTCTAGTTGTAGCCCTCAGGAGTTTTAGCCAGGTAGAAGAGGGGAGAGTGGAATGGGGCAAATAAAATCTCCTTTGTAATTCCGTATGGTTACTGTCCTTCTTTCGCCGCTCTCTCCTCCTCCGGCCTCTTCCTGACTCGCCGCCCCCCACAGCCCGACGTCGCTCCGCTGGGCCCGGACCGGAGGCGCAGCGCTGCGCATGCCCACTGGCCGCGAAGCGGGTGGACCGGCTCCGAGGGAAGCCGGGAGATCGGAGCGCGGGAGCGCAGGAGGGTGAGGGGAGCGGCGGGTGGCGCGCCGGCGAGCAGAGCCGAGCGGAGCCGAGCGGAGCCGAGCCAGCGTCGTGCGGGGGGTTTGCCCGCTGGTGTTCCAGTGCCCGGGCGAGGCGGCGCTGCGCTCTCCCCCACCATGGCTGCGTTGCGCTACGCGGGTCTGGACGACACTGACAGTGAGGACGAGCTGCCCCCGGGCTGGGAGGAGAGGACCACCAAGGACGGCTGGGTGTACTTCGCCAAGTAAGGGGCTGGCGGGGCCGGGCTGCCGCCCCCGCCCGACCTCAGCCCTCCGGTCCTCGCGCCGCACCGTCCGCCTGCCCCTGCAGACCCACCCTCCCCGTCTGTCCCGGCCCCGCTCCGCCTCTCCCCCTCCCCGGACGCCGGTGCCCCTGGGCCCACGCGTGCCGCGGGAGCCCCTGCCCCCCGCGCACTGACGCTCTCTCCCCCTCCCACCTTTACACAGCCCTGCGCGCGGGAGCCCAGGAGCCCCTCGTGCCCATGCCTGCGCGGCTGCTCTTACGTTGGCTCAGATGTGCCCAGACACCTGTGCGCAGGCACCGGTGCACTTACCTTCACTCAGATGTACACTTGTGCACAGGTACCCATGCACTTACATTCACTCAGATGTGCGCATACCTGTGCGCAGGCACCCGTGCACTTACATTCACTCCAGTGTACACACACTTGTGCCCAGGCACCGGTGCACTTACATGCACTCAGATGTGCGCATACCTGTGCGCAGGCACCCATGCACTTACATTCACTCAGATGTACACTTGTGCACAGGTACCCATGCACTTACATTCACTCAGATGTGCGCATACCTGTGCGCAGGCACCCGTGCACTTACATTCACTCAGATGTACACACACTTGTGCCCAGGCACCTGTGCACTTACATTCACTCCAGTGTACACACACCTGTGCGCAGGCACCCGTGCACTTACATTCACTCAGATGTACACACACTTGTGCCCAGGCACCTGTGCACTTACATTCACTCCAGTGTACACACATCTGTACGCAGGCACCTGTGCACTTACTTTCACTCAGATGTACACTTGTGCACAGGCACCCATGCACTTACATTCACTCAGATGTACACACACCTGTGCCCAGACACCCGTGCACTTACATTCACTCAGATGTACACTTGTGACCAGGCACCTGTGCACTTACATTCACTCACATGTACACTTGTGCACAGACACCCATACACTTAACATTCACTCAGATGTGCACACACCTGTGCCCAGACACCCGTGCACTTACATTCACTCAGATATACACACACTTGTGACCAGGCACCCGTGCACTTACAGTCACTCAGATGTGCACACACCTGTGTGTGCACTTGCGCGCACTTGTGGACCTACCTCTGCAGCTGCTCTTACAGGCACACACATACTTAAGGCATAGCACAAAGTCCTCTCCAAGTCTGTGATTTGGTAATACAGCTTACACCGTCTCTGTCACTGATACATTCTCATTCAGGGCTCACCTACAGAAACTTCCTCCCTTCCCCTGTAAATACAGACTTAGACACAACTCTATGTGATGTGCATTCTCACAGCTGTCATATTCCTTCACCCTGAAATTAATTCACGTTTCTATCCCACTTTGATAAATTGTCTAATTTGAGCCTCCCAACAATTCTGCGGAGCTGAGACTGCAAGCATTTATTATTCTCATTTTAGTGATGAGGAAACTGAGGTATAGAGTAGTTAAGTGACTTGTCCGGGGTCACTCAGCTAGTAAGTGTCTGAGGCCATACTTGAACTCGGGCCCACTGCTCTATGCACTTTGTGTAAAACTCTTGGAAGAGATACAAAGATCATTTAGAAGTGGCCTTAAAGGAGTGTATGAGGCCAGCCAAAGTGTCACACACATTGTCATACTGTCACATAACACCATAGAATCATACAACCATTAGGAGAGAAGGATCTAATCCAACCCCCTTTTTTAGCACAGAGAGAGGAAATGACTTCCCCAAGGTCACATGGTTAGAAAATGGCAGAGCTAAGACTCTTAAGTCAATCTTTCTGACTTCTTGCCTAGTCCTTTTTCTTTTCCACACTGATGCTTTCACACAACCATAGCATCCCATAAATGCTTACTGCCCCACTTCCTTGAACCTATCTTGTCTTCCATCCCCAGTTTGGTGTAGGAGGAAGGGGACCTTCTTACCAGTATGAAAAGAGATTTTCCCCTTCTAAGGGCAACTTTCTTTTCCAAGTGTTGTAGCCTGTTCCAATCTTAGAAAGAATTTCTTCTCTTTATGTGATGACTGAAGGGTTGTTTTTCCGGAATCCATGAGGAAACAGGCTGCCCTTTGTGCTGCTTGGCTTTGGATGTACTGACTAGATGTCTAGGGGACATCTCCCCATCTTTACCGGTTTCTCAGAGGGTGCCTTCCAGTAGTGGTTAGGGAGAATTCTTTGTATAATTATTTTCCTTATTCACAACGATATTTTCACTCTATGGTTTGGAATTCTTAGTATGAACCTAAATACTAAATTGGTGCTATTTTTCATGCTATTATTTTACCTTGGAAGAACATTGTGGATTCTGTTCCCTTAGTCCTTAGAGTTTCACTTGTCACCCTTTTGTGATTAAAAAATTTTTGCGGGGGAGGCATTTGGGTTAAGCCACACAGCTAGTAAGTGAATGAGGTTGGATTTGAAGTCAGTTTTTTCCTGACTTCAGGGCTAGTACTCTATCCTCTGTATCACCTAGCTGTTCCTTTACCCTCTTATTTTAATGTAAAATCATAAGGCTAAGAATGCAAGCTGAAATTTAACTGAAATAGGAAACTCCCCGATGATGAAACTTTGTCTACCCATGCAGGTAAGCAAAAGTGAGGCAACTTGCTCACATCATGAAGTCAGTGTCATTGGTGAGATTTGAATGTGGTTCTCTTCTGGTCTCTCTATGCTGTCTTTCAACCTAAAAAAGTCATGAGATCATAAAATGAGTTTTGCAGAGGTCATCTGGTCTGACCTTGTCATTTTACAGGTAAGAAAAAGGGCACAGAGATTGTGAATTGTCCAAGGTTACACAGGTAGTGATTTAAATCCATTAAATCCATTGTACCCATCGTGTTACCACCATTTGTTTCCTTAAAGTAATAAAAAGGACTTATATTTTAAAAATCAGCTAGTAATTCTCTAAATTTCTACTGGTTAGTTTGAGAGAACAGTACTAGTCAAAGACTTTTATAAAGGAATAAGAAACCCAGATAACACTTTGTAGCCACATAGTGGTTACATTCATTCTATCAAATAGAATAGCTGTTTTCTGTCTTTAGAACATATTATTTTGAGAACCCCAGCTTTTGCTGTAAAAAGAACAAAAGAGTAATTGAAGTAAAGATTTTTTTGTGAAACCATGTTGACAGAAAAGAGATGATTAGAATGTATTTATACAAACATAGCTTTTCCCCAAACATTTTTATATCTGAAGTGAAACATTGTATCCTAAATAGAGAAAAGGTAAACAAAGCTCTACGGATTTTAAGTATCTATTGATCTTCAAAACCATTCAGTAAAAATACCCCCAAAACATTTTGTGTTTTTGAAGGCTTTCTTCTGCTGGGCTTAATGTATGAGTTTGTCATGTTCATTTATCAGTACAGCATCAGGCAGGAAGTTAGCAACTCTTAGAACATATATGACATTGAAGTTGCCATAATAAATAGTAATATAACTCACATTTATGTAGTATGTTACTATTTAGAAAGTGCTTCTCTCATCAGGGGTTTTTAACTTTTTTTTTGTATCATGAACTCCTTTGTCAATTGGGAGAAGCCTGTGGATACCTCAGAACAATGCTTTTAAATGCATAAGAAAATACATAGGATTACAACTTAAACCAATTATGTTAAAACACTATTATAAAAATATTTTTAAAAAAGCAACTTCACAGATTTCAGGTTAAAGAATCCCTAGATTTAATGTTACAGTTTCAGCTCTTTTTAATAACTGTAACCCTAGACAAGTCACTTAACTGCTTCTGAAACTTCAGATGAATTTCCTCATGTGAAAAATGAGTAGATTGGATGAGATGATCTTTAACATTATTTCCATTTCTGAATTGATGATACTGTGAAAAATTCTGTAAATTAAGTAATGCAAAAAATTATTATCTACATTTTACAGAAGAGGAAAAAAGATTGTCAGGTTACGTGACTTACCTTGGGTCACAATGCTAGTAAGCGGCCAAGTCAAGACTTGAACCCAGGGCTTCTGGTCCCTGTTCCTTAGCTTTTTTCTGAGTATACTAGCCTTCTGGCAGCAGGGAGGAAAGTGCATTGGCTTTCTTGTTGAAGGATCTGGGTTCAGATCTCTGATACTACCAGTGTTATTTCACTTGGTCACTTGGTCTCCCAGGGCCTCAGTTTTTCTACATGTAAAAGGAGATTGGACTAGATGGTTCCTTCCAGTTTCTAGATCTATGATCCTATGACCTGGATTAGAGGTTTAGCTTGGAGGCTTAGTACATGTGTGACTTTGTATAATAATTTAATATATTGGAATACATTTTGCCCATCTGTAAAATGGGAGTAATAGCACTTTTACTGACTATGTGACATAGTTATTGTGAGATTGAGATGATATAATTTATGCACATTGTTTTATCTCAGAAAATGATGCTGAAATCTTAACTATTTAGGTTTTTTAGATTTTTTTATAATTATAATTTTAATTTTTAACATTAAAAAATTAATTTTTTTCTATTTATAGATTAAAAAACATTTTGTAGATTATTCAGGATATATTTTCTGACCGAGGTCTACTTTTTCCTAATCTTAAAGTTTTTAGTTGTGTGAAAATTAATTTTGATAATAGCCTAGTAAAACCACAGGTAGATAAATCTGTTTCCAGAATAAATATAAGGTGGCTAAAGCTAACTACAAACAATTATATTTTAATTATCTGTTGTTTTTGGAGTATCTGTGCTGCTGCTCCTTCCCATTTGTTGGTTATATTACTATTCCCATTTTACAGTGGAAGAAAGCTATGTCTACTTAGCTGTGGTTTTAATAGTTTGATTTTATAGGGGTTCGTATTCAATTAGCAATTTAATTTTGACATGACAGCATGCATAGATAGAGAGCTTTGCTTGCCAGAAGAGAAAACAAATGAAATAACTATGGGTTGAGGGTAAACTAAATCAAATACATTAAGTAATTTTAGCTCATATTCATGTCAGATAAATTATTTCTCCTTTAAAGTAGAAAGCTGAATATTTTTGTATTTTGAAATAAAATAACTACGCAGAGGCAGAAAATTGTGAATATTTTTTCTTGTAGAATATTTGTTAGGAAATAGAGAGAATAGGGCAGTTTTCCTTGAGCCTCCCCCTCCTTTCCGAGTTTAATAACTTTTACGTCATAGTAACAGGCTACTACCTTCCATTTAAAATATGTGTGTGTGTGTGTGTGTGTGTGCGTGCGTATGTGTTTAAACTTCTTAATATCTTAGTACTCGTTAATGATGAATGGTTATGGTTGATTAATATTTATCAACTCCTTGTGAGACTCTGGTCTACTATTTTCATGGTGACCTTTGTATTTTCATTTCCTATGATAAAATGTTATATCTGGTGCTGTTATCAGTATATCAGCATGATTTAGCCATTTGCTCTATTAAGAGTCACTGCTATGAGATTGCTTGCCATCTTGAGGACTGGGGAGGGGAAGGAGGGAGGGAGAAAAAAAATTTGGAACTCAAAATCTTATAACAGTGAATGTTGAAAGCTGTCTTTACATGTAACTGGAAAAAAATAAAATACAATTAAGTGGAAAAAAAAGACAAGATTTTCAGAAAAAAAGTCATTGTTTAGTGAAATTACCTGCGAACTACTAAGCTTCTTAGGAGAGTGTGTGTTACATTGAAATGTCAGCATTATACATCATCTTAAATTATGCCAACTTAACACTAGGGAAAACTTAAAGGAACTTTTCATATCTATAGACAATTTGTGATGATTTAGTGAAAATTTTATTAAAAACAAATGACATGAATACTTCATTGGATCTGTGATTTGGTTCAGGTTGGAACTCATTTATACCTTCTCATGTTTTTCTTCTCCATGCCTCATAGATCCTCCATGGAGGATTAACCTAATGTGGTAGAGCTCTTCCTGTAGTGCTTTTTACATTTCATGGGTGCCATTGTAGCATTTAAACTTTTTGTTTCTTATTCCTTACTCTTATTCTGTGACCAGCTCACCTTTCTTTTAGCTCACGCATATCAGTGGTATATTTTATGCTACTTCTTGCCTATTAGCTCTTTAGAGCTCTTTAGAAAAATGCTGCATTCCACTTGTAACTGACAACACACTTGGGTCATTTAGACTTCAGTTCTTTGGAGAATGGGATGTTCCAGAAGTCACAACCATATAGCATTAATGGGAGAACATTTATGTTAAAATGATGCATTTTGGGACTAAGAATTAGCTTTAGATCATTGAAAGCACTATGCCATTTTCTCCAATCTGTTTTCTTCCTCTTTAGTTTTGGGCTCAACTCATTATCCATTTGCAATACCTGTTTGCATAATATGCACTGATGCACTAACTTAGCGGTCATAGACTGGATGGAAAATAGGAACTTTTTATTCATTTAGTTTTCCTGAATGAATTATTAGGCTGAACTCTTGTGTAATCTTTGGCAAAGTACTGTAGTGTTCTGAGTCTTGGGTCCATGTAAGGAAGGTTTCTTAATCTGAGATCCATGGACTGCAAGGGACATATTTCAGTCTCTGAACTTGGATGGGAAAAAAATCACATGTTTAATTTTACTAACCAAGAACTGGACTTTATAATTTCCTTCAGTTATGAATTAAACAAACAGACATTCTGAGAAGGGGTCCACAAGTTTTCATGACACAAAAAAGGTTAAGACCACCTGAACTAGAGGATCTCACTATCTGTAGAGAATCCCTCTTTTATATAATTCCTGTATAGGACAGCCTTCATGACAATGGTAAACACCTTTGACCTTCATATATCTATTATTTGCTTTGCTTGATGATAACAAAGAGTCATTAATTATCTCTGGTTGCATTTATTAAAGAATCTTCTGTGATGAACATATGCAGGAGAGGTTCCTTGTTAGAGGAGATCCTTTAAGGTTGTTTTTTATTCTATTGATTTAAATACTTTTTTTTGTTGTAGCATTTTATATCTTTTGTATTTTTCAGTCAATTGTGTGAATGCAAAAATGTTTTCTGTTATAGAAAATTGCTTGTGTAAACCTGCCAATTTCCTTCTTATATTTTCATCACAGATAGCCTTAAATACCGTTGTCATTCTTAGAAAAAATTTTTGTAATGATGAGAAAGTGGGCATAATGTTGTCTTGATTGCCTTATTTTGGGTAAAAATATTATCTGTGACATTTTTTACTTTTTTGGTGGGGGCTATTTCCCTCTTTCCTTAGTTATCTTGTAAAATGATCCCTCAGTGTTTTAAAGATTGTGCCACCTCCCAAATAGATTTCTTTGCTGTCTAGTCTTTCTTCCCAGTCTCATTTCCATAAGTGCCTTGTGTAGCACATTAGGGACTGGATGTTGTTAGGTTCCAGTTGTGGGGTGTTCTCTTGTCAATGTTGATAGAAATGGTTTATTACAGAAATGCTAACAAACCGAGCCTATTTTCTGTGCTGGTTGTCTTCTTGTTTTATCTTTGAGTGATCTTGGGATGATGAAATTCCTTTCTGGCCTCATTCTAAGCTTTCTGTAGATCTTTTTTCCCCACTAATTTTTGCTATTTATGGTTCATGTTTTTTGTACTCTTTCACCAACATCTCTAACGTTTTATAAATGAAGATTACATTCTAAACCCAGTCTGTCCTTGGCTTGCATCTCTTTCTTCTTGCCAAGGAGATAAACTGTTTGCTGGCTAGGGACGTTTCTTTCTTCTAACCTCCTTTTTGTTGTGATTATTCTTCATCTGTGAAAATTTTGCAAGAAATGGTGATAATAAAAAGTTATTGGCTTTCCATTGTTTTCTTCAGTAATCCATTTCTTTTTTGGGGGGGAGGGCTATGGCTTACCGTACTAGATCAGGATGAAGCTGTTGAAGTTATGCATGTTATCTTGTATTTATCATCTCTTCTAATTTGATATTGATTTTTACTTTTGCCCCAATTACTCAGTGGTCTGACTGTATACCAATTGTTCATTCGTATGACTTCTAAATCATTAAGTAGCTGTTTTCTCTCCATTAACATATGGTCAGCTTCATTTTTTTGTGATGCTGCTTGGTATTCATAAAGTGTGAGGTTCTAAGTGTACAGCTTCACCCTTGATATCCATGGATGTTCTTGCTGTTCACATGTTTTAATGTTCTTTCTCATCATTTAGTTCACCTTGTGGTAGTGTTCTATTCAAATGGAGTAAATTGGAGGTTTAATAGATACAAAGTTCAAATAAGCCTATCAGAATCAGAGAATCATTGACCTTGGAGATTACTTAAAGGAACTCTTATTTTACAGATGAGGAAATTGAGGCACAGAGAGGTTGGGTGTCTTATTCTTTTCTGGGACATAGCCCTTGAAAAAGTTGTCTAGACTTGCTGCTTCCACTTCTTCTCTTCTCACTGACTTATCAACTCTTTGGAACCTGACTTCTGACTTCATTATTGTACTGAAATGTTTTCTCTACAGCCTTCATTAAGCTCTTTTTAAAAGAATAAATTTTTATTATTATATTTTTGCATTGCCTAAATTTTACCATATCTGCCTCCTGTTCTCAGAGCATGAAGGACAACCACCACCCAGAGAACTATCCCCTATAACATAGAATTCTTTTAAAAGAAAGAAAATAAAGTAGAGAAAAAAATAAGCAAAATTTATCAATACCGCCAAAAAAATCCCCATTCTCATAATACATGCAGTGTTTAACACTTGTGGACCTACTCCTCCCCAATACCCCCTGCAAAGAAGTTGGGAGAAGTGTCATATCTCTTCTTTGGTGCCAGGATGGTTCTTTACAACATTCGTATCTTTCTATAACCCCTTTAGCACTGACTATTTTTATCCTTTGTCATCTTTTTTCAATTTGTCAACCTCAGGGTTGTTTTGATATATATTTCTCTTCTTAGTGCTTTGGAGCATTCTTTCAAATAGTTGTTAATAACTTGAAATTCTTTTGACAACTTTGTTCATATCCTTTGATCATTTGTCTATTGGTGAATGGCATTTGGTCTTATGTATTTCTGTTGGTTGTCTATATGTTTTAAATGTCAAAGCTTTATCTGAGATTTTTGATATATTTTTATCCAGTAGTCTGCTTCCCTTCTTATCACAAATGTATTAATTTTATTTGTGCAAAAGCTTTCCAATTTCATGCAACCAGAATGATCACTTTTAAATTTCAAGTGTCTCTAATCCTTATATAGTTGAAAATTCATATTCTACTTTAGTTGTAAAAGGTATATATGACCTGCTTTTCTTCTAAGGGTTTTAAGATATGATTTTTAATATTAAGGCCGCCTATTTCATTTTAGATTTATTGTGGAGTATGGTATAAGATACTGGACTAAGTTTAATTTCTGCCAGACTACTTAGCAGTTTTCCCGGCAGTTCTTATCAAATAGGTAGTTTTTTCTTGAATAATTTATGATTTTGACTTTGTTGATCACTAGGTTATTGACTTCATCAAATATCTCTTAATTGCCAAATCTGATGATCTTTTTTCAGTCCTAATGCCTCTCACCCTGTTGCATTTGTTGTCTGCCCTCTTCTGGATGCTTTCTTCACTCTGGGTTTTTGTGATGTTACTCTCTTCTGGTTTGCCTCTTAGTCTTTTGCTGGCTCATAATCCACATCCCTCTTACTTAAATGGGGATTCCTTAAGATTCTGTGCTAGACCTTCTTATCTCTCTATATTTATTGTCTTGGTCCCTTTATCAGACGTCATTGATTTATAAACTATCTCAGTGCAGGTAACTCCCAGATGTCTATATCCAACTCCAGTCTTTTCACTTAGCTTTAGTCTTATCACCAATTTCCTACTGGATGTTTTTAACTGGATGTCCTAGAGATATTGCAAACTTAACATGTTACAACTGAATTCATTAACTTTCCTCCTAAAACTTCCCCTCTTCCACACTTCCCTATTTCTGCTGTAAGCACCACCATACTTCAGCCTTGTCCTGAACTGCTTCTCTTCCTCACCCCACATATTTAGTAATTTGCCAAATCTTTCTATTTCTACCTTTAAAATATCTCTTACAGCTTATCTCTTCTTTCCTCTCATACCACTACCACTCTAGTTCAAGTTCGAAACTCCTCCTGGCTAGATTATTGCAGCAATCTCCTAATTTGTTTTTCTTGCCTCATGTCTTTTTCCACTCCAGTCCATTCATTTTACATCATGGTGCAAATTAAGTTTTCTTAAGTTCAGATCTGCCTGACCATGCAATTCTCCTACTTAACTAACTCTAGTAGCTTCTTTTTGTTTCTAGAATAAAATATAAATTCTTTTTAGCTTTTAAAGCCTAACAAATTTAGCTCCATTCTAACTTTCCAGGCTTATTGGACTTTATAGCCCATCCACAGTCAGTCATCCAACTAGACTGCCTTCTCTCTGTTTTTTATGTAGGACACTCCATACTCCATTTCCATGCCTTTGTACAGATATCCTCTATGCCTACAGTGAACTCCTTCCTTACCTCTGCCTCAGAGAGCCCCTCTTTTCCTCTAGGATACACCATCATCTTTTATGATTCCCCCAACTACTAGTTTTTAGTAATATCCCTAACTATATAGTATTTAACTACTTTGTAATTGTGCTTATTAATGTCAGCTAGGTGGGAAAGCAGATAGAGTGCTTGGCCTAGAGTCAGGAAGACTCATTTTTCTGAGTTAAATTCTGGCCTCAGACACATATTAGATGTGTGACCCTGGACAAGTCATTTAACTCTGTTTACCATGTTTTCTCATCTGTAAAATGAACCGGAGAAGAAAATGACAAACCATTACAGTATCTTTGCCTAGAAAACCCCAAATTGGGGTCATAATGAGTCAGACACAATTGAAATGATTGCATAACAACAAAATTGTATTTATTAGCTTCATATTTATGCTGTATGTGTTTTTATATGTACTTGTCTCCCTCATTAGAATATAATCTCATTGGAGTAGATATTTCATTCTTTGTATTTGTATCCCCAATGACTGGCACATGGTAGGTATTTAATAAATATCTGTTAATTGATTGACTATCTGAAGTAACTTAAGTAGTCAATTGAAAACCTAAGAGGTGATTCTAGCTTCTCAGACCCCAAACCCACTGTTCTTCCCAGTGTATGAGTTTGAAAAAATATCTCCCTAGTTTCTGATCCCTTTCTCCTTACTCATATTTTTCTCCCAAATAGTTAATCAATAGTACTTTTCCCCCAACCTAATCTATTGATTCTCATTCTGCTTCAATCTGTCTTCCCTTGAGACCAGAACCCACCCTTTCATTATCTGCTCGTAGTAAAGTGATATTTTTGTTTACTGTTTCTAGTTCCATAATGAAATAGGTACGACAGTATGGAGGCTGCTCTATATTAATACATACTAAGTAATATTTGCAGCTGACTAATAAAAAAAAATGTGTGTGGAAATTGACTCTTGGGCCATATTTTTAAAATGATATTTTAGGATTCTGTATCTTAGAGTAGGTATTAAAACTGGAGTCCAGATTCAAAATTCCTCTAGAGAAATAGTTTCAGAATGGTTTTTATTGCTTCTAAGAACTTACCCTTATTTTTAATTGTGTTATGGGTATTTTGACAGTCATACTGAAGAGAAGACACAATGGGAACATCCTAAAACTGGAAAAAGAAAACGAGTAGCAGGAGGTTAGTATTATTTGTTAGATTATTCATTGCATAGCTAAATCTACTAACATCATTTACACAATAACCCGTCATAGGCAGAGTGTTGTCTAGGCAATTGTTGCTATAACTATGAGTAGTTTTAGAAGAACAGAAGAATTCATTGAGTAAACGTTCTAAAAATTGTAACTATCAAATTCAATTTGTCAAGCATTTGATTACATTCAGAGCAATATGATAGCTACTGAGGATACATAGACAAAATGAAAATCAGTTTTCTTTCAAGGACCTTATTCTATTGCAGGTGATTTCTGGAATTATAGGGGAAAAGCAAATATGTTTTAGCTACTATAGGCAACTTTTAGTTGTTTTTCAGAATTTATTTGTTCATCAAGACTATATTAAAATAATATGAATAGCATATATTTTTATCCTTTAGCATTACATTTGCTAATGACATTTAGAATATTAATCTTTCAGCTTTTTTTTACTTACAAGCAAGAATTGAATGTTTTTTATATGCCTAGCACTGTGCTATGACCTGGGCAGGGAGATATGATAAAAGCACAAGATAGATCCCCTACTCTAAGGGAGGCTAATTAGGCAGATGAGACACATAGAAAAAGAGAACAATATGACAGATGTTATGAACCAGGGTATGAAAACTGGCTGTTGAGTAGTTATGAAAATAAATGCTATGAGTTTGTGGGACAGAAAGATCGTCTGGGTCCAGATCCCAGCTGTGCTACTTGCTATCGGTGTGATCTTGACCAGATCCCTTGGTTTCCTTTTCTGTAAAATCAGGAGGTTGAACTAGATGACCTCTCAGATTCTTTCTAGCTCTAAATCCTCAATCACCTTCTGGGAGATTATCATGGTTAGAGAAGACCTCATGGAGGAAGTGAGATCTGAGCTGCACCTTGGAGGTTGGATTGAAGGTAGATAGTTGGAGAGGAAGTAGAACACTCTGGGATTGTGGAACAAAAGAAATGGAATCTGTAGTTGGCATTAGCAAGGCATATCTTATTTATAAGCATGAGATAATTAGAGAACAAGGACTCAATAAAATGCTATGCTATATGGCATAGAAAACGTAATAGTTTTGCTAAATGAATGCTGGATGATGAAGTTATCAGGGAAAGCTTTGTGGGGATAGGTAGGATCAGGCTACTCAAAAGGGAGAGGGAAAGTGGCATTTATTATGGAGAGAGACTCAGCAAATGCATGGAGGTGAGAATGAGCATTGGCCTTTTACTTTTTTATTGATATATGGAATGATATATTTTTTCTTCTTATAAGCAGACTGACAGTCTTTTCTGTGTTTCAGACCTGCCCTATGGATGGGAGCAAGAAACGGATGAGAATGGACAAGTGTTTTTTGTTGAGTAAGTGTTTAAAGATATAGAATGTAGTTATCTCAGTGCTTTGAAAAGGTGCTTTTCCTTGAAGGCTATTATTTTTAACTGGTGAAAAGATGAAGCAATTATAAAACATCTTTTTTTCCGGGGGGGGGAGGGAAGTTTCTTAGGTTTTGCTATTGTGATATGAGCGTAGAACCAAAACTACATAAGACTTAAATTTTTCCAAGCTATTTATTATGTTCTCAAAAGAATGCAGCCAACTAAGTGTCCAAACAACTAATTGATCTTAAAATATTATTATGAACTTAACAAATATCAAATAAAATGAATGGTCATATGCATAAAACAAATTAATCTTCAAAAAGACCTTCAACATACAAATTTCAATAAACTGTGTTATTCTTTCTATGTCTTTCATTACTTTTGTCTACTTGTTAATCCTTCTATTTGGGTTTTTATTGGACTTTTATCAGTTCATGATATGGCTCGTCTTTCTTCATTTCCTGCTGTTTTATGGAAGTTTTCCTGTGACCTTATATTTCTCATATTGCAGACTCTTAATTGCAACAGAGTAATTGTGTTATTCCAATTTAGCCAGTCATTACTCAGTTATTGGGTCATACATGAATTTCTCTGCTTAGACAGATCTCTATATATTATCAGGAACTGACCTACTGAAGACTATTTTTCTTGTGGATTGATTTCCATTGATAGTGGTTAGAATGATTTCTGAAACATCAGGGAGAACTAAAGGGAAAAAATATTAAATGCAGGTTTTATTGTTATTTTTAACAAATAGCAATTTAGATAGTTTTTTTTTTTAGTAGAACAGCTATATTTTAAATTGATGACAATACATGGTGAGTGGTTCTCTCCAAATACTTATATGTATAAGGAATGAATCTTTTGATTTTATTTAGAGGTTATCACATAACATAGACCCTTCCATTTATTTGTGGGGGTTTTTAAGAATTGATAATGAAATCTAATCTTTTACTGTTTCATGAAAGGTTAAGTTTGACTTTTAAGAGATTTTTTAAATTCTTCCTATTTTGGAAAAAGTCTCACAAATGCATTTATGACATATTGAAATGATTTACAAATTTGTATTAGGATGGATCATCATTTATAAATAATTTTTTAGATTATTAGCTCATTTTTAAATGATCATTTGGAGGTTTATATACCATACTTAATTTTAGTCAAAACAACTTGAAAATTAATTTTTTATATTGTAATAGGATATATAATTTATATATAATGTTATAGTGATATATAAAAATATCTTCTTCACAACTACCCTCTGAGGCAGATAGTGTAAGCATCTAGTCCTTCCTTTACACTGCTACCAAATACTTGATAAAACATGAACTATATAAACCCATATTCAAGGCCTTCCACAGTCTTGTTTCATTCTTTTCTAGTCTAATTAAATCTTTCGCTTGATCTAGCCAAGCTGGGCTACTGACTAGGCTCCAATTTTGCCTTCTTTCTTCCACTTTTGTGTATTTATGCATACCATTTATGATTAGAACAGGCTGCCAGTGCTTTGTATGTAGTAGACACTTAATAAGTGACTGTGTAATTGAACCAAAATATTTTTTTTTCTTTAAGGCCCTGCTCAGGGAGCTTTTCCTTCATGCAGTTTCAAGTATAAGTCACAGGAATATTTTTTTAAAAATCACTGTTAATTTTACGTCTTGTGCTGCTCTACTGGATACCTGGCACATTACTGAGCACATAGTAGGTGCTTAGCAAATATGTACTGAATTGAACGTAGGCTATGTAGAAAGTCAGAAACATTTTAGTACTATAGATTTTATAGTTATAACAGCATAGAATTTCAAAAAACAACCATTCTAAATGATGATCTTTGGGTTTTAAAGCAGAGGAATCAAACACATGGCCCACAATACTCCTGATTGCAGCCTGAACCAGATTAAAATGTAATTGAAAAATATTTAACAAAGTTAACAAAAATACATATTAAAACACAGATAATGTTAATATGTGGCTTTCTGAGTCAGTATGGGTCTGGGGGATCTTTATGTATGGTTTAGTGGATCCTATTTCTATTTGATTTTGACACCACTGTTCTGAAGAATCTGATTTTGGAGAGATTGTTGCGTATCAAAGCATATTTTCTAAGAAATTTTAAAGTAAAGGATCAAGCAACTATTTTTCCTAGGTAAGAGTATAATTTTTCTAGAGTCCAGAAGAGGAACTAAAAGACCTTTGTGTCTTAAAGTTGAAAGAAATTAATAACACTTCTGATATAAAAAAATAAGGGTTTCCCTGAAGAGTAAGAATAGCTTTTGTTTATATAAATGCTTTTGTTCACTGCTGTTGGTTAGCATGATTTTTCTCCCCTTTCTTTGCAGCCACATAAATAAAAGAACCACATACTTGGATCCACGACTGGCATTTACTGTTGATGACAATCCAAAGAAGCCACCAACCAGACAGAAATATGACGGCAATACTACTGCAATGGAGATACTTCAGGGTCGTGATTTCACTGGAAAAGTGGTTATAGTCACAGGAGCTAACTCAGGAATAGGTAGGCCAGTATTTAAATTGGTTGTGAATGCTATAATGAGAACCACTTTCAAAAATTCTAATCATATTAAGTTTGGTATAGCAACTTTCTTTTTTTAGGAAATTTTATTTTTGTCTGTTGCACTTGAATCTTATGTATAATTGCAATGATGACCTTTCTTTCCAAAGCCCCTAGTGGTTGTGTGCATCATCATGGAGACTGGCATCATATAAGACCTGACTCTGAAGCTAAGTATTCAGCAAAGATGTTGGCTAATTTATGGTTTCGGTGTAATAGGTAACAAATTCAAAATACAAGTTTTCACCATCGATACATTTGGTCTGTGCAGTATACAGAGTAACTAGATAGTTAGCTGAGTAGTTTAGGCAAAAATAAAAGTAATTGTACTGCTAACCTGATTATAATGTGTAATGTTGGGAAAAAAAATAACTCTTTCTTACTAAGGATATTACGTTTCGATTTAAATTGATTGCTTTAGTCTTGATATCTTTCTTTTCACTTATGACTTCTCTTTTCCCTGGAGAGATGGAGTAACTTGGGCATTTTATGATGTAAGCATTTGGTGCTTCTTTTTCCCACTTAGTGGTTACTGAGGGAGTGGCCCCATGGGTACTCTAACCTTGACTCTGCTACGCCTTGCAGGGCCCTAGACCAGGAATGGGGAACCTGTAACTTTGAGGCCACATTTGGCCCTCTAGTCCTCAAGTGCAGCCCTTTGACTGAATCCAAACTTCACCCAACAATTTGAAGTTTGGATTGAGTCAAGGGCTGCACTTGTGGACCTAGAGGGCCACATGTGGCCTTGAGGCTGCAGTTTCCCCACCTCTGACCTAGACTATTAAGCACAATCCATGCTCTTTCCTCTACCTGACACCCACTTTCCTTTACTTATAAATTTTCTTTCTATGTGGAAAAATCTCCTGTCAGATAGTTCTTTAGACCTTTCCCCCTTTTTAATCGATTTGTACAGTGATATTCTCTATCTCTCCCACCCCAGCCACTTTTTGTATTGTCCCATCTGCTCCATTTCAGGGTACAGTTTCTGCTTCTGTGTCAGCCTCCCAGAAAACACACAGTTCTCTCTAATTAGCATACATAGTTTATCAAGTATATTTGATATAACTTACATTAAATACTCCCTGAGTGGTAGATTCCCTTGGTCTTATTCTGGCTCTAGCATCAAGATTGATTTAAAAGACCACTTTTTTCTTTGGGAATAGGAATTTCCTTTTTTTGTAAAATTTAGGGAATCCTTTTTTTCTTTATCCACCAAATTCACTTTCTTATTTAATTTTGGTTATTACCTCTATTTTGGTAGTATTATTGGAAAGAAACTTGTTATTGAAAGTCCGGAGATAACCATTTTAGAAATCCTAGCCATGCTACCTAATATTTGTATAACTTTAAGTATGTCACTTCACTCCACGAGCCTCAATATCTTCATATGTACATACATCTATAAAATAGAGGTTTGACCTAAATAAATAATCTTTTAAGGATCCTTCAGTTCCAAAATCCTATGATTTATTCTCTTTGGACTTTTAATTGTATATCCAAAATCACCAGAGAAACTTTTGTTGTGACATATTAGTTTTTATATCAAGTGCTTTCTTGTATTTTTGGATGGTTATAAAAATCACAGTTTTAGGACAGAGCCAAGATGGTAGTCAAGGACCTGCTAGAGCTCTCCCACCAGACCCCTCAAAAAACCTGTAAAAAATGACTCTAAACAAGTTCTACAGCATCAGAAGCCATAAAATGACAGACTGAAGCCAATTTCCAGCCCAAGACAATCTGGAAAGTCAACAGGAAGAGTCTGTCGCACCAGGCTGGGAGTGGAGCACAGTTCATCATGGGCTGTGCCAGCTCAGATGGAACTGGAGTAGGCCTTAGGGAATCGAATTGAAGTGCTGCCAGTGGCTGCAATTTCCAGACTTCTCAACCCATAAACGCCAGACAGTTTCGAAGATCAGTGGGAAGGGTCTGTCACCTGACTGGGAAGGGAACATGGTCCTGTTTTAGCCCCAGGGCGGGGGCAGCCATTGTTGAAGCAGAGACTGCTTCTGGGGCCCCTCCCTTAACAAAGAGCTGAAAAGTCAAGTAATAGACTGGGAAAATGACCAAAGGGGGAGAAGGAAACATATTATATATTACTTTCTTGGGGAAGAGGTATTTTCTTACATCATTGGTGACAAGGAAGATCAAAACATACAACCAGAACAAGACAACAAAACCAAAGCTCCTGCATCCAAAGCCTCCACAAAAAATATGAATTGGTTTCAGGCTAGGAAAGAGCTCAAAAAGGATTTTGAAAATCAAGTAAGAGAAGTAGAGGGAAAATTGGGAAGAGAAATGAGAGCAATGCAAGAAAATCATGAAGAAATGAGTCAATAGCTTGCTGAAGGAAACCCCAAAAATGCTGAAGAAAATAACAGCTTTAAAGTTAGACTAACCTAAATGGCAAAAGGGGTCCAAAAAGCCAATGAAGAGAAGAATGCCTCTAAAAAGCAGAACAGGCAAAATGAAAAAGAGGTCCAAAAGCTCACTGAAGAAAATAATTCCTTAAAAATTAGAATGGAGCAAATGGAAGCTAATGACTCTGAGAAAGCAAGAAATTATAAAACAAAACCATAAGAATGGACAAATAGAAGACAATGTGAAGTGTCTCATTGGAAAAACAACTGACCTGCCAAATGGATCCAGGAAAGATAATTTAAAACTTATTGGACTACCTGAAAGCCGTGATAAAAAAAAGACCTTAGACATCATCTTTCAAGAAATCATCAAGGAAAACTCTCCTGATATTCTAGAACCAGAGGGTAAAATAAAAATGGAAAGAATTTACCAATTACCTCCTGAAAGAGATCCCCAAAGGAAAACTCCTAGGAATATTGTAGCCAAATTCCAGAGTTCCCAGGTCAAGGAGAAAATATTACAAGCAGCCAGAAAGAAACAATTTAAGTATTGTGGAAACACAATTAGGATAACACAAGTTTTAGCAGCTTCTACCACTAAGGGATCAGAGTACTAAGAATATGATAATCTGGAGGTCAAAGGAGATAGAGTTAAAACCAAAAATCATCTACCTAGCAAAGTGAGTATAATATTTGAGGTGAAAAAGTTGAACTTCAATGAAATAGAGGACTTCCAAGCATACTTGTTGAAAAGACTGGAGCTGAATAGAAAATTTGACTTTTCAAATACAAGAATCAAGAGAAGCATGAAAAGGTTAAAAAAAAAAAAAGGAAAGGGAAACCATAAGGGACTTATTAAAGATGAACTGTTTATATTTCTACATGGAAAAATGATATTTGTAACTTATGAGACCTTTCTCAGTATTCGGATATTTGGAGGGAATATACATATACACATATACATACATATACACATGTATGTGTATGTACATACACATATATGTATGTATATGTGTATGTGTATATATACACAGAGAGACAGAGAGAGACAAAGGGCACAGGGTGAACTGAATGTGAATATGAATGGATATGAAATTTTCTAATAAAAAAATTAAGTGTTGAGAAGAATGTACTGGGAGAAAGAAAAAGGGAAAGGTAGAATATAGTAAATCATCTCACAAATAAAGAGGCAAGAAAAAGCTTTTACAATGGAGGGGAAGAAGGGGAAGGTGAGAGGGAATAAGTGAGCCTTCCTTTCATTGGATTTGGCTTCAAGAGGGAATAACATATACACTCATTTGGGTACGGATATTTATATTACCCTACAGGAAAGCAGGGGGAAGGGGATAAGAGAGGGGGGATAATAGAAGTGACAGCCGATTGAGGGAAGGGGTAACTGGAAGCAAACACTTTGGTAGGGGGACAGGTCAGAGGAGAGAATATAGAGCATGGTATAGGATAGAGGGAAATATAGTCTTTCACAACATGACTGTTATGGAAGTGTTTTGCATGACTACACATGTATAACCCATATCAAATTGCTTGCCTTCTCAATGAGGGTGGGTGGGAAGGGGAGAAGGGAGAGAATGTGGAACTCAGAGCTTTAAAAATGAATGTTAAAAATTGTTTTTACATGCAGCTAGGAAATAAGATAAATAGGCAATGGCATATAGAAACCTATCTTGTCCTGTATGTGGGGGGGAGTGATAGAAGGGAGGGCAAATTGGAGGAAAGGGTAATCAAAATACATGCTGTCCTGGGGTATGGCAAAGGGGGAGTTGGGGAGAAAATTTGAAATTCAAAATTTTGTGGAAGTGAATGTTGAAAACTGAAAATGAGTAAAATAAATTAAAGCATTATAGTCACAATAGCTCTGTGATATGTAATATGTCTCCTAAAATTAAAGTTGGGAATTATGCCAAAAAAATCACAGTTTTAAAGTTTCTATAAAGTAGGGCTTGCTTTAATAATCATCTCCTTTGAGAATGAGCTACCTTCAAATGAATTTATGGACTGAAAGGATGAAATTAAGTTGTGGGGTCAGAGGCGGTGGAAAAGTCTCTACCTAGAGTCAGGGTTCAGGCATAAGTCTGAGTTTTTATTTTTACTTCTATTGCTGTCAGACATTTGGAGGGGAAGGGGGTAGTGTGATAAGCAGTTACTCTAAGTGTAAAAACTTCCTGGGTGTAATTGATGGTTTTTTTATTTTTTTTTAATTTTTTACCTTGCCTGATGACTGGGGGAAAGGGGTGCTTTTGGTTTTTTCTTTTGTGGACTTAGCTGTAATTACTCTGTGTGATTCCTTTACTTTAGGGTTGAAGGGATTTGTAGAAATTAATAATCCACTATCTTCTTTCTCAGTCCTTTCCTCTTGATCTTTCTAATGTTTTTGTTACTGTTGGCTCCTCTTTCCTCCTGGATAATCTCTCCTTTCTGGTTTTTTCTGCTAGATGTATAAATGCTCTTTTTCAGGTTCCTCCTGAGTATCATGTCCCTACCATGGGTGTGCCTCAATGTTCTCTTCAGGGTCCACTTCTCTTTCTGTACTTTTACCCTTGGCAACCTCATTACCTCCTATGGGTTTAATGATCATACCTGTGTTGATTAGTTGATTGATTTTGATGGTCACATTTGTAGCTAGGACAAAATATGTAGGGAGGAGAGGGCAGTGATGTATATTGGCCAACCAGCTGTACCCTCAACCACAACTAGTTGGCTTGTAAGCTCACTTCCAGCTCTAGGATTATGCTGTTCCATGGACAATAAGCCTGAAAAATCTAGTAGCCATTAAAAGCTTTACTCCTAAATCACTTTCATAATTTAGTCATGATGAAAATCCCTTTTACCTTTTGAACTTTCAGACTGTGGGCTAAGAAAAATAGTTGGGAGTTAAATACAGAAATCTGACTTTGATTTTGGCCCTGAGGACTTATAAAAAAAAAATCACACTCTTTCATATTAATATAAACAAGTCAGCTTAATACATACCACTAAGCACAGTCATTGCATAGTCTAATACATTTTACTGCTGTTGACTTCTTGTGTTTTTAATAACAGGCCTTTTGATATTAGAAATAATGTTATGAAAAAAAGTCATCCTCATATCCAATCTTCATGAAGAAAAGTGAGGGAAAAAATAGTGCCTTTCTGAGTTTTACAGTAAATTTGTGGATTTGCATGTAGAGTATCTCCAAGGACATTTTGATGAAATTGGTAGTCATGGATTTAGGGAAGCAGTGACCATCTTCAAAGCTTAATTTTCAAGTCACTAAGATTCCATGATAGAATTTCTGTTTAAACATAGCTTGTTACTATATTCTTTTTTATGCTTTCATAATTCTTAGGGACTGAACCTGGGGTCAGGAAGACCTCATGTACTTAGGAATTTCATTGTCATCAGAAAAATCACTTAGCTTTTGTGATAGTCACTTTCCTCTTCTGTCAAATGGGCATAATGAAGTCTGTATTTTGTTTCAAGATGAGTAGGTGTGTAAAGGTCAAATGAAATTATATATGTCAGGTACTTTGGAAACTTTAAAGAGTCATATAAATGCCAGTTATTTAATATCTCCTAAGTCCTAGATGTGGGTTAATAGGAGCAAGTCCTATACTGGGACTTCCTCATACTGACAAAATGATATACTTTGAATATTAATAACTTATGATTCTGGGAGTTGATGGGATTCACTTCTACTTAAGCTAGTGGGAATGGGAATATGTTCTTTTAAAAATCCTACTCAGAAAATGAAGTAAATTGGGGTGGGGGAGGGATCTTTACCCTTAAAATAGTGATTTTTCCAAATTTTTGGAATTTATGACTTCTGTTTTTGTGCTATTACCCCTTTCTTCCCCATCTCCTGCCCTAAATTAACAACACAAATTTTAATTCTGAAGCAAACAATAAACCTGACACACACACACACACACACACACACAAAATATGCATATATACACATGCACATGCTTACACACACACAGAGACACACGGTATATGTTTGTTGAAATAAATTTTTGTTGATGCCTTTTGTTTTTATATCACTTAAACCTCTAAAAATTTACCTCTCTTCTCCTCCTCACAGAGAGCCATTCCTTTATAAAGAATATAAAAGTTAAAAGAAAAGTTCATTTATCCTAAACAATGCATTGGAAAAACCTGACGTTAAATGTAGTTTCTCACACTCATAATACACTCTCTCTGCAAAGAGGGTCAGGTAGACCCTTGCTTTTCTTTTGTTGGGGCCAAGCTTGGACATCACAGCCTTCAGTTTTGATTATCCTTTTCTCTTTCATGGTTTTCACTCTTTGGGTATGTTGTTTTCCTTTACCTTCTGTGCTTCACTTTGATTTAACTTCTTTGAGTCTCCACATGCCTCCTTCTCTGTATTCAACATGTTCTTTCTTTCAGCTCAGTAAAACTTCATTGCATTTGCATACCACAACTGGTTTATTAGTCTTTTCTCAATCAGTGAGGATAGTATCTACTTTATTTCTAGTTCTTTACTACTATAAAAAGTTCAACTATAGATATTTTGGTATGTATGAGGCATTTTTTTTTATCATTGACCTCTTTGGGTCATATAGCTAGCAATGTGTTCTCCAGACCAAAGGGTATGAACATTTTAATTACTTTCTTAGCATAATTCCAAGTTGCTTTCCAAAAGGGTTGCACCAATTCACTACTCTAAAACAGTACTGAAAATTCAAATAAATTAATTTAGATTTTAAAAGTGTTATTTTTTGGAGGATTCTGTGACTGAAAAAACACTGAGATGTCATTGAACAACTTGAGAATAACTGCCTTAGAGGCAAAGTAAATACTGTGCATCTTTAAAGAAAAAAATTATTTTAAGAAATTGAAATTTATAGTTGTTTTATAATGAATGTTTTATTTGATTCACATGTACAGATCATTTGGGGAACCAAGATATCTGAAATTGGAAACGTCATTTATGAATCTTATTGAAATCATAAAATTCAAGCTCTTGTTGCTATATAAAATGGGAGATTTAGAGGAGAAAAAAAATTATTATATAGAAAATACAGACTTTTGAACTGTTTTTTGCAATCTCTTTCCAAGTCATATTAATAGTTAAAAAATACTTTGTATGATAGCATGCAAATACTTAGAAACACAAGTGAATCTACGAACTGAGTTACGTTACATGTGATATAATATATAATACATTCTCTCCATCAGAATTCCTCCACGACTTTTGACTCTGTAGAGTTCTCATCTATATCTTTCCATAAACCATCCATAGAGGATCCACTGAATATATTAGAAGTTTTATTCTAGTTCTTTTAATTCTTAACATGAAAATTAATAAATACTGTTTTTTGAAGATGGCAGTAAACACTATTGTTTCTATAACAAATGGGTTTATACTGTCATGTATTTTAAAATGATCACATTATCTTTTTTCAATCAAGCATTTATTAAACTCTTATTATCAAAGTAATATTAATAATATGGCTTGTCAGCACTTAAAACAATCTAATTAGCCCTGAGCTACTTTATGACTTAATGTAAGCCATGAACACTAGTTATTTGTTAGAACTGTGATTACATTGAATAAAATTATTATTGTATTTAACACTCCCTTTTACCCCTTAACCTTAGAAGTATTTGGAATTTTAGTGACAGTGAAAAAAACTTTACACATAATCATTTCTTAATATTTTTATTGTTATTTCTCCACTAGAGGGCTCTGTTGCCTTTTGAAATAATTAAACAAAAGAGCAGAAAGCTTAATATAGTTCTTTTGTGTGTGTGTGTGTGTGTGTGTGTGTGTGTGTGTGTGTGTGTGTGTAGTACATTTTACTAAGGCCATTTTAGGCTTTAAGTTTATGGAGGAAACTAAGAAATAACTGTGAAAATTTGATTAGTGCATTTTTAAATTTGTATCTTTAGTATTAAGTAGCAAAGATAGGAAGATTCATTTATTTAAAAAGATACATAATATTCAGCTTTCACAAAATTCTGCCACATTGTGCAAGGACATATGTTTTTATAGAGTTATTAGTTTTGAATATCCTGCTCTGCCAATAGTGTGATTTTTAGGAAGTGAAAGTTAAAATGTTTATAAATATGAATGGTTCTATATAGAATTTATATTGAAATACCTTGATGGTATTAAGAATTGATTTTTAAAATTACCTGGTTGCATGCGATTTATTGTAAATAAAATCTACATTAATGTTATTTGCTTATAGTAGAAGTTGATGTGTTCTTGGGAGGGAGGGTGGGGGTGACCTGGTATAGTTTTTGTTAAAACTGGGTACTCTTTATTTAAGAATGCTACATGAATCATTTGTTGTAACAGAAAGAAAAGCACAGTGTGATATCACTGTAATAGGGAACTCCAAAGTTGAGAACTCACCAGAGCAATGCAGGTGAAGGTCAGTGCCTTCCGTACAGCTCAGAGTCTTAGAGAATTTCCTAGAACACTGAGAACATAAGTCACATGATCTTCCTGGCTTTGAAGCCAGATTTCTATCCCCTTAACCAAATTAGAAAGAATCATATTTAAATAGCCAATGCTCTGAACATTAAAATTTAAAGAAAATTAAATCCTGTTTTGACTATCACAATTTGAAGCTATCCTATTGAACATTTTTGGAAAAAAAAAAGAACAAATTTGCCTCAAGATTATGGAATTTTTGTCTTTGGCAACTAGTTATAGATTCAAATCCTACCCTGCTTCCTCTGAAGCATAAAATATATGTTACATTTCCTAATATATGTGGCAATATTATTTTTTTAATTTACTTCTATACTTTTTAAAAAATAGAGAGGTTAAGTATATTTTTAACATTACAGAATTTTTAATCAAAATAAAGGTATTTTGGTTATTCATATGAAAAGATAATCACCATTAAGTAGCTTAGATGCATTTAAAGAAATTGTTAGAGCTATGGTACTACTCTGGATATTGTTAAATTTTATCCTAAGATATATGCTTATTATTAAGATTCTTACTACCATAAGGTATTTAAAATAGACACAGTTTCTGTCATCCTTTTTTTTAACATATACTGAAGTATTTGCATTTAAATACAAGATGATTTCTCAGCTTTTTTCAGGGTGTCATTTGGGTTAATAGAAAGTTTTACTTGTACATCTTTCTTAAGGTTAGGCTAGATTGTTTGCAATTTGCTCTGCAGAAAAGTTATCAGCCTAAATTTATTGGCTCTCACTAAGAGCAATATCACATTTCATAATGTGTCTTTCTACACAAATATCCAAATGAGGTAAATAGTGTTCTCATTTTTAATGATCCAGGAAGCATATTTTGAATTTCAACATATAAAATTTTGGAGTATGCTGATTAAGAAACATATATCTACACAATACTCTCTCCTATGTTACTAATAATCTCTTACCCAACAAATCTAGTGGCCTTTTCTTAATACTTACCCTTCTTGACTTCTCTGTAACCTTTGACCCTATTGATCACCTTCTAGATAATCTTTCCTCTCTAGGTTTTCATACCACTGCTCTCTCCTGGTTCTCCTTCTGTCTGTCTGACTGTTCCTTCTCTGTCTCTTTGGCTAGATCTTTATCCACTTCACACTTACAATTTCTATACTACCAATTCTCAGGTCTACATATCCAGCCTGAATCTTTCTGCTCACATCCAATTTCAGATCTCCACCTACCCATTTGAAATCTTGAACTGGATATCCAATCAAATCTCATCTAAAGTCCCACCATTTGTAAGAAGTCTTTTCTAGTCTTCCTCAATTTCAGTGCCTTCCGTCTGGTACTGTTCTTAATTTTTCTCATATGTTTTTATTTCTATCTCTCATCTGTCTTGTTTGTGCATAATTGTTTTCGTGTTGTCTCCCACATTAATTTGTACTCTCCTTGAGAGCAGACATTTTTGCTTTTCCTTGTATCCCCAGCACTGAGCACAGTGCCTGGCACATAGGCACTTAAATGATAATTGATTTACTAATTGATAAGATTTGCTAAGCACTTTTTTTATTTAACAATTTATGTTGCTTTTGTTGCTTGTCTAGATAACAGCTCTTTTCATGTTTTGGTATCACTTAGTCCTTTTTAAAGCATATTTCTTTTTATCTTGTACTTCACCTAATTTTATAGGATTCTTTTGAAAACAAACTAAAATTTGGGCTAAATAGATCAAACGTTTATTCAGTGCTTAATGTTTTGTGCCAAGAACTCAGTGCTTACTCTGTGCTAAGATCTGTGCTGTCAGTGCCACATAAACAATTTAAAAAGAATAATCTCTACCCTTAAGAAGCTTACATTCCAATGAGGGAAGACAACACATAAAAGGGAACTGAAAGATATGTAGGGGGGAAATGACAAGTAAGGCTGCTGTGGAAAAAGTAGAAAAAGTCTGGAGAAGAAGGCATGGAGCTAGAAATGAAATGAGCCAGGCCTGGGCTCCAGAAACAGTAAGCCAGGCTAGGGACTCAGAAATACAAAGAGAGTGCTACAGGGTCAGGGTGTCTCCAAGGTGGGAAAGCTTCTGCCAAGAAGGAGTGGAGGTGGAGCAGAAGTGAGCATAGTCTTGGCATCACATAAAATGGTGCATGTAGTTATTTCAGTTTGCATTTTTACAGTATATTTTGAAAAGTATCAAGCTAGTGTTTACAAGAGCAGTATCTTACCCTGGCTTCATGGATGGTTCAGTTCAGTCAATAAATCTCTAGTTATAACCCCCAGTTGTCATTCTTTCATCTTTAAACTCAACTGCAGTTACTGACTTTTATCCTTTTCAGTGAGATGTTCTGATGATTTAGGGAATTCTTGAACATTTATTGATTTATTAATAATTACATTAGATCCTTTACTACTACCTTGCTTACTGTATTATAATAAATTTGAAAAATATTCCCTTCTCTTTCAGACTGACTTGTTAAATATATGAAACTTCTGTTTCTTTAAATAAAAATTCAGTCTTGTCATTAAGTTCAAGTCTTGAGAGATTACAACATCATTTCTCAATTTGCTTCACTACCAGTTTCTATGCACATGAAACACATGTAATGTTGGGTAGTTTCAGGTCTGTATGTTGTCCCTCTGTTCTCTGCTTTCAGGAGAAGATATCTAGGCCAGCTAAAACTGTTTAGTGGTATTTGTATCACAAGACTGAAGAACAGGTAGAATTTTAATGCTTTATGCACAGCTAATTTTTTCCTACCTTTACAACTATTAATTCCAATTTGTATTAAATAGTACTTTATACTTTCCCAAAGGATTCTCTTTGCTAATATTTTATTTAAAATTTTTGCATACATGCTCATTAGAGATACTGGTTTGTAGTTTCCTTTCTCTGTTTCAGCTCTCTTTGGTTTAGGCATCAAGACCCTATTTTTATGGTGGAAGGAATTTGACAAGATCTTTTCTTTTTCTATCATTGTAAATAAATTATATAATATTAGAATTAATTGTACTTTGAAGGTTTGATAGAATTTGCTTGTAAATTTCTCTGGTCTTCAGTTCTACTTGGGAACTCACTTGTTTGTTTAATTTCTTTTTCTGAGATGTTATAATTTAAATTCTCTATTCCATGTTCTATTAATATGGACATTATATATTTTTGTAAATACTCACCTATTTCATGGAAAGAATCTAATAGTCATTTCCCCCAAATGAAAACCCCCAGGAATATCAGAGCCAAAATTTAGAGGCTGCAGGTCAAAGAAAAAATACAGAAACCAATCACAAAGTTTTCGTTTTTTTGAGTCTAGCTTTAATAGATCTGGGCAGCGTTGTTTAATGCTTTCTTCAAATAGGATGTAAAGGCTTCTTTTTTTTTCAGTAATAGTTATCACATGTTCCACTGATCTTTAAATTATCTTTTATTCATGTGTTTATTTACCAGGTCAGTTGTTTTTAATATGAGATACCTTGATTTTATCAGGTTTTGATATTATTTTAACATTTTTTATTTTCTTAATTCTCATTAGCATCTGTGAGATTTAGAATAAACTAAACACTTACTCTTTGAAAGGTTTTATACCTTTTATACTGAGCCATTATTTGTCCTCCCAAGTTTTTCCTTCAGTCTTTATTTCTTTTCCAGTTCTTTCCTCTGATTTTTATTCATATTATTTCAAAAAATTCTTTAAACTCTTGCTTCATTTCTTCAGGAATTCTAGTTGACCTTGTGGCCAAGCTGCATTTTTCTTTGAAGCGCTGCTTGTTGATGTTTTGTAGTTATTCTTGCCTGAAGAGTTTCTGTCCCAAGTTTTTCATTGAAGTTGTCAACTTTATTGGCATATAGTTGAGTAAAATGTTTCTCTTTTAGTTGTAAATTTTATTTAAAAAATTTTTGACATTGGCAATTTGATTTTCCTTAAAAAAAATTCAATTAGCTTTATTAGGTTTATTTATTTTATCAAGTTTTTAAAAAACCAGCTCCTAGTATTATTTATTAATTCAGTGATTTGTTTTTGCTTTTAATTTTGTCAGTGTCATCTTTGAGCCCCATCATTTATAATTTAGTGTTTAACTGGCATTAGAACTGTGTTGGTTTTCTAGGGGTTCTGTTTGTTTGTTTTTTTAATTTTATGCTAAGATGTGACCTCAAAATAATCTTTCCTAAAGCACAGCTCTGATCATGTCAACTCCCCTTATTCCCTAACTCAACAAACTCAAGTGGCTTCTTAATACCTTCAGATTCAAATATAAAAATCCTCTTTTTGTCACTTAAAGTCTTTCTCAATCTGGTTCCTTCCTACCATTCTGGTCTTCTTAGGTTGTATGCCTCTTCGTGTGCTCCATGTGTGATACAGTAGCATTGACCTTCTTAGCTGTTCTTCCTACATAAGTCTCCATTTCCTTAGCCTGTCCCTTCTCACTAGTTTTTCCCCTCATGCCTAGAATTCTTTTAAAATTCATCTCAAATCCTATCTTCTCTAAGATGTCTTTTTTAGACCCTTCCTCTGCTGGTGCCTTCTCTCTGAGATTACTTTCCATTTGCACTCTATCTCTTGTAGGTACTGAGTGGTTTGCTTATTTTCTCTCTCATTAGACTATAACCTTCTTGAGGTTAGGGACCATGTTTATGCCTTTCTGTGTATCCCCAGTGCTTAGCATATTGCCTGGCACAGAGGGAGTGCTTGATTAATGCTTGTAAACTGAATGATTGACTAACCTGTCATGAGTACTCTCTTGATTGCTTCAACTAGAACCTATCTCTTATTTCTCTAATTGTCCTAAAACATATTTTTCTATATCTTTGCTTTGACTCATAATATTTTATTGTATTTATTTGTGTGTTTATTTCATATCTCCTATTATATTCTAAATTTCTTGATGATTTATATTGTTACTTTTCATCTTTGTACCCAAAGACTGAGTATAGTGCCTTGCACATAGCAGACATTTTATATATGTTTATTAAATTATTTTGTTGAGAACTGCGTTCTAAGCATATCTCTGCCCTCAGAAGATGGGTGAACTTGGATGAGGCCTAGAGGCTCACAGATTTGGAATGAGAAAAAACTTTAATGATTACCTCCTATAATATGTGCTTTTAAAACAGTAAATTGAAGTCTGTGGAGGTTATACCTTGCCCTTACTTCATGTTTTTAGTCATCTTTGAGGTTCTAGGTTTAATAATCAATGAAATGTGGCATCTTCGGTATCAAAGCTATTGTTTTGAACATTTTTCTTCTCTTTGGTCATGTTTGTAGGAGTCACAGTACCAGGTAGAAAAGACTAGGTTTTTTAAAAAAATGTCAATTTTTGAAATATATATTAAGGAAAACATTAAGAAAAATATACTTTTAAATTACACTTAAATTATACTTTAAATTACACACCTATTACACTTCTTTCTTTCTAACTTTTTTGGTAGAAACTTTGATATTAGTTCACTTAACCTAATGATTGTTAGCATGACTTTCTGTCATATTAGGTAGTAGAAACCTTCTGTCACTGCCATCTCATGCACTCAGTAATTTCTCAGAAAATTTCAATATTGGAATATGACTTCATTTTATAGGCAATGGGAAGAGGAAAGAGAACCAGACAAGAGACCTGAGTTCTAGTTCTGTTATTAATTGTGTGATTCTGAGGTATTCATTTTGTCTTTCTGAGTCTCACTTTCTCACCTATAAAATGGGGACAATAATAGTACAGTGCCTTATATGTAGTAGACATTTAATTAGTGATTACTTTGGATGGGGTGTAGGGTGTGTTCAGGGAGGACCAGTACCTTTGGTGTGATGGTTGCTGAGCCCTTTTCGGGGCTCTTTCCACTTTTGGTGTCCACCTGTTACACCTAACTCTCACCTGTGGCTCCAAGAAGCTGCAGCATGTGCAGTGGCCATACTCTGGTAAAACGTTTTGGCAGGTTGAGGGTAACCAAGAGTTCTCAGACCCATTGGTGAGTTAGGGAGGTGTCTACCCCAAGCATGTGAAGACGTTCTCTGGTGGAATGGGCGGATGAGAACCATTTGTTCCAAAGGCCCTGAAGGCAGATGAAGCAGGTGATGTGGAGCTCTTAGAGCTTGGTTAGACATTGAAGACGCCAAGGTCATCCACTGCATCCTGAGCCATCACCAGCTGTCTTGACTCTGGCCTGCCACTGGACTGTGGTGACTCTGGAGAGAGAGTGAGGCTGATGACTTCATGCAAATCTGCCTCACTTAAATCCAATTTACGCATGAATCAAAAGACATCACCCATACCATTTCACTATTATGCCTCAAAGTCCTGTGGTGATAGGCAAGTGATGAAGCAGCAGGTGTGGATACACTGGGAGCTGTAGTCACAACCCTGCACACAGGTGGCCCAGGCCATAGTGTTGTTTCTCACTGGAAGCAGCAGTGGGACTCTGCAGCCCCCTGGGTATCTGAGCAGCCTTTTAAGGATCGCACTGTTCACCTCCTGGGGTGAGGAATGGGGCTAGAAAGGTGCCCTAAACATTGTCTGCTTACCCAGCCCTGGCCTGATTACCGCGACAGGCTGGGAATCCCACTATGCGGTTGAAACACCAAAAAAATGTACAGAATGTACAGAAACAGTGCAAAGATGATTCTACTCACCGTCAGCACATGGAACATGCACACACTAATAGACAATGCAAAATCCAGTAGAGCTGAAAGATGAACTGCTCTTGTTGCAAGAGAACTCAACAGCTATTGCATCCAAATAGTAGCTCTGAGTGAAACAAGGTTAGCAAATGAAGGCCACCTTACTGAAGTTGGAGCTGGATACACATTTTCTGGAGTGACCACAGTGAAGGGGAGTGCTATGAAGCTGGTGTGGGTTTTGCAATCAAAACTAATCTAATAGGCAAGCTGGCATGCCTGCCAAAAGGAGTGAATGACAGGCTCATGACAATGTGATTGATGTGCAGATTTGGAGTATCCACCCCAAATATTCACCCAGACTATCTGTGCTCAATCTGTGGTAGAGCATTCTGAGCTTGTATTGGTCTGATCAGCCACAGTCGGACACATTGAAACTTCACTTTATCACGGTGAGGTCATTTTGGTCCTGTTCGAGAATGAAGGACAGCAACCAACCAATCATCCAACTTTGAATGAGATAAATGAGATGATGTATGTGAGAATAATTGAATGAGATGGCTGGTATATGTGAAAATATTATATTTTTAAAATTAAATTAAAATTTTAAATGAACATTTATTTAGTTTTTTCTCCCTTCACCCTTTAAAAGATAAACAAATCATTGTAACAAATATGCACAGTAAAGCAAAACATTTTTCCATATTGTCCATGTCCAAACATGTATGTTTTGTTTTATATCATGAATCCATTGCCTCTGTCAGGAGGTGGGTATGAGAGTTCAGTCGGTTTTCTGCCATCATAGTTGGTCATTACACTGATTAGAGTTCTTAAGTCTTTCAGAATTATTTGTCTTTTCAATGTTGTTATTATTATATAAATTTTTCTCCTGGTTCTGCTTGCTTCACTCTGCATCAGTTCATGAAAGTATTTCTGTTTTTTTCTGAAATTATCTCTTTAACCATTTCTTTTCACACAATAGTATTCCATTATAGTTACATACCATAATTCGTTCAGTCATCCTCCAGTTGATGAGAACTTTCCAGTTCTTTGCCACCAAATAAAGAGCTGCTATAAATATTTTTGATCCATATGGATTTTTTTCCTCCTTCTTTGATCTCTTTAGGGTATAGGCCATTTAGAGATATCATTACATCAAAGCATTTAACAAATTCAGTGGCTTTTTGGGTTTAGTTCCAAATCGCTTTTCACATTGGCTAGACCAAGTCACATTTCTACTAATAGGGCATTCGTTTGTCTGTCATTTTCTTTTTTCTTTTCCTTTTTTCCTTATTTGTCTCTTTGCTGATCCAGTGGGTGAGAGGTGAAACTTCAGAGTTGCTTTAATTTACATTTTAAAAATTATTATTGATTTGGAGGATTTTTAAAAATATGGCTGTAGATAGTTTGTCTTTCTTCCTTTGAAAGCTGCCTACTCACATCCTTTGACAAAAAATGTGAATTTTAGTATATTCTTGTGTTAGGACGTGCAAAAACATTTCAGAAACGTTTTCACAGGGATAGAAAAGTAGTCAAACTTCATGTGAAGCTGTTTTTCAGTTCATTTGATGTGATCCTGAAGGCTAAAAAGCTGGGACCCTTGCCAGTGAATAAACAATTCAAGATCTTTTTTATGTTTAGGGAGGAAGTCAGGTCTTACTATTTGGAGGTGATCACAAGAGAATGACTGGAGGGTGTGAAGTAGAAGCTTTCTTATTGTAATGTTCACTGTCCCTAGTGATGTCTTTTGCTTACTTCCCACTTTACCTTACATTGTATTGGTGGCAGTGTAATTTGGATGCAGCTGTGGATGGGCGAGCTGTACACTGTGTTCTTGTAAAAGCATTGATAAAATTTCCATTTCTTTCTAAATTCTTGAAATTTTTTTTTATTAATGAAAATAGGGTGAAAGAGTGAGACTAACACTTTCAAGTTGGATCGTACAACATGAAATCTAAAAAATATCCTACTGCCAAAAATATCTTTCAAAACATAACTCTGTGTTTAATAAATTTTATTTTCATATGTTTCTTTTATTTTTTTTTTTGTTTTTCTCTCCTGGAGAGTAAAGTAATAGGGTTCACTTTTATAGCAAATTTTGAGAAATGCTCATTAGTACTTCAGTATTCATTATTAAATACTATGTTATTTACTAAATACTAAATACAATAATATTGGAACTTTAGTCAATCAAGAAGCATCCATTAATGTACAAGACACTGCCATAGTTGCCAGGGATACAAAGAATAACAAAAATAGCTAAGACAGTTTTACTTCTAAATACTCAAAGAATGATCATTTTGAGTGTTTAACAAGTACTCTTACCAGATCTATGGAGGGCAGGGATGCTTAACTTTTTGTGTCATGGATCCCTTTGGCAATGTGGGAAAGCTTTTGGACTCTTTTACAGAATAATATTTTTTGTACATGAAATATTTAGGATTACAAGGAAGCAGAGGGTTTGGGGCTCTTTGTCTCTTTCTTGTGGACTCCAGTGAAATCACATGTCTTATCCAGCAGGTGGTACAGTGGATAGAGCACAGGGCCTGCAATCAGGAAGACATGAATTCAAATGTGGCACCAGATACATTAGCTAGTGTGATAACGGGCACACTTAGCACCTCCCAGGTTAAGCTCATCAGTTCTTATTACCATGGAGCTAGGATGGTGATGAGATCTGTGATTTCCCTGGTATAGGTATAGGACATTCCCAGGTGAAGATATTTACTTTACCAATAGAAGTTGCTACCCCCTCTACAATTTGTAGCATCATAGAGTTTCCTAGGGTGCTGACAGGTAAAATTACTTGCCTGAAATCATATGCCTAGTATGTCAGAGTCTCCACTGAGCCCAGACCATCATCTTTCTCACCTCCCACATCCAAGTTGTTGCCATAGCCCATTGATTTTACTTTTGAGATATCTTTCATATATAACCCCTGCTCTCCTCAGACTCTGCCACCACCCTGACATAGACCCTCCTCATCCATTATACCTGGATTGTTGTAATGGCTTGTTGATGGTCTGCCAGCCTCAAGTTTCTCCCATTCCAGTCCATGTGCCACTCAGCTAAAACAGCCATCTTCCTAAACTCATGGATTTCAGTCCCCTCCCTACTCCAGTGGCTTCCTGTTACTATCAGGATTAAATAGAAGATCCTCTGGTGTTCAGAACTCTTCAAACCTCTCCATACACTCCCCTTGCCAATCCAAGTGGGGCTAGCCTCTTGTCTATTCCTTGAATAAGACACTTTCTTTCCCATCTCCAGGGTGACTGTCCCTTATACCTGGAATGCTTTTTCCTCTTCCTCTGCTCCTGGCTTTCCAGGAAGGGACTGTCTTTCACTTTTATTTTTATCTCCAGAAGTTAGTGAGTACTTGGAGCAGTGTGGGTGCTTAACAAGTATTAAGTTACAGACTGATGGACTTTATAACTTCAAGGTCATTTCTTTATCCAGGAGCTACTGCTCTTTTTTATTCTATTTAGGAGAAATTTAACTACACTAAACAAGTAAATATCCCTATCCCACAGTTATGCCTATCACCTATCCTTTGTATATTTTAAAAAGTTCATCTAATTCTGGGCCTCAGTCTCCTTACCTCTAGAATAAGAGTGTTTGGACCAGAACCCTAGTGTCCCTTATGGCTCTAATAGTCTAAGACTGCATGTCTCTAGTACAATAACAATGCAAAAATACTTGTCTCAATCTACCCCTTATTCCCAACTGGTACTTGAGACCAGGAGGACAAGTTTTTATCACAAAAGAACACTTTTTGGACATTTTCCTGGTTCATTAAGTTTTGAATGTCTTGACCTAACTGCTCAAAAGCAAAACTGGTCTAGAAGGGGATGGGCCTTCACTGGAAGGTCTGGATGCTAAAATGGTAGACTTTGGGGTTTTTAATCTATAGGGGAGGCAAGAGATTAGTAACAGGAAACGCTGTTACTGGGCGTTGATTATTAAGCTTTCCTCATGGCCAGTTTGGTGGGACCACTGGGGAAAAGACACTTTGTATGGAAGAAGTAGAGTTTATGTCATGCTGTGCCTCAAAGCTAGAATGTCCTAGTCAAGAAATCTTAGTCTTAGAACCTTGGACCAATGTTGTTTTGAGGCATCTAGAAAATTCTTTATTGTTTGAAATTAAAAAAAATTTCTGAAGGTATGCTATGAGAGGACTGATATTTATTAGTGTTTCCCTGCTGCAGTTTCTTCCCACCCCCTCCTTCCTCCTGCTCCCTCAATTATTGGGGAAGCCCCAGGCACTTTCTCTTTTCCTCTTTTGATTGAGATTAATATTCCCTAAAAGGAGATAGAGGTGTTCCTGGAACTTCATTGGTCCTGGCTTCCCCAAAGCAACTTCCTGGTCATCTAAAGTCCCAGTCAGGGGAATCATCCTAGATATCTGAAGACTATGTGGATCCCCGTGCCCTTCACCGTATTTTAACTTGAAGGCCAGACTAGAGAACCTCTGTTCAGAGGAGCTACGTACCGTTGTATCCTTGTTGTACACCCTTGTTGTGTTTTAACAAAGTGAATCTATTTTAGTTAACTATTCGAAAACTTGCAAGTTTTATCCCAACTTGGAACTTGAACAAAGGGAGAGCTGGCATTAGAGACACCTCCAACATGTTTTTTTGCGTATGTATATACACACATATGTAGATTCATACACACGTATACATATATATGTATGTATATATGTATGCCTTCAGGGAACTGTGAATTATTTTTGTATTTACTCTGTGTCCTTAAAAAGGTAAGGATTTTCTATCGGCTGACAGTAGACACTTCTTTGTATTTGTATCTCTAGGACCTATTACAATGCTCAACATAGTAGTTGCTTAATAAATACTTGTTGATTGATTGTCGGAATTCCTAAATATTCCATTGTAAGTTAGCTTTATATTTTGTTATTTTGACGTATGTTTAGGCCTGCCATTGGCATTTCTATTGTTCATCCACTTATTTTCTCCCTCTCAATATTATAATTGTTCAGGAAATATGTGTGTGTGTGTGTGTGTGTACATGTATAAATTTATATTTCATGTGTTTTCATTTGTTTTTTTACTGTTTGTATACACACATACTTTTTTAATAAAGTAAAAAAAGCCATGCCAGTTTTAGAACAGCATATCAATAGATTGAATGAGAAAAGAACTTGTGTATTTTGTGCATTTTATTTTCTCAGTATTAATAAATGTGAACAATTACATCATTTGAGGTACATATGTCCTGTCGTAAAATGGTAATTTTCAAGTTGGGTATCAAAAATGATCTCCTTTTAGAAAAAGCTTATATTTTTTTTTGTGGTTATATATAATTTTTGAACTCTTATTATGCTTTGTGTTAGTATGTGTTTGGACTTGCCAAGTATTCTGATTCTGTAATTCCTCCATTAGTAATGGTAATATATTATTAGTGGAATCTTTGATGCAATTCTTCTAACTCTGATTTTTAATCTGATAATATACCATAGAAGTTCGGTTCTTTACATTGCTATACTTCTCTCTTGCTTCCTTCCTTCCCCCTATTCCTCAGGTACTGAAATGACGTGATGGCTGTAAAGAGCAGCATTAGAGTAGGAAACATTAATATAAAGCATCATAGTTTAAATAAATTTGCCATTTTCTATTGGAGTACTTTAGTGAAACTGATAATGATGAAATCTTTGGAAAATAGTGGGTTCTACAAATTACAGTGAACCTTTTATTTCTTATGATAGTTTAGATATTACTAGAAAAGGTGGATAAATTATCTTGGCATGTCTAAAATATATTTTCTAAGCAATGGACCTGTCACTTAGTGGTTTATTTAGTTACCAAAAAGGTAGTGTTCGCATTGATGATGGGTAGATGTTACATAACATGTTGATCTTTTAATGATGTTTATATTTTTTCATAGTCTAAATATTTATTGAGTGCTTACTTTATGCAAAACACTATATTCTATTTGAAATGCCTGGAGAAACAAAGTGAAAGAATTTGAAATAATCTCTGAGGGATAAATGTTAATGATTGTAAATGTCAAATATATTTTAATATTTAAGTTATAAGCCTCAAACTGTACAATATAATTAGTTATATGGAAATAGGAATGCAAAGCCAAGACATACAGCCTCAAGATCTATTCTTAAAGAAACCAAAATACTGAATTACAGAATTGTTACATTTATAAATGAAAAAATCACGATGAGAATTCTACACATAGAATGAATAGTCTGGATATTATATAGATACATTAAGGAGCCATAGTTAAATTAGATTTTATAATGTTTTTCATTTTTATTGTTGCATCACATTCCTTTCTGAACATAGGCTGCCTCTACCTTCTCTATCGCAATAACAAAGATTTAAAATATTTGGGTAGCTAGGTCAATAAAGTGAGTGCTGGGCCTGCAGTTAGGAAGACTTGATTTCAGTGTGTACTCCAGCCAACTTGAATTGACTTGTGACAGCTGACTCTTATATTTTCAGTGTGAGCATTTACACCTCTGAAATTGGCAAAGGCTACAAATCAGAGCTTGATTTGTTATTTTGTTGATTGTCTAGATGTAGGAAAGTGATGGGAAAAAATATTAATAATGAATATTACTCTTAAAAGTATGTAGTGTATACATTTTTCCCCCTAGGAAGCTATTTGTTACCAGCATACCCTTGTTTGAATTCAAATCTTGCCCTGCGTACTGACCAGTTTGTGACCTTGGGCAACACTTAATCCTCTGTCTGTCTCAGTTTCCTCATTTGTAAAAATTGTATATCACCTATGTCCCACTTTTGTTGTGAGGATAAAATGAATTAATATTTGTAAAGCACTCTGAAAATCTTAAAGTGCTATATAAATGCTAGCTGTTATTATTGTTTTAAAAAAAGAGAAGAGTTAAAAAAGCTTCTCAAAACCATTCAATCTGCCTGACAGTATATGCTACATTTCATATAGCTTCCCACTTCTACAGCAAAGGAAAGGAGATTCATTTTTTCAATTCTACTCCAGAGCAAGGCTTGGTCATTTAAATTTACATAATATTCAGTTTAAAAATTAAAAAACATTATTGTAGGTGGTTGTCATTGTATATAGTGTTTTTGTTGTTCTGCATCAATCTTTATACATTTTCCCATTAATCTTTAATACTAAATGCTGCTTCTCATTGCATATCTAATATTCAGTTATATGTATATACAAGTTTTTGTTGAATTATTCCATTTCTGTACCATCTTACAGAAGGTGCAGCTATGAATATTTGAGCATACGTGGCACCTTTATTTTTCTCTTTGAATTCTTTCGGACACATACCTAGCAATAGGTTTTCTGACACCAACAGTATGACCACTTCAGTTACTTTTTTAGCATTACATATTGCTTTCTAAGCAGCTAGGTGGTTCAGTGGTTAGAATGCTGGACCACAAGTCCAAATGACTTAACTTTCTGAGTTCAAATCTGGCCTCAAATTCTTTCTGTAAAAAATTCTACAAATTCTGTACAAAAATTCTACAAATTCTCATCTGTAAAATGAGCTAGAGAAGGAAATAGCAAACTAGTCCAGTATCTTTGTCAAGAAAATCCCAAATAGGGTCATGAAAAGTTAGACATAGCTGAAAAGTGATTGAACAACGGACAATAAAATTGTTTTTCACAAGAGATGGACCAGTTCATAGCTCCACTAATAATGTGTTGATTTGCTTCTCTTCCCATAATGGCTATGCCTTTGATTAGTGTTTCATCTTTTGTTATCTTTGCTAGTTTGGTGGATAAAGCGGAATTGTAGTGCTATTTTGATTTGCATTTTTCTTATTAGTGATTTGGAGCAGTCTTTCATTTGTGTGTTAATGATCAGTAGTTCTTTTGAATTTTCTTTCTTCATAAACTTTAAGCACTACATTGAGAATGGTTCTTTGTCATATGTATTTTTATTACTTACATATAAATGTTGAGCCTTATCAGAGATATTTGATACAAAGATTTTTTTTCCAGTTAGTTGCTTTTCTTATCCTTGCTAATAGTGGTTTCAGTTTTATTCATCTCCTTTTTAATTTTCAGAATTTCTCCTGTATTTTTTAATTGGAGATTTGAATTGTTCATGACTTTTAAATGCATGCCAATTCATTGATTTGTTCTTTTTTCTTCTTTTGGTTGAGGAAAGCATTTAAGGATATAAAATCTTTTAGTATTGCTTTAACTGCGTCTCTTAAGTGTGGTATAGTATCTCATTATTGTCATTTTCTTTGATGAAGATATTTATTTTATAAATTTGTCCTTTAACCAATTAATTGCCTAAATGATTTGACTTGACTCTATGTATTGTTTCTTCAGGAAAAGAATTGGTAGGTGCTAGATATGGGAAGCATCAAACAACATCACAAAGAAGAAATATGTTTTAATGCTAGTCGCTAAGCATTTATTAAATGTCTAGTGTGTTCCAGCCACAGTGTTAGCTGTCAGTCAGTAAACATTTCTTAAGCACCTACCATGTTCTAGACACTGTGCTAAGCACTGGAATATAAAATGGGCAAAAGATAGTCGCTGCTTTTAAGGAGCTTATGTTGAGCATTAGTTGACCAGTCTAATGGGTGGGGAGACAATGAGCACAGAAATAGGTAAATAGGAAATTGAGGAAAAGTAGGAAACAGGAAAATAGCCTAAAAGTGACTTAGCAAATACTTATGGGGTTACAGAGAATCAAACACTACTGAGAAACGATTGAACAACAACAGCAAAAATGCTGGAGATGACACAGTTGTACATTGAGGGAGTCAGTTCACAAGATATCCAAAGGAGGGGAATATACTCACTTTTTCATCTGTATAACATTTTTTATGAGAATCATCTCCACATTCTTGAGAGAATCCTAAGTATATTTCTAGGGAATAGGTAGTTTTGCAAACCATATTCCATAGTAGAACACATATTCGCCATTGCACCATTTAAAGATGTATAAGGTATAGGATCCTGCCATGCTTATTGTTTTTGGATTTAAAAAAAAGCATTTGATTTGGGAGAAAATTCTACCTCATCTCTTCTCCTGTTATTTTGCTTGGTGATCTCACTAGCTTCCATGGATTTAATTACCATCTTCATGGTAATTAGCCTCAAATCTACCCATCTTGTACCAGTCTTTCTGCTGACCTTCAGTCTTACATCTTCAGCTGCCTTTCAGACATCTTGAACTGAATATCCAGTAGACACCTTTGACTCAGTATGTCTACAACAGAACCATTATTCCTCTAAACCCACCTGACTGCCTTCCTTCTCTATTACTATGAGGGAAACACCATCTTCCCAGTCTCTCCAGGTCACAACTTTGGAGTTGTGTTGGATTCCTCGCTCTCTTACCAACCCCAAGGCCCCTTTCTCTTCACCCCTCCCATCCCCCCAGCAACAGCTAAGCTGTTGCCAAGTCCTGTTGATTTTACCTTTGCAAATATCTCTTGAATATGCCCTCTTCTCTGCTCTGACACTGCCTCTACTCTGATGCAGGCCCTTATTACTTCATGACTTGATTACTGCAATAGCCTGCTGGTGCAGCCTGCCCCAAGTCCCTCCCCATTCCAATCCATCCTCCATGCAGCCATTAAAGTGATTTCTAAAAATCACAGGTCTGATCATGTTACTCTCCAGTTCAATAAACTCTTTGATCCAGTGACACATGAACAAGATACTCTATTTCTCAACTCTGAACATTCCCTTTGGCTCTTCCCATGCCTGGAATGCCCTTCCTCCTCCACTCTGAGTACTGATTTCCCTGGCTTCTTTGAAGTACCTACTAAAATCCCATCTCCTACAGGATGTCTTCTTCAACCCCTCTTAATTTCAGTTCCTTCCCTCTGTTAGTTAATTTCCTATTTGTCTTGTACATATATTTGCTTGCACGTCTCCCCCCCACACCTCCTCCCGACTAGATTGTAAGATCCTTGAGGGCAGGGACTGTCTTTTGCCTCTTTTTGTATCCCCAGCACCTAGCACTGTGCCTGGCACATAGTAGGTGTTTAATGAAAGTATATTGATTTGAGTTGAATTTGATTCTCTAAGTCATGGCAAGATCTTCTAGATGCCACAGATGACATCACACTTATTACAGGAAACCTTGGAATATCAGTGAGCTTCCTAAAAGAGAAGCTCAAATAAAAAAAAGTTTTTTTAAAAAATATTTACACAGGAAAAGTAAAGTGAGGAATGTCTGATGCTTTATTATGACTTGCATTTGGATAGATAATTTATAGTGTTCATCAGTCAATTTGTCTCTCTGGGGTAAATAGTATAAATGTATGAATTGGGCCCATATTTAAACAGGAAGGAAGAGCATACCTAATTGCCTTCAGAAAATTGAAAATCTCCCTTTCAAAACCCTAAGTTTTACCCAGAAACAAAGAAAGATCTTTTTCTTTCTTTAAAAAAAATTTTTAATACCAGTATTCTGTTGTTGGTGTTAAATGACTGTGAATAATGCGACACTATAATTTCCAAAGAATTGAAAATAAGTATCACACACAGTACAATGGAAAGGCACATGGTGGGTGTTATTAGATTGTAACACATAACTAATGAACATCTTAGAAGAAGAACAAGATTAAAGGATGTCATCAGGGAAATGTTTAATTAAAAAAAAGACAATGGACTGGTCATATTGCTAGGATGAGGATGGCGAGGTGAACAGCTTGAGTACTCTACTTGTATCTTTGAGATTTCAGGAGTAGACAAGGAAGCATGTTAAGCATCTTAAGCATGTTAAGTGTTAAACCCCTTATGGTGTATTTATGGGAGTGCATAGATAAGCAACATACATGATAGACAAGCTTGGATTTGTAACATGAGAAAACATTTAAACTGATGAGGTTCATCTGAATATTCATAGCCTTGCATCCTGCTTCACATGATTTTCATATCTAAAATGTTTTTAAATTATAAAATGTTATAACCTGCAAGAGGGCTAGATGTTGCCTATAACCTTCTTGTTTCAGAGATAAATAGGTCTAGAGAAAGGAAGTGATCTATCCAGCATCCTGAACTATTGAATGAATCATTGTGAGTCTTTTAACTCCTATTTTCAGTATTACTAAATTAAGAGAATACAAGCAATAGGTATGCTTAATTCTCCTGGAAATTCATTTCTATTGAATCCTACCCATGAGATAAAAGAAGAAACCCAGTTTATAAAAGTGATTAGTTTTCTTTCTAGCAAGCCACATTTGTCTGATGACCTGAACATATAGTATATGTGCATTTATATTACTTTTTAGTTACATTTGGTAGTACTTTCAGTTTTTGTATCAGAATTCATGTTTGCAAATGCTAGTAATTATTTTATGTATGGTTTTCATGGAATGATAGTTAGATAGGTGTGATAACTGTATAAAAATTACATTAGAGTCCAAGAGACCTCTCTTTTATGAGGTAGCATGGAAATGCCATCAGGTTTTCATATGACTTTTCCATGTCCATTTTGATGAATCTATTTATTACTTCTGTAATGAGTAGTACACATGGTTGGTTAGCTGAGTTATTGAACTTTACCAACCTTAGCTGAAATTCACAATGCATACTAAACTTCTTGTAACATGTAAGAAATTACATCTAGGCTAAAAGATTCAATACTGATTCTTCTTGTAATAGGATCTTTTTATAAAGCATGTGATTTCATGATATGCTTCTGGTTTTTTATTATTAATTTTAGGAGCATGAAACAAGAAATAACATCTGTGTAATTGAAAAGAAAATGATTCACTTACGTTATAATGAATTAGAATATGTTTAATTAACTCTTTTGACGTGATGAGAAATAGAGATTTTAGCCTTTTCTCTTTCTAGTCAAATGTATAGGAGATTCTCCTAATAAGATACTTTTCTAGCACATTCATTCAAAGACTCAAAAGGGATTTATAAACATTCCAGCTCTGAAATTCTGTGAATCTCTGATTTGTTAATACTTTGAGATATTTTGATGACATAATACTAATCCCTTTTTATCATCAGAGGAATAAAAATACAAATGAACATTTTCATATAACAAAGAGAGTTTGGAATTTTTTATTATTGCGAATATAAAACTAAAAAGTGATAATGTCATTGGTCAATCAGATGGTCTTTCCAGCCACTGTACTAAGGCAGCTTGTACTTTTAATTCTGTGTTGACAAAAAGTTACTAGCGTTAAACCTCAGAGTACCTTCAGGTAAATTAAGTGAGGGATTAAAACTAAGTAGGGAGAGTAGATTTCTAAGAAGGGCTTAAAAAGAGAATTAAAAAAGGATGAGAGCATATTATTGGGCTCTATCTGAGTGGGAAAAAGAGAATATGGGAAAGGAAACAGAAGCAGTCGTACTCCTAAACTCACTTCTTTCTAACTACCCTCTTTATGTTGAAGTAGATGGAAACAAAGATGAGGAAAAGTTTAAGAGAATAGCTGGAATGGAAATATACCATTAATCATAACTGAATGTGAATGGGATGAAGTCACTCATAACGTGAAAGAGAATAGCAGAATGGATTAGAAAGTAGAATTCAGTAATATGTTCTTTACAAGAAACATTTGATACAGAAAAATGCACATGGAATTAAAATAAGAAGCTGTAGCAAAATCTGTATGATTTCAACTGGAGTAAAAATGTCAGGCATAGCAATTATGATCTTAGAAAAAAGCAGCCGCAAAAATGGAAGTCATTAAAAGAGGTAAACAAGAAAACTTCATTTTGCTCAATACTAAACATCTAAGCATCTAAGAGGAAAAATTAATGAGTGGCAGGGAGTAGACAGTAAAAGTATAAATGAGAGAAAGAAGACTAATGAATTGGTCACACAACTGAAAAGCAAATTGAAAAACCAATAAATTAACCCTCACTCCAATTAAACACCAACATAGAAATCCTGAAAGTCAAAGAAGAGAGTAACAAAATTGAAATAAAAAACCCAAATAAACATTGAATGAATAAATAAAACTATGAGTGGGTTTCCTGAAAAATAACCAATAAAATAGATGAACTTGATTAAAAAAAGAAACAAAACCACCTTACCTATTATCACAAATGTAAAAAGATAAACCAGTAAATAAGAAATAAAAGAAATTACTCGGAACTGTTTTACAAAATTATATGCCAGTAATACTGACAATCCATGTGAAATGGATGAATATCTACAAAAGTATAAAATACCTAGATTAGCTGAACAAGAAATGAGCACTTAACCCAATCTTTGAAAAATTCTTTGAAAAGGAATTTGAACACACCTGGGCTAAATATTTATAAGTGAGTTCTTTTGAACATTTAAAGGAGAGTCAATTCCAATATTATATCATACATACACACATGTGTATGTACATACATACATACATGTATAGTGTAGATATATACAGTGTCCAGGGTGGAAGTTTGCTTTGCTTGATTATACATGTTTGTAACAGAGGATTTTGTTTTTCTTGCTTTTTCAGTGAGGCAAGAGGGGCAGGGTGGGAGGGAAAGAAGGTGGAATTTAGTTTGAAACAAAATTTTAATTTAGAAAAATTCCTATGAGACTAGGTTTCCTCATTTGATATTTAGTAAAGTATCTATATTTTAATGGAACAGAAAATATAAAATATTTCTTTCTTTAAGCAGTACACATTTTCCATAGTACATGTGTTGAGAAAAACATGTAAGGGAGTTTAGGTAATAGGACAGATTATTGAACCAGCATTAACGAGGAAGGGGAACTAGTTTGAGGGAACTGAGAAAATATATAAAATAGAGATCTAAGTGGCTGAAGTAATTGACAAAGTGGTAGAATGAATATTGGACTGGAAATCTGGAGACTCAGGTTTGAGTCCTGGCTCAGCTGTTAACTTGTTATCCATCTTTAGGTAAATCACTTCATCTTTTGAGAATTGTTTCTTTCTCTTTGAAACTGAAGGTATTTACTTAGATGAGTTCTGAGATTTCTTAGTTTGTCACTCTGTATGGTTGTGATTTATTCAGATGACTTTTTTTTACTCAGCTGCATGACTTGACCCAGCTTTATTATAAAGTAAGGTCTAGGTCCCTCCATTAGGATTGTAGAAACCAGCTCTCCTCCCCTCCCTCGTTTTTTTCTGCTGACAGCACAGTATGCCTTTTAATTACTCTGCCTTAGATGAAATATCCCTTTTTAATTTTATCAAATTTACTTCTCATATTAAGAGTGTACTATTGCATTTGCCAAAAGGACATTTAAAGCAGGCAACTAATTTGTTTTTTTTCCCAGTGTTTAATTAGAACTTAGTTCAGCAGCAAAGATGAGCTTGATATGTTTAGTTCAAAATAAAGATATGAAACTGAAGAGGAAATGTGAGATCCAAAAGAATCTAGCATTTCCTTCCTTGTGGTTTCCAAACCAAAATTCAGAAGGGGTGGTGATTTTCCCAAGATTTTAGATTTTAAGATGACAGAAAACAGAAACATTTCAGTTTTTCTTTTCATATTTTGAGAAATGAAGAACATGCAGGACCCATTGCCAGTTCATTTGGATGTTGTTCATCTGAGCAAGGCATTGAATATTGCCTTTTCCCCCCTCTACATGATTATAAAATGCAGTCGGTAAAGCCCACTCAGAGAAAGCAGCAGGAATTTGCTTGATATCAGTAGCAATCACCCAACTGCCATATATAGTAATCAAGCTTGTGTCAGCCATGTGCTCTACACTGCAGGAGGGCAAGACTAAAGTGTTTAATGTGCCACTCCACTGGTGCTAAAGGGGAGCAAATGTTGAAAAGTGGGCTTTTGAATTGTAATAATCATTTGGAGCCACTATTAGCTACAGCTGCTCAAAGATGATTTTAGTTGGGCAAGGTTTTTCTAAACTGAGACACTTATAGAGTCATAGCATCTGATGTTATCATCCTATTTGCACTTAGTCCCTTCTATCTTTCCCCTTAAAAATATTTATCAAGGGAGGTGTAAATGAATAGCATTGGCAACATAAGTCATCCTTTCATGTGGGATTCTACTTATTGTGACTCAGCACTTGGTTATATGATGAGAGAAAGTTGGATTTCTATTATTAACACTGCTAGATACAGAATGGAGTGCTATAAAAGGAATATTGCACCTAGAGATCAGGGTATAAGTTCTGACTCAGCTACTGACTAACTTTGTGAACTCTGAGTAAGTCCTCAGGGACTTTCCTCCTCTATGAGATGGGGCTAATATTTGTACTGCCTGCCCTGTAGGGGCATTATTGGGAAGAAAATTCTTTATAAGGTATACTGTAACATGTGAGCTGTTGTTATTGAGCCCTTGGAGTTGTCTCTGACTCTTCATGTTTTTTTTTGGCAAAGATGCTGGAGTGGTTTGCCATTTCTTTTGCCACTCATTTTACAGAGGAGGAAACTGAGGAAAACAGATGTAAGTGATTTCCCCAGGATCACACAGCTATTAATTGTCTGGGGTCAGATTTGAAATCAAGGCTTCCTGACCCCAGGCCTGGAGCTGTAGCCACTGAGCCACCTACCTGCTCCAGATGTGAACTAGTGTTCACAAAATCAAATTAGTAGAAGCTAGTTCTACAGGTCAACTATTTTTATTTTCAGGAACAAGTCAATATTCTTTTATGGGATTTCATTTATTTGTTGGTGATTTTTTTTTTTGGTTATACATTTCAGTTTCATTTTTTAAAAAAAAGACTTACTTGCATTGTAACTAATAAAATATTATATAATTGAATTTTAGCTGACCAACACATTAGCTTTTCACTAAACATAACACATATCTCACAAATAACTGTCATATAATGAACATTTTCCAGCTACTGTCAGTCTGTCATAGTTGAATTTGAAACCCAGGGGCAAAATACATATATTTTATATAGTTTCCATTTCTAGCCCCCAAATGTCTAAATTTCTTGTTCCAAAATATTTTTAAAAATCTTTATATTGGAAAAAAGAATCTCTTAATTGCCTGTTTTAAACCGTTATTTAAATCAGTAATGGATTGATTTTCACAAAGGAGATAGTTATTAGAAATGCTGTTTTATGGGTAGGTGGACTATAATTGAGGTAAGTGCAGTGGAAAGGTTGAATCAACATTAGAATTTGTTTAAAAGAAAAGGGAAGATCTTTTACATGTGTAATCTATACTATTGGCCAAATTGGATTTTGAGGGAGTCAGATTCAGTTTTTAAAAAAAACTTATTTTATTCAGATTTTGAAAGGATTCAGATGCCTTCCAAAAGTGAGTTTAATGATTGGTTGTGCATGCACCAAAATCACTTTGAGATTCTAAGAGGGCATGAATCATGTAGTTTGCATAATGATAAAACTGCATGGAAGTATGTTATCATGTTAGATTTTGCACTGTTATCACACTGTTCTCCATATGTTTTGATCCGGCTAAATTGGACTACTGGCATGTCTACTATATATGTCTCATGTTCTTGTTTCTGTACTTTCACTCATACTTTTCAATTCAGTAAACATTTAAGCGCCTATTATGTGCAAAGATACTGTTTTAGTTGTTTAGTAGTTACTAAATAGTAATTGTTTCTCTTTTACCCAGGAACTCAGGGTATTCCCCTCCCAGTTTGATTTTCTTTTTTTTTATTAAAGGGGGTGTATCTCACTCAAAGTGAGAATGTGATAAGACCTTAACCTGAAAGGGCCAGGGTCTCCTATCGCATCCTGGGCCATCTCCAGCCATCCTGATGAACATCAGGCCACTGAACACAGATGGCTCAGGAGGAGAAGTGAGGTTGGTGACCTTGCACAGCTCTCTCTCACTCACATCAAAGTCACCTGTAAGTCATGTCATCATCTTGCTGTCATGATCCTCTTGGAGAACGAAGGACAAGCACACCAACAACTGTTTTAGGTACAAGGAATTCTAAAACCAAAGTGAATCAGTCTTTGACTTACTGGAGTTTGTACTATACTAGACACTTATATGTGTGTGTGTATATATTTACATACATGGTGACATGACCAGCCTTGCCACAGAGAAAGGCTTACTTAGCGTTTGTGGTGAAGGAAGGAATAGAGAGTAATGTAGAGGGGTTTTGAAGTGTGGAAAGAGGGAACAGAAGGATTTCATAGTGGGAGAATATTGCATGTTTTCTCACCCCTTTTGAATGTGAGCTCCTTGAGAAGAGGGGAAATGTTTTTGTCTTTTTGTCTGTTGTTCTCGCTTAGCATTGTGTTTGGCTTGTATTAAGAGCTTAATAAATTCTGGTTGGGTGACCGACTCTCTGTCTCTACTTGTTAAAATTCTAATTCTTCCTTAAGTTTCAGTTAAAATGCCACTTCTCCATAATGCCTTCCCTTTTTTTCCCAATGGGCAATCATTTTTTTCCTCTTCAGATTTTTGTACTTCTCTTAGGCACTTATCCCATATCTCTTTGCATTTATCAATTTCTGAATGTGTTGCTTTCTCCTGATAGACTATAAATTCTCTGAAGACAAAGACATGTTCACTTATTCTCAGTATTTATTCTAATTACTAAATATTTAGTAAAGTAAAAGTTTCTGAACCTATTAGTCAATTATTATTACCTTAATATTTTAAGCAAATTTAAGGTAACCATTTGTAACAATATATTTTTTAAAAAACCAGTCCTGTTGAAGAGAAATGGAAGAACTAGTTCAAAATGTAAATTACTATTAGGATCTTTATTGACACAAAAGCAGCAGGCTTGAGATTCAGCATGGAGCTAAACAAAGGCAGTTATAGGAAAAGGACCAGACTTATATACGATGATTGTAGGGTTTCCTTATGGGGGGTTGGAGAGCTAGGGTAAATCTTGCATAATAAAGAAATTTTGCAAGATAAAAGGCACAGGGTGAGGACTATGAATGACACAAGATAAGGAAATCCTATTCCCTAGAATGCCCTGGGGACAAGGAATTCCATGATCCAGGATAAGGGGGAAGTTTTGTGGTAAGGGGAAGGGCAGCCAGGACATGACAAAGTCAATCAATATTATTTTAATTCTTAGGGCACTTTTCCTACTCAACCACAAGATAGGAGAATTCTTTCAGGGAAAAGGGTCAAAGGTCATTGTCTTAAGTAGCTGCTTCCTACTAAACAGGGGTGAAGAGTATGCTTCAGGGGCAGGGAATAGGTTAAGGAGGGGTAGTGGGGGTGTGGAATGCAGTGGCAGGGTGCACTGAGTCCAGAGCGGAGAGAGACAAACCACTCGGTCATCAAGGGAAGGGGTTGGTATCCTAAAAGTTGCTGTGGGCGAGAAGACACATATTGAACCAGGAGTTTAAATAAGCACAGACCAAGTATAAGAGCGAGTAAAATGACCAATAACGGGGTCACAATGAGGGGAAAGAGGAGAGAAACCACGACCCCCAGGAGGAGGTAGGGAGAGATATCAGGCTGGAGTGGATGTCTTATATCCAAGAGGTTGCCTGTAATATCATTTGAGTGCTCAAAGGAAACACTCCATGTAGGATCTTCAGGACATATAGGGGGGAGAGCCATGGGGAGTAAGCTAGTATCCTGGGCATGATGGTGACACACCCAGCAATCATGTAGTCTGCCTTGCCCCACACAGTCCCCTATTTGAATTGAGGCATTAGACTTCCAGTCCTGAGGAAACAGACTTAACCCTTGGCATAGGGTGGGAATCAGGAATCCGGTAGCTAGGAACAGAAGTGGTTCAAGGTGGGACCGAGAACACAAGTCCCCAAGGTGAGGGGCTTCAGTGCATAGTCTTCTTTGATCAATTTTCTGGCTAGTCACGCCCTACATCTTATCTCACATCTCACATCCTGCCTCCTGCTTGCTTCTCTGCCTCAGCACTGCTGTCTGCTTCACCATCCACCCAAATGCTTTTGGGAGAGGGAGAAAGGCAGTGTCTCTGCCTCAGTGGGGGTGGAGAGGAGAGTAAAATGAGCCTGAAGCAGCGTCCAGGGGATGAGGAGAGTGTAGAACAGGTACACTTGTTGCATGACCATCTGCAGGTGGACAGCATAGTCTAGGAGACAAAAATCTGACAAACAAGTTCAATATGCAGGCCCCAAATAGAAGGAGCATTGAAAGTGAGGTCAGAAAAGCGGAAGGACAAAGAAAGAAACCAAGAGCCCCATGATATTATTATTTACTTTTGACACAGTGGATTTTCTGATCTTGTTATTTTCTCAAAAGTTTCTACTCTTGATTCCAATTCCTTTAGGAGGATCAGATGCTATTGAGGATCCAACTCTATACATGTAAATATAAGTAATAACACTTTGCAGGTAGAAGCTTTCTACCCTTAAGTTTAATAGTTACACAGATGAATTTACTTAAAGAGACTGACATTTACTCCAGTTACCATAAAAGAGGGAGGATCTATAAGTAATTAATTCCAAAGCAGTGCACATCAATAAGCTGCTTATAATAAAACATGTTTATACCATAGAACACAGAACACACAGTATAAACAGGTATTTAGTAACAAACTGAATGAAGTTGACTTTTCCATTAATACAAAAATGCTCCATGTTACCTCCCTCTAAGAAAATTGCCCTGAAATTCTTTTTCTCAAACTGAAGATGTTTCTGATCTACCTTTTTCCAGTCATTAATAGAGTAGCAGGCAGGTGCCTCAATCAATTGTATGTTATATTATGTTAACGCCATTTTGAAACATTGAAGGACCTTGTTCCACACAAACATGTATCTAGTAACAGGAAGATAACTAGGCCAAATACCCATTTACTAAGTTGTTTAAGGATATAAAAAGGAGTATAATCTTAGGCTGCATAGTCCAGATCTTAAACACACACTTTAATGTAGTACTCAGATGTACCTCAGCCTTAGTCTTTGGGATTATGATTCAACATTGTGTGTGTACCTTTGTTTCACAAATTTCTTTTCTCTTGGTCTGATTATTTTCATATCATTCAGAAAGAATGTTCTGTTGCAGGGATTTAATCTTTCACATTGCTTTGCAGGAGTACTAATTTATCCAACTGGGGTATAGAATAACTGTCCATTCAGATTGACCACTTGCTTTTATTACAGAAATTTGCCATAAAAAGGAAAAGCAAGGACATGACTAGATAAAACATCAGTTTTGCAAATACATAGTAATACTTCCACCTCATAGCCAGACTTGGGAATACTCAGGTGGGAAATATTCCTTTTCAGAGAAACGCAACAGGGAAACTGAGCCAGGAGGATTCCATCCTAGGCAGAGGCTAGGCTTGTCCCCTCAGCTGTTCTAGAGGAAAATTTCAACCTGTAATGGTCACATTTTCTCTGAATAGCTTGTGGCATTTCTCTCAGATGGTGGATTATTGATTATTGATTATTGGTGGATTTTTATGATCCATCAGATAATTCAAAACATAGTTTGTTATAATCCCAAGAGCTTTTACCTCAGATGGCAAGTTTCACTAATCAAAAATTTACCAGGAGTCACCTCAGATTTTAAATTTGTCCTGGTGCAAAAGCCAATTACTAGAGATCATTTCTATATATTTTCAAATTCTCAGCAAAACAAGTTCCTTCTTTAGGAATTCCATGACTCAAATAAGCTCCTTAGAGCTGCTGGGGTTGTACTTTTGATTAGCCTGAGGACTGCTTCTTTCCAAACGTACAGTGTACCAGCTTTAGATTTTAGCATTAAAACTATAACCAGCAGACTTATAATTTTCATAAGTGATAACCAAATTGTTTTAGCTGTAAACACAAACAATAAACTTTAGATGACATCACTTGCATTTCCAGATCATATAAAAATTATTGACAGAGAGAAGGATGAGCTGTCTTACCAAGTGCAGACAGCCACTGACTGTCTTCTTTATCTTGACTCATCCCCCCTTCACCCTCTTCCCATGTGGCTATGTGCTGAACGTGGATACTTCCAGGCTGTAGCTGCTGCCCCTTCCTCCTCCTTTCTTTTTCCAGCTGGGGGAAGGTGAATTTGCACATGGGGGAAAAGGTGAAACCCTTTTTCTTAATCTGATCTGGGATGAGAGGTAGCAGCCATAATCAGATACCCTCTTTACTCAAGGGAAGGGAGTGACCAGGGTTGTAAGGAGGTGTTTCAAAATTCCTTAATGATCAATGACAAAACCTCCAGAATCTGCTAAGATTCTAATCTTTCACTTCTGTGTCCACCCCTTAAAAATTTAGAGTGGGACATTGAACCTTTCACACTGACATTCACAAGAGTGCTGCTTTTTAGGATACCTGAAGCATGAACCAGTGAGTCTGTTTCTCTGAAAGCACCTATTTAAGGCTGATCCAAGGACACAAAAACCTGGAAGAGACACTTAGAAAACTCATAGTAGGTTTGGATATAATTGTTATTAGTGTCAAGTTATCGAATCAAATTAGCTTGCAAATGGAAATTAAGTAGGCCTTTAATTTTGCAAAATTTTGCTTTGCAAAAAAAGGTTTTGCAAAGCATTTCTTTGTAAAAAGTATTTCCTTTTTCAAAAAAGCTCACAATTCATCCCAGTGCTAAAAGGGATAATGACTAAGCTTTGATTAAATAAAGCAGCAGAAAACCTTAAAAGACCAGGCTCAGAGGCCCACCTACCTACCTTCCCCAATGTCCCAAGGGGAGAGGAAGGAACAACACAGGGTAAAAAGTCTGCTAAAGCAGAACAAGGTGCCTTTTCTTTAAGTTTTGGGGACCAAGTTTCTTACCAAGCTTGTTTTGTGTAGAAACCCCTTCACATATTACTTTTTTAGATTATATTGAGATCAAGCTGTTACAATGGTTGCTTCTCCTTAAGTTCTCCTCCCGAATTCCCCTCCCAGCAGTCTCTAAGCAGCCTCTCACCACTTTTTCCAGGGTCCCAAGAGAGGGGAGAAAAAAATGTGACCGACTCAGCACAAGAGCATCCCCTTATATGAGGGTCTGACTGACTGCCCAGAAGTCAGTGGATCTACAAACGCTGCTGGCAGTGTCTGGGCACTTCAGGGGTCTCACTGCTAGGGAGACAGTGGGAGCAGAAAGTTCTGGGGAAGAGGACAAAGAAAAGGGCGCTTATCTCTTGTCCCAGTGGCTAGGAGAAGATCATCGGAATCCAATTAATATTTGGACTCCCGGGTTTCAGCCCCGTAATGTTGAAGAGAGAGATGGGAGAGCTGGTTCAAAGTGTGAATGAATTCACTTAGACCTCTGTAGCCATTGGGAGCTTTATTAACACAAAAGCAGTGGGATGAGATTTAGCAAGGAGCTAAACAAAGGCAGCAATATAGGAAAAGGACCAGGCTTATATAGGATGATTTTAGGGTTTCCTTATGAGGGTTGGAGATCTAGGGTGAGTCTTGCTAGATAAAGGCGCAGGGTGAGGACTATGAATGACACAAGATAAGGAAATCCCATTCCCTGGATGGGGTGGAGACAAGGAATTCCATGGTCCAGGATAAGGGGGATGTTTTGTGGTAAGGGGAGACTTTAGGGCACCTTCAGGTTAGAAGGTAAATCAGGGGCTTCACAAAATTAACTTAATATTATTATTAACTCTTAGGGCACTGTTTCTATCCACATCACTTCTGCCAAAAACTTTATAGAATTTAGATGTTTGAAGGAACTTGCCCATTAGTCTCAATATATTTCTACTTCCTTGAGCCATTGCTTACCTTGTCATCAGTTACCTACCAGGCAGAGAGAGCTCAGCTTTGCCCTAGTCTGTGCATGTGGAACTTTTTATCATTTGGGATCATGATTAAAGGACCAAAACTGTGACTGTTTCCTCAGGTGCATAGAATATTTTAATAGGAAGACTAAAATTAATATTGTTGAGTATGATTGAGGTTTGCATTTTTCTAATTTCTCATTTTGACTTTGATCTAAGGAAAGATACTCATATTTCCATTTATTTCATAAATTAGAGTTCTTGTTATGATGAATATTATTAGCTTATTAATTTACTTGACAAGCTTCCTTTTTTCAGTATTTGATTTTAAATTTGAACTAAAATGTCGGACATCATATGAAATAGGCTCTTATCTTAACATTTAGACTAGTAACAGAGTCAATATACATTAGTTACCTTAATTCATTTTAGTTGGCCTCTTCCAGAATTCCAGAACAATACATTTGTCAATTTTTCATAGAAAGGGAGAAAGCAGATGAGCTCAACTTATGAAAAACCACAGAAATTAGTGTGTATTTAGTTAAATTTGAAGTGAAACACATAGTAACATTTAAAAAATGCAAATTGAAAGGATTTGGAATTCACATATTGTAAAATCAATATGTGTATGTTGGTTTTATTTAAGGATGCAACAAATATATGTGCTGTTGTGTAGCAATCATCTAAATAGTTATTTTTTTTTTTTTTTTTTTTACAATTTCTACTTCAGTTAAATGTAATTTTTTCATAAAAGTCCTTCTTGGATTGGTAGGTCAAACATTTGAAGTCATCTCTTCATAAAAGTCGATATATTACAACATTATCTTTAATTCTCACAAATATATTTTTACATGTTACTTTAGAATAACTAATTTCAAAGTTGGCTAGAGGGTGCATTGGACTAGGAATCAAGAGACCTGGTTTCTAGACTTGGGTGTGAAAGTAATTTATTTTTGACCTTGGATGCCTTCCCTTCTCTAGGTCTCTTTCCTTCTCCACAAAACGTGGAGGTTAGACTAGATGATGTTTGAAGTCCCTTGAACTCCAGTATTCTATTCCTTCATTCTGCCCAGGCTTTGGTACCTCTTCACTAAGTTTTGGGGATGCCTACCATATAGATCATGTGCTTTATTATGTAATATGAAAGCATTTATTACCATGTCTCTAACAGCTTAGCTGCCAAATTTTATAACCTCAGTTAGTAATGAATTGTTTCATCTTTGTTATTTTTATAGAATTGCATATGCGTTAGGAAAATTACCTTATTTTGTGTTGTAGGAGTTGGGGAGTATTAAGTAGAGTAGGAAATATTAGTGCAAATATTTGTGTTATCAGTATTTATAGAAAAACATTGCTAGACACTAACTGAATGTCTATTACATAGGCAAATATGCTTTTTCAGGTTAAAGCATAGGATTTGTTATGAAATCTTCGGTAAAGGAAGACACCTCCTTCAGTCTCCCTTGCCCCAGAGAAGACAGGTTTCAGACAAAGGCTGCATACATTTAAACTCAATTATCTTCCAGTAGTGCTTTACAAAGTACAAATATTATCCTGTTTTATAGATGAGTAAGTTGTAAATGATTTTGTGATTGAAAAGTGATGGAGCCAGTACTTAATTTAGGTTCTGGAGTAATAACTGTGTAATAGAAATACTGCCTACTAGGATTCCTGATACATAGGCTTGGCTGATTTTCCCCTAAAAGGCAGAAAAGCTCTATTGGAGACTTGATTGGTAGAAGGAATTTGAGTTTCTTTCCTTGCCTTTTCACTTCTCCATTCCAACATGACCCAAAATACCCTGTTGACCAGACACATTTTGATATGGAAAAAAGGTGGACTTAATCTCCTTAAATCAGTTGTATGTCATTGTTGAATATCTTTTCAATGCTATTGTTAAAATAATTTTTTTTTTGTTCAGTATTGGAGGTCCTATTAATGTCTCATTTTGTTTCAGTCCCAAGCTGGAACCACAGGACTGTCTTGAGTCAGACATGGTCCACATACCTGTAATTTGTCAGAATGACCCCTTTTGTGGATTGGAAGGGATTAGAGGTGTAGTCATCCTATATAGGGTGATGTGTCCAAAGTGTACCTTCATTTATTTCTTTATTCAGTAAATTTTATGGTTTCACATTTTCTTTTGTTTCCTTTTTATGTCATGTTTAAATGCCATGAAGAAAACCAAACCTACCATCCTTAGACAATCACTGCAGAATGTTGATCCTGTACTATTGCCTCTGTCTTGGAGCTGGTGCATGCGTGAGTGACATAAAAAATCTGGTTGGGCATGCTACTGTGAGCTAGGCAGGCCAGGAAAGAAATTCTCAACTGAAATCTTCTGTGGCTGCCCTAAAATCTCATATGATCCAACTGCTGGGAGCTGAATTTTCTTCAAAGCACTCATCTTGAAAGCAAGTATAGGATGAGTTAAAGTCCTGGAGCTAGGGTTTGATGTCTTTGCCTTTAAAGTACTACAGGCTGTCTTTTGTTTTAGAATTGAAGGAAAGTAGAGCCCCTAATCATGTCCATTGCCTAAGTTAGGACTCCTATGAGGACTCTCTTGACGGTTAGGGGAGCCAAAAGAAAATTTATAGCTGACTAAATCTCTAGGAGTTGTGCTAAATCTGTCTCAGCTGGAATTACACTGTGCATATCTTACATTTACTTTGAGCAGATGCCTGCTCATGACTGGTGGTAAGATTACAATTTTACTAGAAAGTGTAGATTTTAAATTTGAATGTTTCATAAATCACTCATCTTGGTGTTTCAAGACGAAACATGATCGTCCTAAGAAATAAACTTTTTTTCTTCCCCCAGCTGACCAGCTCACACTCAGAAATTTTGTAGATCTCCTTAGCTTTTGAAATGATGATTTAGAAGTTCTTTCATAAACTACCAGTTCTTTAAGGGCCTAACACTGTTAAACATTCATTGTATTACATTACATATACGTTCATCTAGTGAAGTTGTTTGATGCCTGTTCATGGTATGAGGTGACCCTGGTTTCTTTTCTTAAAATATTAACTTCTTCATTTTTATTGCTGTCTTTTGTTTTTACATCGTCTTCATTTCCAAATATATCCCTCCTTCTCCTGCCCAGAGAGCAATCCCTTGTTACAAATACCCCAGATTCTTATGCCAGCCAAATGCATTCTCTGGTGAATCCTGTCATGCTAGAAGGGCCCAACATGTAGGCCTAGTAAGGGACTGTTACGTGTCTGTTGCCTGAAGACCAACCTAAGTAAGTGTGAAGAGGCTCATTGCCAGAAGGTTGTCCACCAGGGAATGATTTGTAAATTGATGGATCAATAATATGGCTCCTTTGACCATTGCAACAAGATATAAACTTTGCTTCTTCTTCCCACTCCCCATAGAATATAAACTTGAGGTCTTCTAAAAAAAAGTCTTTGTATCCTCCGTGTCAAGCATAATACCTTAGATAGAGTAGTTCCTTAATAGAGGTTTGTTGAATTATTGAATTGGATTGCTTCTGGTTTTAGGAAGTGTCATTTAAAATAAAGTATTTTCAAGTTGAAGTAAGATGATATCAGTATTTGTCTTTTCCCTTCATCAACTATTTAAGATTGCCTTCTGAAAATAGTAAATCAGAAATTATTATTTAAAAAAGAAGTAAATGACTGAAGCAGGTATTATTTTTGAAGTGATTGCATTGTTAAAAAAATGATGCAAATATCCTTCCCTTCTTTGTGGTTTTGCATGTGTTTAGTTTCAAAGAGATCTTTACCTATTGCTTCCTGCCCCCAAATAAATATTTTAAAATAACTCTTTTAATAATAGACCTGGCTACTTTTTTCCAGCATGATGTAGAAGGAAGTGTTCTGGTCTTGGGGTCAGAAGTGCCCACTTTGACATTAGCTGTGCTATCCCACACAAGTCAGTTCACATCTCTGAGATTTGATTTCTTCAGTTGTAAGATGAAGTTATTAATATCTTGCACCACTCCTTATTTTGAAAGGTTGTTGTGGGGAAGACACTTTGTGAAACATAAAGCATTAATGTGAGCTCCTGTTATTGCCATCAGTGTAGGTGTAATTCATTTATCAGTATTGTGAACATATACAATAGAACATTCAAAATCATTGCTCTCCAAAGTAGGAGTGTGTTGATGGACAAAAGAAACTCAGATTTTCATAAGCACAGATTTAATTTCAAAGACTAAATTCAAGTACTGAGTTCCTGAGAAGTTCTCTTTGCTAGAAAAAAAGTAACGAGGAAATGTGAATGAAAAGTGAATTTTGATGACTTTTAAAAATTGCTGAATTTCCTCGATGATAGGCTTTAGAACTTTTGCGTGGTGTTTACAGTGGAAAGAATTTAATTTTTCTAAAAGACAAAATTGCCATTATTTTAAAGATGAGAGCAAAGGTGGAATTATAAAAGTAGTTATGTTGTCCACATCAGAATTTTGAGATGGAATAGGCTTTTCACTTTAAAATGCTGTCATTGTAATGAAGTATTAAAAAAAAATATTCTTTTCCAGCCAACTTTTAATTGGTTGAAGGTGAAAGCTATTCCAAGAGACATGATCATGGTTTTATTATCTTATACTAAAAAGATTTAGGGGGAATCTCTTTCTGTGGAGGATAGTTGTAACAGATCTGTTCTTTCTAAGTCATGAGGAAGACTTTCTGTAGCAAATAGAACAGTAACATATTGCGGTCGTGAAAGGAAACCTTAGAATGGCTGTGAAAACAATAAAATGTTCCGTAATAGAGTATGAATGCACTTGCAAATTCAGAATTGTTTTTTTTTCTTCTTCCATTGAAGAGGCTATAAATTTATTCATCAGAATAAAAAAAACCCCTAGAACTTTGGGGTCAGTCCTTACGTTTCTTACCCTACAAAAATGGCTTATTTTACTTTGAAACTGCTTGGAGTAGGTGGGAAGGGAGGGTAAGTGGGTGGGTCATTTGTTTGTTTTTTTAACTCCCTAATATAGGATTGTCTTTGGAAGATGTTAAATGTGACTTAATCAGCATATGTTGGAATTTAAAATAGTAGTGCCTCTAAGGATCCATACTTTCATGCTACCTTTGAAAACCGGGGGTTTGGTTGCTTGACAGTGGCTAACTCTCATAGACACAGAATCTGAATTGTAAAAGGCCTTAGTTCATCTAGTTCAGCATATTCTTACAAAAACCCAGAGAAATGTTCATCCCACCCCATAAGAAAACCTCCAGTGATAGGAAAATGTCTCCTTCCATATGTGACTAATTTTATTTTGAAAAAACTCTTATTATTAGGAAACCTTTCATTATGTTGAGTTTAACTTTCACTTACTTTTTTGGTCCCCTCTGGGACCAAGTAGTGCTAACGTAATTTCTCTTCATTTTAACAGTTTGGACTAGCTATTAGAAGACAGCTCTTAGGTTCCCCCTAAGTCTTCTCTTCAGTATAAAAGCACCTAGTTCTATTCATTCATCAGTCTTCAGATATGGGACTGTTTTAGAGATCTCTGCATTATTGTTTTCCTTTCTCCACAGCCATTCTTTTGCCAGAGAATTTTTTGATTAAATAATTTTTTTCTTGCCAAGAAGGAGCTATCTAAAAGTTGAAGGGCTAACTCTTCTTTAGGTCATAGAGCAAAATTTGAATGATCACATCAGGTATTATGGAAGTGATTCCTCTTCACTTAGAGTTTGTTAAGATGATCTTTAAAATTTCTTCTAATTTAGAGATTTCATTATTCTTTTCTCTGGCTGTGGCAAGTTTATTATCAGGTTGTGTATCTGGGATTTAAGGCTTCTTGCAGTTAGCTCTAGCTTGTCTTAAGACCCAAAGAAATCAAATCCCAAACCCTATATCTCTTCTTCACCCAGTGAGAAAGCAAGAAATAGATACCCATTAATCCATACGAAGATTGGCACAACATATTTCTGCATTTGTCATGTCAAAAAAAAAAAAGCAAGAAAAAATAAAAGAAAAGAAAATGTGTTTCAGTTTGTACTCTAAGCCCATTAGTTCTCCATATGGAGGTACATGGTATTTTACATGGTAAGTCCCTTGGAGTTGTGTTGGATAATTATATTCATCTGAGTTATTAAGGCTTTCATAGTTGATTATTTTTATAATATTGCTGTTACTGTATAGATTGTTCTCTTGGTTCTGATCACTTTACTTTATATCAATTCATCTAAGTCTGACCAAATTTTTTCTGAAATCATCCCCTTCATCATTTCTTACAGCAGAATTATGTTTCATCTAATTCATATACCATAACTTGCTCAGCCATTCCCCAATGGATGGGCATCCCCTCAGTTTCCAATTCTTTGTAACTGCAAAAAGAGTTGTTATAAATATTTTTATATTTATGGGTCCTTTTTCCTTTCTCTTTGATCTCCTTTGTGTATAGACCTAGTAGCAGTATTACTGGGTCAAAGGGCATATACAGTTTTATAACCCTTTAGGCATAGTTCCAAATTGTTTTCCAGAATATTTGGAGCGGTCCACAGTATTAGTATCACATCCTATTCAACATTTGTCATTTTCCTTTTCTTTCCTTTTAGCTAATCTGGTGAGTATGAGGCAGTATATCAGAACTGTTTTCATTTCCATTACTCTAATTAATAGTGATATATAGCATCTTTGTATGACTATTGATGTCTTTGTGTTTTTCCTCTGAAAACTGCCTTTTCATATCCTTTGATCATAGATCACTTGGGGAATGAATTGTATTCTTATAAATTTGATTCAGTTCTCCATATATTTGAGAAATGAAGTCTTTATCAGAGAAACTTGCTATAAATTTTTTCCCCAGTTTCATATTTTCCCTTTAATCTTGACTGCATTGGTTTTGTTTGCACAAGCCCATTTTTAATTTAATATAATAAAAATTATCTGTTTTATATCCTCTCTCTTTGTTAATCATAAATTCTTCCCTTATCCATAGATCTGACAGATTAAAATTTCCATGTACCCCTATGATGTCATCATTTATGTCTAAATCACATACCTATTTTGATTTTATGTTAATATATAGCGTGAGATGTTGGTCTATACCTTGTTTCTGTCAAATTGCTTTCTAGTTTTCCCTGTAGTTTTTGTCAGGTGTTGAGTTTTTGTCCCAAAAGTTTGGATCTTTGGGTTTATCAAACACTAGATTACTATGGTAATTTACCACTGTACATTATATACCTAATATATTCCACTGATCTACCACTCTGTTCTTTAGCCAGTACAAGATTGTTTTGATGACTACCACTTTGTAATACAGATCGAGATCTGGTACTGATATACCATCTTTCTTCACATATTTTCCTCCATTGATTCTCTTGATATTCTTACCCTTTGTTATTCCAGATGATTTTTGTTATTTTTTTTTTCTAGCTAACTGTGAAATATTTTTGGTAGTTTGGTACAGCCAGGAATAAATAAATTAATTTAGACTATTTCTCTAATTATTTAGCTCTGTCTTTATTTGTTTGAAAAGTATTTTATAATTATGTTCATATAGTTCCTAGGTTTGGCTTGGCAGATAAACTCCCAAGTATTTTATAGTGTCTGAAGTTATTTTAAGTGGAATTTCTCTTCTGCTGGAATCTGTTGAGAATATATAGAAATGCTGATGATTTATGTGGTTTTATTTTACATCCTGCAACTCTGCTAAAGTTGTTAATTGTTTCAATGAGTTTTTCAGTTGATTTTCTAGGACTCTCTAAGTATACCATCATATACCATACCACAGAGTGATGATTGCTTTGTTTCCTCATTGCCTATTCTAATTTCTTCAATTTCTTTTTCTTCTCCTATTGCTATAACTAGCATTTCTAGTGTGAGGTTGAATAATAGTGGTGATAATGGGCATGCTTGCTTCACCCCTGTGCAGCACTTCCCAATCTGTAAGAGTTGGAATTCTGTCCACAGTGCCTTGAAGAACTAACTCCAAGTTACTTCCATACCACAGTAAAGCATTAAAGTCAGAATTTATGGAAAATTAATAAAAATAGTTGACATTTGTATATGATTTCTTATACATTATTTCATTTAGTTCTTATAATTCCATCCAGTGGAAGTTGAGTTTTAGAGAGGCTAAAAGACTTGCCAAAGGTCAAACAGCTAGTAGAGTGGTAAGGCCAGGACTTGAGCCAAGATCTTCTGAAGCTAAATCCATAGTTGCCTCTGACTTATAATTATGTCAGCTGTACTTTAGAAACTCTGTAATAAACAAGTCAGGTATTTCCATAAGGGAGGCTTTTCTGGTTGCCTGAATTGTGTAGACAACTACATAAATCCTTTATCACGTTGGCTGTGGAGCTTTAAGCTCAGAAAGAATTAAAAACCTCCCTCTGAAATATTCTCCTCAGAAAACTAGTCCCAGGAAACAAGATGGATGTCTCTGTCAAAAATAAGTAATAGAAAGTACTACTTAAATGCATTACCCACAATTAGGAACACATTATACAGAGCTTTTAAAATGTCTTTTGGAAAATAAATAAACCTTGACCAAAATATCTACATAAGTTACTTAAGAGAAAGACAGTATTCCAAGAAATGACTAGGCAAAAGCAGGAAATAGTTTGCTCACAAGAAGTATCTTTTGATGTATTGCCAGACTGCATTTAAATTCTCTGCTCCAGAATATTGAGGCAATAATATTTTGTAAAACTACACAACAGATTCCAAAACTGATGTCAGATTGGCTACTTCAGCCACTGTTCTGGTTGAATGAGTTCTAATATAATACTCTAATGACAATTCTTTTTAAGAATAACAAGAGAAAAAAAGACAAATATGAATTCTTAGGATAATGGATTATACTAATGAGTAGTTGATAATCAAATCTGAAATTAGTATTTCTCTTTGAATACTACCAAGGTTGTATCTACTCTGAAGAGACAGAAAAATGTACTAATCTTCTTCCTCTTGCAGAAGTGAGGATCTATGGGTGCAAAATACTACATATATTGTCATACTTACTTGATAATATTAGTTAGTTTTACTGGACTGTTCTTTTTTTCTTTTTTTGTTTTTTCTTACCAAGGATGCGACTCCCTGGATTGGGGAGAGAAGAGATTCACAAAAGCTAAGAATTTTAAAAAGATTTTCAAGTCTTTATTTTCAAAAGGTATTTGGGACCCTCGCTCCTGGGGATTCTGCCCTGGAGGCCTGTTCTGGTCCTGTTCCTCCTGGTGCCATGTGGCCAGGGCTGGGCTCCATTCTGCTCAGCGTCCTGTGAGATAGACTTTTCCTGTTGGCCTTCCAGGTTACTTGTGGCTGGAAACCTCTTTTGATCTGTTGTTCTATGGCTTCTGCTGCTCTAGAATTTGATGAGAGTCATTTTTTACAGTTATTTTGTGGGCTATGGGAGAAGTGCTAGAGTATATGTGTCTTTCTACTCCACCATCTTGGCTCTGCCCCATATACACAGTTTTATAGCTCTTTGGGCATAGTTCCCAGATGTTCTCCAGAGTGGTTGGACCAGTTCACAGCTTTACCAGCAGTATAGTATTGTACCTATTTTCCCTCATCGCCTCCAGACCCTTTCATTTTTGATAGATGTGAGGTGGTACCACAAAGTTATTTTAATTTCATTTCTCTGATCAATAGTGATTTAGTGCATTTTTCCATGACTATATGTAGCTTTGATTTCTTCTGAAAATTGCCTGTTCATATCGTTTCACTATTTATCAACTGGGGAATTTCTTTTATTTTTATAAATTTGATTCAGTTTTCTACATGTTTGAGAAATGAGGCCTGTATTAGGGAAACTTTTTTTAATATTACTTCATTGTCTGTGGTACCTTTTAGTAAAATGTAGTTTCCCTTCTCTTCTCTTAATTATGTTTGTTGTTACTTTTGCTTTGTCTGAGATCATGATTGCTATCCCTGCCTTTTTTACTTTAACTGAAGGATGATAGATTCTACTCTAGCCCTATATTTTAACTATGTATGTGTCTTTCTGTTTCAAGAGTGTCTCTTGTAAACAACGTATTATTGGATTCTGGTTTCTAATCTATTCTGCTGTCTGCTTCCATTTTATGAATGAGCTCATCCCATTTACATTTACAGTTATGATTACTGTGTATTTCCTCCATCCTGTTTTCTTCTGTTTGACCTTTCTCTCTTTTTATCCTGTCCCTTCTCAAGTCTGTTTTACTTTCTACCATTGCCTTAATCCATCCTCCTTTTTATCATTTTCTCCACCTTCCCCCCTTTTCCCTTCCTCCCCTTCATATCTCCTGTTCTTTTTTCCTCCTATTTACCTATTGGCTAAGTTCCATTTCTATAAACAACTTTATTTTTTTATTTTTTTTTCTTCCCTCTTGCAACCAATTCCAAGAGTGAGAGTGAGGTTCAAACATTTCCCCCTTCTCTTTTCCCTCCATTATAAAAGCTCTTTTATGTGAGAAAAATTTCCCCGTTCTACTTCTCCCTTACCTCTCTTTTCTCACCCCTCTTTTTTTGTTAGATTATCTCAACCTAATCAACTCACATTTGTACCCTCTGTTTATGTAGACATCTTTTAACTGCCCAATGATGATAAAATTCTTAGGAGTTCCATGTGTTGTCTTCCTGTATAGGAATATAGATTAAGATTAAATTTAATTATAAATTAAAATTAAAGTTTAACTTTAATGAGTCTGCTAGGATTACTCTTTCATGTTTACCTTTTTATGGTTCTCTTTAGTATGGTGTCCTTCAATCTTTTCTTGCTCTGCTATCTGACCCCCACACTGTCTATGAGGTGAATATTCCTGAGCCTGAGCCTGCCTCTGACCCAGCTTCACCCCCGGCTTGTTATTTTTTGATTCTGGGGAGTCTGGATGGGTGTGTTTGCACTTTACATAGGCAGAACCTCTGCCACTAAAAATAGGGTCTTTCCTGAGGTCCTCTCAAATTGTCAGGAGCACAACTACTTTACCTTTACTTTTATTTAATTTTGCTTGTATATACTTTGAGGTGATGTTCTGTCTTTTTTTGTGGGGGAAATTTGGTGAGCCTGGAATTTTCTGACCTCTACCATCTTCCCTGATTCCTCTGCCCAATCAATTCTCTTTTCATAATTTTCTTGTATCACTCATTTCTTTTTACAAATTTGATCTACAAGTTTTTGGTGCTTCTAAGGTTTTGTGATCTGAGGAGAGATGTCGTCACTGCACTCTTGCTGATGTGGTAACTGCTCTCTTGTTCTGTGTTCCGGTCTTTACCCAGCAAGGGCCTCTGTTCCCTTGCAGCTACATGTGCTGGCTCTCTTCTTGGTCTTTGAACTGCAATCAGAGTTCTTCCTCCCTTGTCAGCAACTTCAAGTGCTCCTCTCCACCCTGGAACTGGAAGCCAGAACTGCTTATGGGCAGTAGTGTTGTCAGTTAGCATCAGCTGCAATGAGCACTAGCAAAGGATCCCCTGTAATCTCTTTTTGATTAGTTGTCCAACCCCTTTACTTTATATGCTGAGAACTCCTTAACTTGCTGCTTCTTTTATCGCCACCTCCAAGACCTATTGCTAGTGCTACTGTTTCATACAGTCTGAACTTGTCCCCAGCCAGGGTCACAGACTTTTCCTGCTGACCTCCTAAGTTATCTCAGACTGGAAAAAATGCCTCACTTTGACCTTTAATTGACTCTGCTGCTCCAGAATTGATTTGATGAGTTATTTTAAAATTGTTTGGTGGGAAATTTTGGGAGAGCACAGTATACGTTGGGTGACTGCCTTATACTCCACCATCTTGACTCTGCCTTCCTCAAATGTTTTTGGTAAGGTATAGCATTTATACTTCTGATGTTATTAAAACTTAAAAGCATACTAAGATTTTTGGGATACCCTGTATATATATCTGTGAGACATCTGCATAGAGATGATAATTAAACTTGGGAACTGATGAAGTCACCGAGAGAGAATATGGGGAGAGCAGGGGAGGGAGGATTCTTCTGAGTACTCTGTGTTGTTCATTTGGGCTGTCAATTTACATTTATTAGGTCACTAAGTCAACTAGCATTTATTAAGCATTGACAGGAACTGGGCTAAGCCACGGAGATAAAAAGAAGGGTAAAGAATAGGTCCTGCTCTCAAGGAGCTCACATTCTAACAAAAGATAATATGTAAACCAATATGTATAAATGAAATGTGCAGGATAAATTTGGAGTAGTCTCAATGGGAAGACTCTAAGGTTGAGGAGGACTAGGAAATGCTTCTTGGAGAAAGTGGGACCTTACCTGGGATTTGATGGAAGTCAAGAGGCAGAGCTGAGGTGAGAGAGTGAATATTCTAGGTATAGGGGATAGCTAGTAAAAATGCTCAAATCTGGGAGATGGATCAGCAAGGACGGTGTCACTGGACCACAGGATGTAGAGACCAGATTATGGAAAGCTTTAAAGCCAAATAGAGGATTTTATATTTGATACTGAAAGTAATAGGCAACCATTGGAGTTTAAGTTGGGGGAGAGTGATATGATCAGATGCATGTTTTAGGAAGATCATTTTGACAGCTGATAGGCATTGGATTGCAATAAGGAGAGACTATGATGATGGAAATAAAGGTAGATTGAGGTAGCAAAGATCCAAGCACAAATCATTTATTACATGTAAAAGTAGCCTGTAAGTGATGTCAGTGATCTCAGTAGTCAAAGAAGGAGGGCAGGGTCTTTAACAGATTGTTATTGTTGATGTTAATCATGCCTGAGTCTTTGTCATCCTGTAGACCATATGGTCCTTAGTTTTCTTGGCAAAGTTACTGGAGTAGTATATCATTTCCTTCTCTAGTGATTAAAGCAAATAGAGTTTAAATGAATTGGCCATGGTCACACAGCTAGTGAATGTTTTAGGCTGGATTTGAAGTCAGGTCTTCCTAACTCCAGGCCCATTGTGATAGCCACTGAGCCACCTAGCTTCCTCCTAAGACCTTGTTATTGTTTATTCTTTTCAGTCATGTCCCCCACTCTTTGTGACTCCTTTTTTTGGGTTTTCTTGGCAAAGATGCTGGAATGGTTTGCCATTTTGTTTTCCAGCTCATTTTACAAAGGAGGAAACTGAGCCAAACAAAAATTGCCCAGAGTCACACAGCTACGAGGTTTCTGAGGTAGGAATTGAACTCAGATCTCCCTGACTCCCAGCTGGCACTGTGGACCTAGCTGCCCAGATTAACGTGATCACAGAGCAAAATCTCAAACCTCATAGGCCTATCTTCTTTTGATTGACCAGAAAGTTAAAAAAAAAAACACCTCTCTGAGGTCATTTTGATAATAGGATTATTTAGACCTCCTCTTCTGAAACTTCCTTAATCACAAAGAAGACTTGTAATTCAGGTCACAGGGCAGGTAAAACAATCCCAACTGGTAGACGCTTTAGTGAGGTTGGGTGTCATTTCACCTCCTTCCCATTCCCAAGTCCTTGGGAGATAAGATTAGTTTTCAGGCCGGGAGTAGTCCTCTAGGGATGGGGTTAGTCTGCAAAGGATGGGATTAGTGTGTAGCAGCTTTGATTGAATCAACTTGAACTTTAGGTTAAGCACTAAAATATGGGTGGTAGGTGAAGTTACAAAGGTAGAGTTTCAGTACAAGGGTGGAGGCACTAATTGCAACATAAGAATTGGGAGACAGATGACCTGAGGTTACTTCAGTAAAACTTGATTGGTTGTTTGTTGTCCTTTCTTTTCCAAGAGGACCAGAATGACATCCCCATGATAAAGTAAAGTTTCATTGTGTCCCACTGTGACTGATCAGACCAATGTGACCTTGGAATGCTCTACCACAGGTTGGGCCCAGATAGTCCATGTGAATTTTTGGGGTGGATACTCCAAATTTGTACATCCTATGTTTACTTTGTGCTGTCTCAATTCTGCTTTGCTCATAGAGCACAGCACTATTTCTCATGTGGGTACGCCATGCTGAGTGGTCCTGTACCAGTGTCTCCCATGTTGCACAGTCAAATCCAAAGTTTCTGAGAGAGACCTTGAGAGTGTCCTTATATTGCTTCTTCTGACCACCATGTGATTGCCTGGCCCATGTGAGTTCCCCATAAAATAGTCTTTTTGGCAGGCATACATTTTGCATTCAAACAGCATGGTGAGTCCATTGGAGTTGTGCTCTCTGAAGCATAGTTTGAATTCTTTGCAGTTCAGCTTGAGGAAGGACTTCAGTGTCTGGTACCTTATCCTGTAAGGTGATCCTCAGAATCTTCCAAAGACAGTTCAAATGGAAGCTATTCAGTTTCCTGGCATGGTGCTGGTAGACTGTCCATGTTTCACAGGCATACAACAATGAGGTCAACACAATGGCTCTGTAGACCTTCAGTTTGGTAGTCAGTGTAATACCTCTTCTCTCCCAAACTTTTCTTTGGAGCCTCCCAAACACTGAGCTAGCTCTGGCAATGCGTGCATCAACCTCATTGTCAATGTGTACATCCCTGGAAAGTACACTTGATTAATGAACTTATCCACAGCATTCAAAACTTCTCCATTTGTTGTAGCCGATGGTTCCACGTATGGATGATGTGGTGGTGGCTGATGGGGCACCTGTGTTTTCTTGGTGTTAATTATTAGGCCAAAATTGGCACAGGAAGAAGAGAATTGATCCATACTTTGTTGCATTTCAGCTTCAGAGGCTTCATTGAGTGCACAATCATCTGCAAACAGAAAGTCATGCACCATACTCCCTCCACTTTGGTTTTGGTTTGTAGCCTTTTCAAATTGAAGAACTTATTGTCAGTATGGTAGTTCACCTTGATGCCTTGTTCATCCTCCCTGAAAGCATTTGAAAACATGGCTGAAAACATCATGCTAAAAAGCATGGGAGCAAGCCCCCAGCCTGTTTCACTCCATTGGTGACTGGGAAGGCATGAGAGCATTGTCCACTATCCAGAACCCAGGCCAACCTGCCATCGTGAAATTGACGTACAGTACTGATGAACTTCTCCAGGCAGCCAAATTTTGACATAATTTTCCATAAGCCCTCATGACTCACAGTGTCAGAGGCCTTGGTCAGATCTATAAACATTGTGTACAGACCTTTGTTCTGCTCCTGGCATTTTTCCTGGAGTTGTTGGGCAGCAAACATCATATCAACTGTTCTTTGGCCCTTTCTGAAGCCACATTGGCTCTCAGGTATATGACCTGAGTAAAGCTTACTCAGTAAAACTTACTCAGTAAAACTTACAGGGAAGACTATTTAGTCTAGCTTGATTAAGTCTTAATGATAGTTACCCAGCAGGCTATTTCAGTACTCTTGCATGAGGTGATAGAGATATGCTCTAGGTTCCTTAAAGTGTTAGAGGACAGAAGGGGATGTTAGGAGGGTAGGAGATAGGACTTGATTAATGATTTCATATGGGAGTTTGAGAGACAATGAAGAGTAGACAATGACCCCTAGTGAGTCTGGGAGACTGGGAGGATGGTAGGACCCTCAAGAGCAAATATGGAAGTTAGGAAGAAGTTAGGTTTTGAGAGAAGGATGATGAGTTCAATTTGGACATGCAGAGTTTAAGATACCTATGATATATTCAATTAGAGATGTCTAATTTGGAGGATAGGAGTCAGCTGAGATAAGTCTACATTTGAGTCATCTACATAGAAATGATAATTAAAAGTATAGCCATGGATTAAATCATCAAACAAAATTGCAGATAGAAAGAAAAGAGGAAAGGGTCCAGGAAAGAGCCTTGAGGGACTTCCTCTGTAAACTGGAATGTCTTGGACCAAGATTGAGCAAAGGAGTCAGAGAACAAGTGATTTCATAGGTGGGCAGGAAGGAAAGAAGGAAACGAGCATTTATTAAGTACTTACTATATGCTTTCAAGGTATTCTCTCATTTGATCCTCATAGCAACCATGGGAGGTAGGTGCAATTGTTATCCCCATTTTACAGCCGAAGAAATAGAGGCAGGCAGAGGTAAAGTGACTTGCCTAGTATCACACAGCTAGTATCTTAGACCAGATTTTTATTCAGGTCTTCCCCTCTTCAGACCTAGGACTCTATCTACTATGCCACCTAGGAGGAGAATCCAGAGTGAACAGTGTCATGAAAACCTACAGTGTCAAGAAGAGGGTGTTTGGCAGTGACAGAGAGTACAGAGTGATCACGAAGGATGAGGACTGAGAAAAGTCCATTAGATCTGGCAATTAAGAGATCATAGTAACTTTGGGGAAAGTGGTTTGGGTTGAATTATTAGGTTAGAAGCCAAACTGCAAAGTGTTGAGTGGAAAGAAGTAGAGACAGGATACATGGCCTTTTCAAGAAGTTTAGCAGCAAAAAGGAGGAGAAATATGGGACTCTCATCAGTGGGGATGGATGGACCAAGAAAAGGTTTTTGAGCATGGGGGAGACATAGGCATAGTTGTAGGTAGTAGCAAAGCAGCCAGTAGGCAGGGAGCTATTGAAGATTAGTGAGAGAGCAGAAATAATCAAGGGGAAATTGTGCTGGAAAAGAGAGGATGGAATGAGATCGTTGGTGCTGGTAGAAGGGTTTGTATTGGTGAGGAGAAGGGCCACCTCATTAACATGAAACAGGGATGAAGGAAGAGATAGTGGTAGAAAGCATATGAGTGATGTGAGGGATAACTGACTACCTTGTTTTCCCACTCCTACTGGAGATAATGATAATACTTAAGGAAACCTTTTTTTTACATTAATTTAAATATTAAAGAATATATTACATTTATTAATATAATAACATTAATATATTTATTATATTTAAAACAAGCTGTTTAAGGTAGAATCTTTATAGTACTGACTTCTACACTTTATTAAGACCTAGTGAAAGAAGTTGCAGCTTTTAGGTCAAAGTCCCTTATGTTATATGAATCAGAAAGGGTTTGATTATATTTTAACTTTGTGTAAAACTATGTTTTGAAGCTCGTTATAGTGAGAGATTAAAATTAGACTGGTATAGACTGTTAAAACTCAAAAGAAGTTTTCAATGTAGACTATAGGAATCTCAGGATTATTCTTGACTCTATTTCTGAGTCTATTCGCATAGACTACAGGATTCCAGGAATCACCTGGAATCTCTCAGTGTGTAAAATTTTTTATCTGATAGTAACCATAAAAAACATCTAATCTCTTGTTTCCTCACTTCCTGTCTGACTTCTCCTCAGTTGCCTCTGATGGATTTTCAACCTAGTCACCTTCTCAAACTTTAGGTATCCCCAAGTTTCTGTCCTGGACCCTCTTCTTTTCTTCCTATATATGATCTCATTTAATGACTATTAGCTTGGGTTTAGTTCTGATTTTCATAAAGCAAATTGAAAGAAGTGGAGGTCAGCTTTGTGTTTTCTGACTTCTTGTCTGGTACTCTTTTCACTGTTTGATGCTCCCTTGATGGCTGTAGTAGTGTTGACTGAATTATATGTATTTTTATGACACTTACGAAAGCTTTTATTTATAAATACTGCTATGTCTTGATTAATGAGGATAAGGAAATTCATTTGAAGTAGTTGTAGTATTTGAATTTATACTATTTGAAGTTATTATATGCAAAATATCATTTGTTCTAGTTCATATAATGAGAATTTTTAAAAATGTTTTTTATCTGTTTATGTAACAGCAAAGCATAAGATGCATTTCTTTTTTTTTTTAATATATAGTTTATTTATTTTTCAGTTTTCAACATTCACTTCCACAAGAATTTGAATTCAAAATTTTCTCCCCATCTCTCCTCACCCCCCACCCCAGGACAGCATGCACCCCATTCACCCTTTCCTCCAGTCTGTCCTCCCTTCTATTACTCACCCTTCTTCTATCCCCCTTCCCTTTTATTTTCCTGTACAGCAAAATAGATTTCTATACTCCATTGCCTTTATAGCTTAATTTCCAATTGCATGCTAAAACAATTTTTAACATTCATTATTAAAGCTTTGAGTTCCATATTCTCTCCCTCCCTCCCCATTCACCCTCATAGAGAAAACAAGCAATTCAATATAGGTCATACATGTATAACAATGCAAAGCACTTCCATAATAGTTATGTTGTAGAAGACTAGCCACATTTCCCTCTGTCCTATACTGCTCTCAATTTATTCCATTCTTTCCCTTGACCTGTCCTCCCACAATAGTGTTTGCTTCTGATTATCCCTTTTCCCAATTTGCTGTCCCTTCTATTATCTTCCCTCTCTTATCCCCTTCCTCCTTGCCTTCCTGCAGGGTAAAATAGATTTCCATATCCAATTCAGTGTGTTATTCCTCCTTAAGCTAAATCCCATGAGAATAAGACTCACTTATTTCCTTTCATCTCCCCGTTCTTCCCCTCCATTGTAAAAGCCCTCTTTTATGTGAGATGATTTGCTACATTCTACCTCTAGGCTCTTTCTCTAACTCCTAGTACATTACATTCAACAGTAAATTTTATTTTTTTAGCCATTCTCTCTTCATACTCAGCTCACCCTGTGCCCTCTATACATAATATATATATACATACACACATACACCCATGTACATATACATACCTACAGATATATAATACACATACACATACATACATACCCATACACACCTACATATATATTCCTTCTAACTACCCTAATACTGAAAAAGGTCTCATGAATTACAAATACATCTTTCCATGTAGGAATGTAAACAGCTCAACTTTAATGAGTTCCTTAAGGCTTCTCTTTCCTGTTTACCTTTTCATGTTTCTCTTGATTCTTGTATTTGAAAGTCAAAGTATCTATTTAACTCTGGTCTTTTCAATAAGTATGCTTGGAAGTCCTCTATTTCACTGAAATTCCATTTTTTTCCCCTGAAATATTATACTCAGTTTTGGTAGGTAGGTGATTCTTGGTTTTAATCCTAGCTCCTTTGACCTCTGGAATATCATATTCTAAGCCCTTCTATCCCTTGGTATAGAAGCTGGTAAATCCTATCTTATCCTGATTGTATTTCCATAATACTTGAATTGTTTCTTTTTGGTATGTAACATCCTCCCCCTGCAACTTTCAGCCCTGTTTTGCTTTTTTTATTTTCTTCTTGCTTTCCTTTTACTCACATGTCTGCATTTTATAAACGTTTCAATGTCTTTCTTTTCTCTCTTTTTTTTAAGCAACCATTTTATTATCACTCTTTCCAACTTTGTGCCTCTGTTGAAAAAAAATGAAAAAAACAAGCAAAAATCTTGTAAAAGATATGTATAGTTAAGCGAAACAAATTCCTACATTGATTGAATCTGAAAATGTATCTCATTCTGAAACTTGGGTCCATCACCACTCTGTCTAGAGGTAGGTAACATGTTTCATCATTAGTCCTCTTTATGTAGTTCAGTTACTGCAGTGATAAGAGTTCTCAAATTTTTCCGAGTTGTTTTTCTTTAGAATGTTGTTATTGTATAAAATGTTGAAGTTCTATTCAGTCTGTATTAATTTTTACAAAGATTACTAGGTTTGTCTACAACTGTCTCTTTCACCATCTTATGATGTACTAACATTATATTACATTCATGTATCATATATTTTCCTAAATTGACACCTTTGTTTCCATGACATTACTATAACACATTGCTATAATGAAAGACCTACTATAAATATTTTTGTGCATCTAAGCCTTTTTCTTCTTTCCTTTATATCTTTGGTATATTGTTCTAAAAGTATTATCCTTAGGTCAGAGGTCTGCACAGTTTGGTGATTTTGGGTAGAATAATTCCAGATTATATTCCAGGATGGCTGGGTAATTCAGAGCTCCACTGATAGGACATTTGTGTGACTATTTTCCTGTTGTCCCTCCAACATTTGTCATTTTCCTTTCTTGGTCATCTTAGCCAGCCTGATGGTTTTGAGTCAGAACTTTATACAGTTTTAAAATTTTCATTTCTCTAATCATTAGTGATTTGGAGCATTTTTTCATATGACTGTTGATCACTTGGATTTCTTTTGAGAACTCTTCATTCTTTTGCCATTTATCTATTGGGTAATGGCAATTGTTCTTATATATTTAAATCAATACTTTATATATTATAGATACCAGACTTTTGTCAGAGAACATTTATTTTCTATATTTATACTTCAGTTTCTATGCAGCTGTGATCTTTTCATCAGAAATGCTTGAAAATCCTATAATTCATTAAAAATACTTTTTCTCCCTTCTAAAGGATCATGCTTGCTTTTTCAAGGTAAGTTATTTTTGTTGGAAGCCTATGGCCTTTGCCTTCTGAAATATTATATTCTAAGCTCTCCTTCTTACTATATGTGGCTGCTAAATCTTGTATGAACTGTCTGATTTCTTGGTTCTTTTTTTCTTTCTTTTTTCTCTGCTTGTAGTATTTTGTTTGTTTGACTGGGATTCTCTGCATTTTGAATGTAAACCTAGGCTTTGCTTATAGCAATTAATGATTCCCCTGACATGGTCACATGTATTCGAATTCACACTATTCAAAGTTATAATTATGTAAAATGTGGTAATTTGTTCCAGGCTAATGGAAATATCTTGTGTAAATTCAAATTGTTTGACCACCTTAGAGGATTCATCATTTGCACTAATAGTCATCTAACTGTAATGTTCCTAGGTATTTTCATTTTGGAATTTCTTACAAAAAGTGACTTAGAGGCTTTTTTTCTATTTCTGTATTGCCTTCTGGTTTGAAGAGACCTGCCTATTTTATGATTTCTTAAAATATGATGTCTAGTCTCTGTTTTTGGTGATGTTTTTCAGGTAGTTGAGAAAGATTTCCTTGATTTGGTTTCCAGTTTTTTGCTTTGAAATATCTTATATTTTCTTCTATACTTTTAGTTTACCTTTCAAAAAATTCTTATTGCCTTATGGAGTCATAATCTTCTGTTTAATCTATTTTAATTTTCAGTGAATTTGCTGCTTCAATGAGGCTTTATATGTTTCATGCTAAGCTATTAATTTTCTTTTCAATTCTTTCCCCTGTAGCTGTCATTTCCTTTCTAATATTTCCTCTAGGGTTCTCATTTCATTTATATAAAAATTTTTAAATTAAAAAAAAATTTTAAATTTTAAAAAGTTAAGCCAAAAATCTCTGGCTTTATAACTTCCAGAAATTCTAATTTAATTTGTGCCCAAGTTGTGTTTTTTTTTTAATCTTTGCTTGTGGAAGTTTTTGTTATTCTGTTCTTTGGGGTTTGTGTCTTGAGCCTGTCAGTATAATAACTTTTTATGGTGGGATTCTTTTTTTTATTTACTCATCCTTCTAGCCTACTTTCTCACTTTGTATTTCATGTTGGGACCAAGTTTTTCACTCTTCTGAAGGGAATTTCCAGGCTGAGCTTATATTATCTAGGGTCTACTTGTCCCTTTTTTGGGTAATACATGTTATGTTATTCCAGGATCTCAGGGATAGTTCAAGCTGGCAACCTGCATACTTTTAGTGGTTCTAAAGCAGTCCAATTCAAGATGAAGTTTGATTATTATTTTCTTAATCTCAGCTCTGTAAATCCTTGACTTGTGTTTGAGTGTGACCAAAATCCCTCTGAGCATCTATGTCTTTTCAGAGAGTTCTGTGGTCTGCTGCTGCCCTTATCAGTTAGCAGGAAAACTGGGTGTCAGAACTTAAGGCTCTCTTTTGGTCTAGAAATCCTGTCCTGGTTATTCCATGCCAGATTTCAGACTGGGCTGGAGGCTGGAACTGAGAGATGCCACTCTCCTCCTCTGATCAGAGTATTTGAACTTAATCTTTGCTCAATACATAGCCTAGGGCCTGGAACTATTCCTTAGCCCCGATATACTCCACAACCCAAGGTACAAGTTCCCTCCTCAGTCTGCCCTGAATCTGTGACTGAAAACTGAAGAGTGAGCACCTTTCCTTACACCTGTCTTATATCTGAGGTTTCTAGCTGTGGTGCTAAGCCTCTCTGTGTCTCTGTCTCTGTCTGTCTCTCTGTATCTGTCTCTGTGTATCTCTTTCTCTCTGTCTCTGTGTCTGTCCCTTTCTCTCTATTTCTCTCTATATCTTTCTCTGCCTTTGTCTCTCTCCCTCCCTACCTAGTTTGTACACAGCATTCTGGAACACTTTCATGGCTGTTCCTGACTAGACTTCATTTCTGGTGCCTACCAGACCACCGTCTCTCTGTACCAATCTGGGCTGTCATGATCCAGACTCAGTATGGTGCATTTTTTGATTGGGGATAAAGGAGTTGTGTGGTAGAATCTGACTGTACTTCTTTCTGATATTCCATCATGTTGACTGGCCCCCGTGCTTGTCCCTCCAGCATAGGCTGTCCCCATCTTTTTTCATGTGGGACAAGGTGAAACCTTAAAAGTTGTATTTATTTTACCATTAGTAATTTGGAGAATGTTCTCATGTTGTCATTTTCAGTTTGTGGTCCTTCTTTAGAAAATTGTTCATATCCTTTGACCACTTACCTGTTCCCAGGTAAACATGTGGGAGGACTGCTAGTGCCTGTTTTAGCACAGATTCACTGTTGATCTGGGCAGAAAGGAAGACAGGAATGGAGTCATACTAAGGGATTAAACAAGCTTACTTTATTCTAGTCTAGTCTTCTCATAACAGGAACACCAGCTCCTACAGCTTCCCTACAGTTCTCACAGGGGTGGGCCAGAATATGGGAGGAGCTACAACTTCTACAGGTCCCATAAGCCTCAGTGGGGGCTGGTTGAGGCAAATACACACAGGCACAACATTCCAGTTTGCACAGTTGGATTCCCCTAAGGGTTCCTGCTTACTGACCAGTGCCCATTTGATTTATAGGGCAACAGACAAAGAAGGCATTTTGTCAACATTAACCTCACAGGTTAGCTTTATTAAGATCATCGTTGAGAATAAGCTTAGTAAATATTACGTTATATCATCCTCATATCTCACTTGTCAGTAGGAGTTGTTTAACTCTAGGATCTTGGGTACTTATATCTAGGACCCTTGAAACTACAATCTAAAAAGAATAACAAAATCCTCCTTACTTATACCTGTATATTTTGTGTATCAGATTTTTAGTAATGATACTTGATGTATTCTTCTACAAATTCTGTTTTTATTGATTGCTTTTTTCAGACCTTAATCTTAGTGCCTTCTCTCTTATGTTCTCTCTAATTTATCATCTCTCCATCTTGTTTATACATAGTTGTTTGTATGGGGCAGCTAGGTGGTGCAGTGGATAGAGCACTAGTGCAGGAGCCAGGAGGACCTGAGTTCAAATCTCACCTCAGATACTTGACACTCACTGGCTGTGTGACCTTGGGCAAGTCACTTAACCCCAATTGCCTCATCCTGGGTCATCTCCAGTCATCCTGAGGACTATCTGGTCACTGGATTCAAATGGCTCTGGAGGAGAAGTGAGACTGGTGACCTGCACAGCCCTCCCTCACTCAAAACAAAGTCAAGTGCAACTCATGTCATTATTTCTCTGATGGCATGGTCTTCTTCAGCAACAAAGGATGAACACACAGTTGTTTATACATAGTCTTCCCCATCAAACTTTGGGCTCCTGTATTTTTTTTTGTCTTTTTATTCCCACTGCTTAGCATATTTGGTACATTTTGGCACATAGTATTTGCTTACTAAATACTAACTGACTGGTTTTTATTTGTGCAAAAGATTTTGCATTTCACTTGGTCAGAATTGTCTCTTTTATTTATTATCATTGTTCTACCCCTCTTTCATTAAGAATTTCCTCCTTAGCTATAACTATGAAGTGTACTCAATCGCTATTGTTTCTTTTTAAAATGGTGTAACCTTTTATATTTAAGTTCTATATCCTTTTTTGCTTATTGTCATATGCAGCATTACATCTCAGTTTAAACCTAATTTTTGCCAAACTGATTTCAAGTTTCCCCAGCAGTTCTTTTTAAATTTTTTTTCATTTTTAACATTTTTTAAATTTTGTGTTCCAAATCTTCTTCTTCCCTCCCATTCCTCCCTCCACACACTGAGAAGAATGATATCAAATATACATGTGAAATCACGTAAAACATACTTCCATATTAACCACATTGCAAACAAAATGTAAGAAAGTGAGATAATTATACTTGACTTTGCACTCAGAGTTTGTCACTTCTCTCTCTGGAGGCAGATAGCATTTTCTCCATCTTGAATCCTTTGAAATTGGCTTGGATCATTGAATTGCTAAGTGTAGTCAAATCTTTCACAGTTGATTATGGTTACAAAATTGCTGTTACTGTGCACAGTGATCTCCCACTTCTTCTCACTTCACTTTGTTTCAGTTTATATAAGACTTCCCAGGTGTTTTCTGAAGCTATTTTTCTTGATAATTCTTGTAACACAATAGTATTTCATCACAATCATATGCCATAGCTTGTTCAAGCATTTCCCAGTTGGTGAGCATCCTTTTAATATCCAATTCTTTGCCTCCACTAAAAGAACTGCTGTAAATATTTTTCTGTTTATAGGTCCTTTTCCTTGTTCTTTCATCTCTTTGGGGTACAGACTTAGTAGTGGTATTGCTGGGTCAAAGGCTAGGCATAGTTTTATAGCCCTTTAGGCATAGTTCCCGGTTGTTTTCCAGAATGGTTGGACCAGTTCAAAACTCCACCAACCCTTTATTAGTGTACCTATTTTTCCCTCATTCCCTTCAGAATCTGTCATTTATGATGTGTGAGGTGGTACCTCAGAGTTGTTTTAATTGCATTTCTCAGTGCCAACAAAGGGTCCCCTGTAATTTTTCTGACCAGTTGTCTGACCCTCCTTACTGTCTCTGGGCTGAGAGCTCTCAAAGCTGCTGTTACGATTGTCATAGCTGCTTCCAAAGCGTACCGCTTTTGCTGCCGCTGTGTTCTCTAGGCTGGCCCCACCCAGGTGTCACAGACCTCTCCTATAGACCTTCTCTGACCTGGTGTTTGCTCTGCTGCTCTAAAATTTTATGTAAGGAGTTATTTTAAAGTTGCTAGAGGAGAATGATGGGAGAGTTCAGCTGGGTTGCTGCTTGTATTTTGCCATTTTATCTCTACCTTCTCCCCAGAATTCTTGTCCAAAAAAAAAGTCTTTCCTCTATCTCTGTTTTATTTAAAAATTGGTTTTAAATATTTTTTGTTTGAATTTTATACTGTCTTGTAATTTAGCTAATTTAATTCTAAATCTTCATACAGAAGTTAGTTTTTTATAAGATGAATGAGGTTATAAAATTTAGTAAACCATGGCCTTTATTATTTTCCACAGATTTTGGTGCAGTGGAAACTTAGCTAAACACTATTACATTTAGTTATTTATACTGTCATCAGCTAAAAGTGAGGAATGCTATTCTCATGGGTTTGAAATAGTTCTATAATAGATTTAAATTATTAAACTTGTCTTTTCCTTGAGAAAATGTTTCATAGGTATTATAACGGAAAAAATGTGATCATCTTTGCTAAGCTCTACTGTACTTTAAAATGTCACTGTTTGGTTTCCTAGTGTTAGAGACACACTTGACACACAAAACAGTATCAAGGAAAATTTATTAAAATAGACTTCAGAGGAGGGAGTGCCTTCTGCGTTCACTATGAATGGGTAGCCTCCCAGTAAGACTCAGGAAGACTACAACTTATTCAGATCAATGGAAGCTTCTTATAGTGTTCCGAATTTTGGATCTCCAGCTACACTCTCCATTGCCACATGACTTCATGTTTTCCTCTGGTAGGCTTTCCCTCAAACAGCTTGTCAAGCCTGCATGCAAGTTTTTTGCCAAACTGATTTCAAGTTCTAACCTGACCTCTAACCTGACCATACTAGGTCACAATCCTGATCACCCAAAACTGTGGAAACAGAACTTTCTTGTTTCCCACAAAATCCCCCCTCCCCTTTCCTCTTTATTAAAATTTGTTTCCACATCTAAATATAATGACAATACCTCCTCACTTTCTTTTCCCTAGGGAAAATACCTCCTCACTTTCTTTTCCCTTCATCTATCTCCCCTTTATACGAATATGAGAAGTGAGCGAAGTTGACTAACACATTGTTACAAGGGGGCAGTCCCCTTTCATAAGTACAGATAGAGACTCAGAAAAAAAAAAGGAAAATCAACAAACTGTCCTTTTAGAAGTTCCATTTCATATAGCACTCTGAGGAGGAACACCATCTGATGCAGTTTTCTGGTCTGGATGCTTGTTCAAGCCATCTTCAGCACAGCATCTCAGCATCTTCTTCCCTTTATCTTGTAGAAATCCAGATGTCCACTCTCCTGCAAAACAGACCTTACTACAATTTTAGATTACCATTTCTTGATTTATACTCTTATCAATCTTACAAAATCAAAATTGTCATGGCCAATTGTCATGTTTAAGAAATTCACATTAGAATCCAGTTTTTACATTTTACATTAATTCACTATTCATTTCCCCCATTAGGAAGATGAGATTTCACTAAGGAATTAATAACAAACTCCAGTACATACATAAATACAATAAGTAATCATTTTTTAACATAGTACATATTATATCATAAAACAATTCCAACTTCTGGTCATGTGATGTTTTTTTTAAAGCATTTACAAGATAGATCACAAACCAGTCTTCTTTTAACATTAACCAACCGAGACAAAAATAATGATAACTATGTATGTTAACCTCCCAGGCCTCAATCTAACTGTTCCCATGTTATTACTAAGAATTGAAGGACCCTAACTTATTGTTGTTGGTCTAAAATCCTAAGCCTACTAGCTTAATTTTACACTTAACCTCAGATGTTCCCCTACCAACAATGTTATTTAATAGATCTGGTATTATGCTTACAAAACTTTCGATTTTAGGAAATTGCCATTAAGGGCAGGGACATTTCAGGGAAGCAGCATCTCCCTAATTTCATGTGAATTCCAGGCAAGAGTAGATTCTCAGCTGGCATTTAGCCAGGCTTAAAGTCTGCCAGGTATCTGGGGAAACTGAGTCAGAAGAATCCTGCCTCCACTCAGGAGGAACAATTGTTCTCTCAAGCTTCCTGTGAGATCACCTTTTGCAGTTCATACCAGCATCTCACAGGCTCGCTGGCATCATGGAGCAGTGGCTCAGACAACCTTTCTTACTATCCACCCCTGAAGTTAGACTCAGAAGAACAGTTAATAGTCCCATAAAATCTTTTAGTAGCAAACTCCAGTAATCAGTTGCAGGTATGACTGTAATTTCACATTGGCTAAGGAACATCTTCTAAAGCAAGTCTTTTGTGCCTTTCTATACTTGTTCTAGTTCCTGACTAAATAACAATCATAAAGTCAGATTTACCATTAAAACCATAAGTTATTGCTTTAATAGACTTCTGCTTCCCAAGCTTCTCTATCCTTTTCTAACAATGCTCAGTCTAAAAGAATGAGCTATACATATGATAAGTTCAAACACTAGCTTCAACTTATGTTCATGAAATGAATTCAGATCAAAACAGAAACATTTAACTTTTCCATCAATCCAAAATATTACCAGAGGTTACCTGCCTCTAAGAAACTACCTTGAAATTCTTTTTTCCCCCAAACCAAAGATATCTCTGATTTATTTTCAGTAATTTGATTCAGTCAGTTGTATTTACCCAATTGCGCTTACAACATGTGGTAACCGTATTCAAAGTTGGGACCATTGTCCCTTACCCAAACAGAGTTTTAGTCCCCTTTTTCTAACAGGTGGAAAACCTCACCTTGAAAGTTCCTTGGATTTCCCCACTGACCTGGCTGTCTTGAGGCCTATAAGCTTTTTCCTATCACTATGCTCTATCAATCCAATTCTCGAGGCTACTGGCCACTCCCATGAAGACCATCCCTGGAAACCCCAGAACACCTGAGGTCACCCCTGAACTCCTTCCTCAGTCTCTCTGTAGATAAAATACATCTTGTTTTAGCATTACAAATGCTCATTCCCTAAAAGTCCATTCAATATTGAGAAACCTAAACAAACTTTGACTTTCTTTATCGGAAAAAGGCTTGGGCTGAATTCATTTGAATTGTGTGTTGCTATTTTTGGGTCCCAACCTTGACAATTCCATACTATTACAGTTAAATTTAAATCCCAGTATTATTCTAGGGAATGATGATTCAACATCACATTTATACTTTGGTTTCCTTTCCTTTATATAATTATTCCCATAACATTCAGAAAGAGTGTTCTGTTTCAGGGATTTTATCTTTCACAAGGCTATGCCAGAGTACCCATTTACCCAGCTAATTGAAAGCAAGATTCCACTACTTGCCTTGTGCTTACATCTTAAACTGTCTGCTTTGATTATAGGAGCATGCTATGAAGGTGAAGAACAAGGACCTGATTAGATATCATCTTTACCTTATAGCCAGACTTAGAAGTAGTCAAGTGGGAACACATTCCTTTTCAGAGGAACACAGTGGGGAAACTGTGCCAGAAGGCTGAGGACAGGATTGTCCTCTGAGGCAAACTTCTGCCTGTAACAGTCACCTTCCTCTTTGAGTAGTAGAACACAATTAATAATGGTCCCAGAGACTTTTGCCAGATGACAGGTTTCACTAATCAAAAATTTTACCAGGTCTTACATCTTAGATATTAAATTTGTCCAACAAACCAATCACTAGAGATTATTTATCACCAAAACAAGTTCCTTATTTAGGAATTCGATGTACAGACAGTTAAAATCAATTTGATACCCTTTACATGGAGACTACAACTTTAACAAAAGGAGTTCACCCAAGTCTGAGGTGCCACTGCTTGCTAGCCTCAGATGCTATAGTCACTTGGGTGATGCTTTCAGGCTTTTCCAACCTTAGGGACACAGGATGAAGCTGATGCCTCTTCTTTCCTTCGACAATAGGAAAGAATTAACATCTTTCCTCTGAGCAGCTCTGAGTTCAGATTAGATCTTAAGAAGTCCTTCTGTAATAATGACTGGACTTTGAGGGTGAATGAGGAGACCACATGAGGCTGTCTTAAATTTATCACAGAGCTTCCTATAGCCATAAATTCCTGGTCTCTCTTATTTTGCTCCTTATCTTCCAACTCCTATAAAACCTTTATAGAACAAATTAGCTTATAAACATAAATTTGGTAGGCCTTCAAAAATCATACAAAAGATTTTACAAAACATTTCTCCATACAACAAATATTTTCCTCTCTTAAAAGTAGTTTACAATTTCTCACAAAATTCTCTTGAATCTAATGGACAAAAATTACAAGAAAAGATCTAAAACCAAGGCCTTTGCATAATTACCAAGTTTCCTTTCACAAACATAATTTTGTAAATGCTTGATTTATAGCAAGAACAATTTTAGTTAAAACTTCCTTCTTAATAACAGAAATAAACTTTTTTAACATACTTAATATATCCTTAGATGGAACAGTCTTGAAAGTCACATCCATATATATATATATATATATATATATATATATATATATATGTTCAAGGATTCTTATTTTCTCAAGAGGAATTCTACAGCACAGAAACTCTTACACAGAATTCATAACCCATTCATCTTTTTCTTTTTTTTTTAACAATGCAACTCCTGATACAACTTTTAGATATTTAAAACTTAAAGCAACCCATTATCCATTCATGTGACCAAATCACCTTGCGCAGAAATTTATCTCCTTACCACCACGTGGGTACATACTATCACCTGATAATCATTTAATATAATGGCTAACCTTTTCAAAAGCTTGTTCATTCTTCTCTAATTATACTTACTCTGGAAGTATGAGTTACTTTAGAAATTAAATCTTATTTTAGCCAAGATTTCAAATGGAAAGTCTACCATTATATAGCAAACATCAGCATTTTTACTGCTTATTTATAACCAAATATGTTTCAAGTTATCAGAATTCTTTCACATCCTTTTAAAATCCCAATCTATATATAACAAAATCCAAATTTAAAAATGTATTACATTAATGTTGTATTTAACATATGCCTATCCTGGTGTCAAACACTTTGCATTCGTAAATGCCAAATAACAATATCTTTTTCTGCTTAATCCTGATAGGAAGAGCACTCTCAGATGCTGCTCTTTATTCCTTAGATTTTTGACTTGAATCTTATCAAATCTGGATTTATAATCACAAATGGTAAACATTTTAACCCTTTTTGTTCTTAAGTCAAATACTCTTGCTACTTAAAAGAAAACTTTATTCATGACTTCACATACTCCCTTTTTACTTTACTTCCTTAAAGAGCTGAAACTGCATCTTCTATCTCTTCTCCTTGGAGGCTCACCATACAAGGAGCTCTCCCAATCTCATTCCATCTTTTAAATCAGATTGGGGGGGAGGAGGTAACTTCCCCCAGTACACAAAGTAAAGAGCACATGGATGCTGTCCTGTTCCACCCATATCTTTTTCCCTTGGGAATTTCAAATAAACCAAATCCTCCCTGATGTCTTCCAGCCTCTTTGTTCCTTAAAAAAAACAAGAAATCTTAGAAGTTAAGAGTCTAACAATTCAACTTATCAAGAGAGGGACAGTTTTTTCAAGTTGAATACTCTGCAAATAGCAATCTGAGGGAAAGAGATTTTCCCTTCCTTTATCTTTCTTTTCACATTCAAAAACTTGACCAGAGTTTAGAAAACAGAAAGAAGATTTTTTAAAAAATGTTTTCAACTCTCTATTAACACCATTACAAAACACTTCAAAACACACACACACACACACACACACACACACACACACACACACACAGATAAGACATTTAACAAAGCATTATAGTGCACATCAATTTCCCCACCATTGCTCGAATTTCCGGAACTCTGTCTACTCTGTCTAAGTTCACTCATTAGCTTAGGGCCAACCAGGAAACTCCTGGACAGGGATATGACCAACAAAGAGCTTGCCATGCTGAGCTTCACTCTGTCAGCAAAAGACTGACCCGGAGTGCAAGTTCCTGGGGTGGCCTGATCTTTGCAAGGTATACCAAGTTACCTGGTCAGCTGGCAAGTTTCCTCCCCAATTCCTCTGAACTCCCTGCTTGTGGTCTGACGTTGTGTACTTGAACTGAAGTAGACTTAACTTACAGGGACTGTAAAAAAAATTTTTTTACAGGAGGGCTCTCCCTATCTTTTATTTCATTCCCTCAAGTCATCAAATAAGACCTCACATTGGGCGCTACATTATTAGAGACACACTTGAAACACAAAAAAGTATCAAGGAATATTTATTAAAATAAGAGTTCAGAGGAGGGAGTGCCTTCTACATTCATTATGAATGGGTAGCTTCCCACTAAGGCTACAGGAAGACTATACCTTGTTCAGATCGATTGAAGTTTCTTATACTGTTCTGAAGTTTGGACCTCCTGTGACACCGTCCATTACCACATAACTTCACGTTCTCCTTTTTCCTTCTACCAGCTTGTCAAGCCTGTGCACAAGTTTCTGACCTCTGCCTTGACAGTGCTAGGTCACAACACTGATCACCCAAAACTGTGGAGACATAGCTTCCTTGTTTTCCACTCTAGTTTTTAAAGAAGTGATTTTGTCATATCCATTACAAATTCTGAACTAGACCATGTAGCATATTTCTCAGATACAGTAAGCTATGGGGCAGAAGTCATAGAAATAGATTGTTGGACCATAAATTCAGAAGAAAGCATGTTTCTACCTCTTGCTTCCATATTGTTAGTTAGACTCATAACTTCGTTACTTTAGGAAAGAATAGTTAGTTTTGTATGGTTGTTCCCTCCATTGATGAAAGTCACAGCCCATCCATGCTATATTAGATAGCTTTGTAGTTTTTGCTGTCCATAAAAAATTTACTTCCTAGTTCTCAAGTCTCTGGTAATAAAACTCTGTATATTCTACTCTGGTTCTTGGACATAGTCTATTTTGGATCCTATAATGAAAGCCTTTACAAGTTGGTTAGACTTATAAGAGTTGATGTTACACTGAAATATCCTGTAAGACCTCTGACATCAGAGTAGTACCTCAGTGGAGGAAGAAAAGCCTTTTAATAATATGGATGTTCATGTGGATCTGTGGATACTTTATTCAGCAATATGGATACTCTATCCAATAGTTCAGATCGCTGTCTTTCCAAGCCTTCTTATCCTTTATGACTCTTATTTTTATTCTTCTGCTAAGTCCTCCATATATGCATCCTGTGAGCCTTTTCCTAATTTTTTTTTTGTATAGATACCAGTGGAGCACAAAGACTGATAGTTATTGTTTCCTTTTATTGTGATGGACTCTCTCTATCTGTTGTATATCTCTCAGATGATATGTTTTGCACTGTTTCTTTGGTATAATTATTTGCAGGTAACATGTAATAGGGGCAGCTAAAAGGCACACTGGGTAGAGTGCTGGGCCTGAAATCAGGGAGACCCATCTTCCTGAGTTCAAATCTAGCCCCAGACATGTATTAGTTGTGTGACCCTGGACAAGTCACTCAACCTCATTTGCTTCAGTTTCCTCATCTGTAAATTGAGCTGGGGAAGGAAATGGTAAACTACTCTAATGGTTCTGCCATGAAAATCCAAATGGGATCATGAAGAGTCAACCACAACTGAAAAATGACTAAACTGGCCTGAACACAAAATAGATGACTCATGTCTCTCGTCCCTTGTTCCCTTTCAGTTTACTTAGGGATATAATGATAACAATAATAATAATAAAAAATAGGGTTTTTGTAGCACTTTAAGATTTGTAGAGAGCATTACAAAGTACTATTATCCTCTCCATTTTGTAGATGAAGAAACTGAAACACAGAGGTTAGAGGTTACACTGTTAGTAAATGTCTGAGGCCATATTTGAACTCCAGACTTCCTGATTCCTGTTCTAGTACTCTTCCACTGTGCCACCTAGCTGCCTCATCTTCTGTCTTCAGCTTTAATGTTGTCATTATTAGCAACCATGAAGCATCATCGGAAGAATATTGATGTTAAAAAATAGCCTTTTATTTCAGGTAGAAGTTTAGTGATGTTTTTTCTTTTTTCTTGTATTTCCTTTTTTTATGCATTTGAACTTAAATACATAAGACAAAAAAAGAGAACATTTCCACATATACAGCACAATCTAAAAAGAGGATTCATTATAAAACCAGAAATTTAAATTTCATGCTCTTTACTTAAAAAACAAAACTATAACTACTTGTTATTTTCAAAGCTAATCTGTGTTCTGTGCTTCCTTCTACATTTTCTTTTATTCTCTGTAGTGCATTTTTTATTTTCTTTCCCCACCCTTGTGCCTCTCCTCCTTCCCTTACCTCCCTTCCCCCTTCCCCACTCTCAGAGATGGCTATCATTATACACAAGTGTGTGTATGCGTGTGTGTATTTAAATCCTATTATACATACTAAATAGTAACTGCTTCTCTTTTACCCAGGAACCCTGAGGGTCTTCCCCTCCCAGTTTGATTTTCTTTTCTTAAAAGGCACCTTGAGTAACTACTTAAACAGGCCTATTCACTGAATGGGCACATATCAGTCAAAGTGAGAATCTGATAAGGCCTTAACCTAAAATCACCAGGGTCTCAGATTGTAGCCGGGGCCATCTCCAGCCATCCTGATGAATATCAGGCCACTGGACCCAGATGTCGCAGGAGGAAAAAGTGAGACTGGTGACCTTGCACAGCTGTCCCTCACTCAGATCAAAGTCAACTGCAAGGCATGGCGTCATCTTGATGTCATGGCCTCTTAGAGAATGAAGGACAAACACAACAACAATAACAAAATGTACTTCTGTTTATCAGTTCTTTCTCTGGAGGCAGATAGCATCTTCCTTCATAAGTCCTTTGTAGTCTTGATAATACTCCTAATGATTTAGTTGCTCAAAGTTATTTTTAAAACAATATTACTATTACTGTATACAACTTTCTCCTGGTTCTTCAGGAGAAATGTGCTTTCTTCAGGTTCTTCATTTAGCTCTTCATTATTTCTTGTAAGTTTTTCCGTGTTTTTCTAAAATCAGTGAGCTCATCATTTCTTATAGCACAGGAGTATTCCATCATGATCATATGCCACAACTTATGTAGGGTATTGCCAGCAATAGCCTTACAAGTTTACGTCACCTCCTCCCTGAATCTCACTTACTGCACAGTTGCACTGGCACAAATGTTTATATTATTTATCACTGTATACTACATTGTAAGCATGGTGGAGATGTTTTGAACCATAATCATGAGAACTCATATCGAATAGCTGGGAACAAGAGATTGTGATGGCTATGGATCCTGAGAAACTGAACTCAAAGAAATAATAACAAAAATCCACCTTACTTACACTAAACTCCACTTTATTTACGCTAGCACTTCCTTTTTTTTTTTTGAAGAAAGTATTCATTAATAAAGTGTGAAGTTTATCTATAATTCATGTAGTCTTTACATTTTTACCTTATTTCTCTTTTTAAATAAATATCACATTTCTATAGCTTTTTATTATTTACAAAGCACTTTCCTTTGAAGATAGTTTCTTCTTGGAATGAACTGTGATTTCCAGTATTTTTACTGTCTTTCCCTGTGCCCAGTTTTGTTAATATTAAACTATTAATGTATATTATTAAATTTCAATTTGAAATTAAGTGGAAATGTTTTGTCAAGTTCTTTGTAAAATTTTCTTATTCCTTCATTTTATTGCATCTCCTTTTGTCATATTAGCTATAGTTATTGTCATAGTGGTCTTTTTGCAGATGTTATCATAAACATTGGAAGAGAAATAACCAAGTATTCCGTGACATTATGTTCCTTATTGCCTGTGGACACACAGTAAAACATCTCTGCCATTCCAAGTGTTGGGCTTGGAATCAGGAAGACTCATCCTCATGAGGTCAAATCCAGCTTCAGACACTTATTGTCTATGTGACCCTGGGCAAATCACTTAACCTTGTTTGCCTCAGTTTCTTCATCTGTAAAATTAGGTAGAGAAGGAAATGGCAAACCACTCCAGTATCTGCCAAAGAAATGGGGTCATGAAGAGTAGAACACAACTGAAACAACTGAACAATAACAAAGAGTTTGGAGTAAGATTGAAACCCAAGTCTTCCCATACTCCAAATCTAACATTCTAATACACCGTGTACTGGCATTGTTATCTTCATTTTGTATTTGAGCAAACTGAGTTATTGATAAGTGCCCGTGGTCACAAAACTAATAAGTATTGGAGGTGGGATTTAAATTTACTTCTTACACTTGACTCTATATCTGTAAAAGCAAGCACCCTGACATATCCAGGATGGTCTGCTATCACAGATTCTTTGATCTGCTTTTCTAAAAAGAAAGGCAAGTTTTGAGGGGTCAGCAATCACTTTAATTAGGCATATATATCATTCACTTAGTTCAGGGGAAAATATCAGCACTCTGAACTTCAAAGAAAATATAAACAAAGAAATAAAGATCAACAGACAGGGCTTCCAACTATCTAACCATAAGCAATTCATACTTACCAGAGAGAGAAGCACCAACATCTGCATTTTCAAAAGAGGGGTTCCTTAGCAGCTTCCCAGAGTGTCATCTGGCCCACAGATCTTCTTCTAAAAAGTATGCCCCAAAGTAAAACCTCACTTCAGAATATTTATATACTTTTTAGAGCTGGATGGCAGGACCCTCTGACCCAGCGCCTCGATAGAAATTAACAAAATGTATTGAGGCCTATTAATGGGCAGGGAAGAGTTCTTTCTTCCCACCTACCATTTACCTTAAATTATCATTACAACATCTAGACCTCTTTCTGCCACACCATACCATTCTCATTGGAAGCAGATATATCTGTAATTGTCAGTGAACTTGTATTTTCTCTTACAAGCCTTAGGGAGCCATTCAAACTTTTTGAACAGGGAAGTAACCTGGTCAAAGCTCTGTTAGAGAGGATTCTGAGGGTAACTACTTTATGTCTCAGTTTCCTTTTCCATAAAATGGAGATAATGGTACTTGCAATCTGGGAAAGCTCTGCAAGTTAATTACATTTCTAATAATGCTGTTGTGCCTAAGTTCTTTCTCGATCCAGTCAAGGTGTGATAGGAAGCCAACGAATATTGTCTTAATGCTGTGGTACTTTTTTTCTCTTCTCACCCAAAAAAGAACAAACTCAAGTATGATCATTTAATTTAATTGGAAATTCAGAAGGAATCTAGATATCTATCCAGAACTCTTGTTTTTTTTCCCTACCTTTTATGATTGTGGGTAAATTCTTTTGAATTGAAATGAGGTAGTTTTTGGCTGATTTATATTGCTTCTATATGCCTGTCAGCATTTCATTCTGCTGATTGATGTAGCACATCAGTCAGCAAAATTTTTTTCTGGGAGCTTATTTCCATCAGGTGTTGGAACAGCTGCCCTACAAATTATGTTGTGGTTGTGGTTGTTGTGTTCTGTTTCTTCCCCTAAAAGATTAGTACTTTTTGAATCCTGGAAGTACAAGTATTAAAACTTGGTGTCATTGCCTAGCTGAGTTAGCCAGCTAGCTGGGTCCCCATTTAGGCAGCTGTGTCTACTCACAGGTTGTTGTGTTCATCCTTCATTTCCAAAGAAGACCATGCCATCAGAGAAATATTGACTTGACTTGCACTTGACTTTGTTTTGGGTGAATAGGCCTCTTCACTCTCCCCTTCCTTCCCCTCTCCAAAGGAAGGTAAATTTGGATGGCTAGAAATCAGCCCAGTTAACTTGGGTTTTACTGGCTAGATTCCCTCCCCTCCCTTCCCTTTCTCAAAACCTTAACCCTATTGCACTCTGAAATGCTTCCATTGGAGGACACTAGGCCCCTGCCTAGGTCTGTCTTTTGGACCCTCCTGGCTTAAGAGTGATTATCAATAGTAACTGTTGCTATTGCCCTCTGAGCCTGATGTAGTTATTTTTCTTTGCCTCATTAAAGGGGCCATCCTCTGGCTACTTCCTTAAAGAGGCTTATTCACTGAATGGGTGTTATCCCACCCTAAATGAGTTCCTGAATAGACCTAGGCCTAAAGAGGCCAAGGTCTTCCTTTGTATCCTGGGTCATCTTCAGTTATTCTGATGAATATCTGGTCACTGGATTCAGATGGCTCTGGAGGAAAAGTGAGGCTGGTGACCTGCACAGCCCTCCCTCACTCAAAACAAAGTCAAGTGCAAGTCATGTCATTATTTCTCTGATGGCATGGTCTTTGGCAACAAAGGCCGAACACAACACATTTCCTAGCACCACTGATGCTGATGACTGACCTCTGCCTTGTGATTTGGTAGTGTGAAATAGTAAAAGGAGCCTTGGCTTTGTAATCAGAGGATGTGGTTTGGAATTCTGTTTTTGTTGTTTGCCCCTTGTTTAACCTGGGCCATGTCAGCTAAACTTTTTGGACCTTATTTTCTTCATTTGTAAAATCAAGGAGTTTAAGTCAATGACCCCTGAGGGGATCCTACTCTCAACCTACATTACTCTGAATATATTTCTGTTTCCTCTAGATATATGGAAGAAGAGCCTGATCTAGATATGCACAGAGTCAATATTTGAAATTCTTTGAAAACTTGAATGATTTCACATATCTGCTCCCTTTTCTCTAGTCTCATAGTAAGGGAGTCTCATACTCCCCTAGTTTCTGCCCTCACCATCTCACTTAGACTCTTGCAATGTCTTCCTCTTGGTTTCTGTATTTCTATACTTTTCCTTTTCCAATCCATCCTTCACCCAGTTGCCAAATTAATATTCCTGTGGTTTAGATTTGACCAGGCCACTCCACTGCTCAGAAGTTTCAGTGCCTCTCTGTTGCCCTAAGAATTATACATGGTTTCATTAGCCTGGCATTTAAACCCTCTACATTTGGAGCTTACTTACCCTTTCAGATTTAGTTCATATTATTTCCCTTCATGCAATCTACCTTCTAGTCAGTGACCTAATAGCTGCTCTTTGAACTTGATAGCTTCAGACCTTTGCAAAGGCCACCCTCCATGCCTACTTTTAGCTGCCCCAGCATTCACCTTGTAGTGTCCCTGGCTTCTTTCAGGACTCAGCTCAGGTGCTACTTCCTACTTCTTTCTTGATCTTCTCTGTCTCTGTTGTTAATACCCTCTCTCCAAGGTACCTTGTGTTTTTCTATATATCTATCTCTAGTCCTTGGCACAATGGTGTTGTCTCTGTAGGCAATGAATTAATACTTGTTGAATTAAATTGAATTGAAATGTGGGCTATTAGCATCAACAGTTAAGATTTTCTAAAACATAGTCTAGAATGTAGGACTGGGGACAGTCTGAAGTAATGGCCATCTTACCCATGTTTCTTTAAAACAGTGTAGTTCGTCTGGGTTCTTGAGTCAGCGTAGCTAGATGTACATTGTTATTTGCTTCACTGACATTTCCTTAAAAAACACAGGATCAGCCCCAAACCATAATGAATTAATTATTGGAAGAGAAATTTGGAGAGTTATAATGATGATGATGATTCACATTTATACAGTGCTTTGCAGTTTACAGTGTTTTCTTGAAAATAACCTTGTGATTTAGATTATGTAGATATTATTATCCCCATTTTCAAGATGAGGAAAAACCAAGTAATTTTTCTAGGGTTAATTGAATAAATGGAAAAGTTAGGACTTGGGACTTAAATTCAATACTCTGACTACAAGTCCAATTCTCTTTGCATTTGCCTGTTTAAAATCATTTCTCTTTTTCTCGTTTTGCTTCTGCCCTTCCTTTCTTGTATCCTTTCCTTTATTGCTTATCTCTACATTTCCCTCCCTGCTTTTTAATACAATTGATTTATCTGTACAAGTACTTTCAGAAGGGCCATAGTGAGATTCCATAATGTATATTTCATAGTATATCAGCTTTTTAAGGTTATAGAAATCTTTCCCCAAATTGACACTTATTTACAATACATTATGGGTGTAACAGAGACTGATGCCCTCATACCAAGCTTTTAATACATAACTGTGTCCTGCTGATAAAGCAGCTTTGGGACAAGGTGAATTCAGGTCAAAGCCTGAACTTTTATGTAGAAAAATTCAGGTTGACCTGAACACTAGGTCAGTTTATAATCTGTGAGATACAGTGTGGTGCTTGCTTTGAGGAAAAGAAAGAATCTGACTTTTAAATTAGGGAAGGAGCAGGGAGGCCTGAGGATCTGGGTGTAGGTTGGGCAGCGTTAAGGCAACACCTCAATTTCCACATTTTGTCTGAAAAAGATCTGGAGGTTTTAGTGGATTGCAAGTTCAATATGAAGTCACTGGCAATATTATAGCTACAAAGGCTAATGCAGTCTTCATCTGAATTAAGAGTGGAATAGTGTCCAGAATAAAGTGATGGTAGTCCTACTTTGCTTTAGCTATGTATGACCATTCACTTAGTTAACAGGCATTTTAATTTTTTTTAAAATTTATTTATTTTTTGTTTTCAGCATTCACTTCCACAAGTTTTAAATTTTCTCCCCTTCCCTCCCCAAGACAGCATGCAATATGATATGGTGCTACACATACATTTCTATTAAATACATTTTCATATTAGTCATGCTGAATAGAAAAATTATAATGAATGGAAGAGAACTTGAGAAGGAAAAAACAAAACAGAAAAAAAGAAAATAGTCAGCTTTGCTCTGCATTCTGACTCCATAGTTCTTTCTCTGGATGTGGATGACATTTACCATATCCTGAGTCCTTTGGAACTGTTTTAGGTCCTCACATTTCTGAGAAGGGTTAAGTCCATCCAAATCAGTCATCATACACTGTACCTGTTTCTGTGAACAATGTTCTCCTGGTTCTGTTCACTTCACTCAGTATTAGTTCATATAAGTCTTTCCAAGTTTTTCTGTAATCCACCTGTTCATCATTTCTTATAGCACAATAATATTCCATTACGTTCATATACCGCACCTTGTTCAGCCATTTCCCAATTAGATCATCCACTAAATTTCCAGTTCTTGGCCATCACAAAAAGAGTTGCTATAAATATTTTTGTATGGGTCCTTTTCTCATTTTTATGATCTCTTTGGGATACAGCCCTAGAAGTGGTATTGCTTGGGTCAAAGGGTATGTACATTTTTATAGCCCTTTGGTCAAAGTTGGATCAGCTCATAGCTCCAACAACAATGAATTAGTGTTCCAACTCTCCCACATCTTCTCCAACATTTATCATTTTCCTCTTTTGTCATTTTAGCTAATATGATAGGTGTGATGTGGTTGATTTGCATTTCTCTAATCACTAGTGAGTTGGAGCATTTTTTTATATGACTATAAATAGTTTTAATTTCTTCCTCTGAAAACTACCTGTTAACAGGCATTTTTTAAAAAGTGCTCACTGTGCATCAAGGTCTTGGCTGAGTGCTGGGGTCACAGAAAAAAGCTAAAGGTCATTGACCTCAAGGAACTCACATTCTAATTGTACCATAGAATTGTAGATTTTTAAGCTAAAGGAGAACTTAAAGGCCTTTTGGTGAGAAAGAGCAAGTGACTTGCCTGGGGTCACACAGGTAGTAAAATGGCAGAACTGATATTTGAACCCAGATCTTTTGATGACAAATACAGTACTTACTGTATTGAGCTTCGAATACGGCCATTAAAAGATATTCAGAAGATAGGAAATAGAATGATTAGAGTCTTTGAGACCATGTTCTCATGTATCAGCTGAACAAACTGGGGAGTGGATACCTTGGGGAAAAAAAACAGAGACGCCATAGAGATCTTAATTAGAAACAGTGGGTAGAGGCTGAAGAGAGGTAGATTTAAACTTGATGTAAAGAAAAATTTCCTTACAGTTGCAGCTGATAGCAAAAGCATAGTGGTCTGCTTCCGGAAGTATTTTATTACCCCTCATTGGAGACTTATCTTCATGTAAAGGACAGGTGACAACTTGTTGGGAGTGCTTAGAGGGGATTTATTTAAAGGCCTAGGAGGCAACTAGATGGCTCAGTTGAAAGTCTGGAATCAGGAAGACCTGAGTTCAAATCCAGCCTGAAATGCTCACTAGCTGAGTGATTCTGGGCAAGTCATTTAATCTCTGTTCCACTGGAGAAGGAAATGGCAAAACACTCTAGCGTCTTTGCCAAGAAACCACCAGATGGGGCCATGAAGAGTCAGACATGACTGAACAGTAACAAAATTTTAAAGGGACAGGTTGATTAGAAGGCCTCTGTGGCTCTTTTCAGCTCTGAAATTCTCTTTAACTGGAAATGAGCTCTCAATAGAAATGAATAATATATCACAAAGCTCATTGATAAACTATAATTTAGTTCATTTCAATATTTATTCAGTGACTGCTAGCTTAGGCACCTAACTATGATATGTTTTGGAAATTCCAAGATAAAAATGAAACTTTCAGTTCTGTAGGAGCCTGCATTCTTTTGTGGAGAGAGGATTCAGAGAGGGACATGTAGTTTAGATACAAGATAATTTGAGGAGTCAGGGAATAATAGCGCTGGAGTATCAGGAAAGATTTCATGTATGAATTGTCATTTAATCCGAGTATTGAAGGAAACTGGAAATTTAAGGAAATAGAGATGTGAGGGGAGAGGAAAGAGGTGATTCAAAGGCATAAAGAAAGGAGATAGAATGTTCAGGTCATGAAACTGATGGCAAGGATGGTTCACTTCCAATGTAGATTTTGTTAAGGGAATTAATATGGTATAGTGGGGAGTATCAGTGGGACCCCAGTGTTGCAGGAAGAGGGAGAGCCCCTGAAGAATTTTGAGCTGGAGAGTAATAATGTCAGACCTGTGATGCAGAATAGGGTTAGGTGATGGAAGGGAGTGATGGAACAGAGGAAGTTATGACTGAAGAGAACTATTTCAAGTTTAAGATCATAAAATTATCAAAATTATGGCAAGATCTAGGTGATGACCAACCCATGGGTAGCTAAGCTGGTGTTTTGCTAACATATACTTCATTTTTTCTTTCTTTCTTTCTTTTTATTTAAACCATAGGATTTGAAACAGCAAAGTCTTTTGCCCTCCATGGTGCCCAAGTCATCCTGGCCTGCAGGAATATGGCAAGAGCTAATGAAGCTGTATCACGCATTTTACAAGAGTGGGTAAGAAAGCAAATATTTTTTTAAAATGCAGCATGTATATAATGCTGGTAAATAATATAAGTTTGGATATTCTTTACTTTTGAATGTAATGGTCTTCCTTATTGCAAAAGTCATCCTTTCTTTGGATACATACTATGCATATATCAAAAGGAAACCATGTAGACTGAACTTGTTTACTGTTCATTGCACGTCTTTATTGTTTTCTTTTTCAAACTCAGCCACCATTTATTAAGTTTCTTCTCTGCACAAGGCATCATAGTGGGCGTGAGGGATTCAAAGACATGTATGCAGTAGTTGTATACTTTCGTGGGTTTGCTTTGTATATGGGATCAGGTTGTTGTACAACATGCATATGTAAGTGCAATTAAAGGCAGTTTGAGGAGGGAGAGAGTGCATTAGCTCCTGGCAATCAGGAAAGATTTCATTTGAGATTTTATGTCTGAACAGAACCTTAAAGAAAGTAAAGGATTCTGGGAGGTGGACATGAAGGAGAAAGCATTATAGGTATCAGAAAGAGCTTTCTGTGAAGTCACATAGGTATTAGAAGATATGCTGTCTGGAAAAACAAACCTAGTAGTCTAGTTTGCTTGGCATGTAAAGTCCAAGGAGTAATGCAAAATAAGGCTGAAAAGGTTAGTTGGAGGCAGACTGTGGAGGGCCTTGAATGCCAGGTTAGAAATTTTATAGTTTTATCTTGGCTGCAGTGGGGAAATTGTTCCTTCAAAAGATCATAAAATGTTTTCATTTAAAGGGACTAAATCCTGGATTTAGAATCCCAACTAAATAATTAATAGGTGGTCACCCAGTCTTTGCTGGAATCCCTCCTGTCAGTAGGAGGCCACTGTGTCCCAAGATAGCCTGCTCTATTTTTTGATGATTCTGATTTTTAGGAAATCTTTCCTTATTTTTAAGGAAACCTAACTTCTATTTTTGCATCTTCTGCTTATTGCAGCTAGTTCTAGGGGTCAAGACAAGGAAGTCTAGTCCTCTTTTCCTAGAGAGCCTTCAAGTATTTGCAGACAGCTTTCATGTCCTTTCTCACTTTCTCTTCTGTAGGCTAACTGAACTTTTATGTGGATTATGTAAAATGTTGATGCCAGTGATCCCTGCATTATGCAGTCAATACTTATATGGCATGTGGTCCTTTACTGTCCTGGATGTCTTCCTTTGGATACCTTTCAGTTTGTCATTGTTTTTCTGAAAATGTCACACAGAACAGTCATTCAGATGTGATTTGACTAGTACAGTTAGAACAGAGGGATAGTTTGTGCCCCCTAGGCCTAAATGCAGTCTAAGGTTGCATCAGATTTCAGATCTTACTGTTGTCTCGTAATAAGCTTTCAAGCTACTAAAATCTGTGAATTTTTTATGTCCAGTTTCATAATCTAGTACATATCATAGCCTACTTGTAAAATTGACTTTATAAAACCAGGAGTAAGGCTTTACATTTATCACTACATTATATTAATCTTTATTGGATTCAGTCCAATGTTCTAGCCTGACAAGATCTCTCTGAATATTGACTCCATTATGTAAGGTGATAGCTATCCTGCCCAACTGTATTTCATCTGCAGAGTTGATGAGCGTACCACTCATATCTTTAAAGAAGTCATTGATTAAAATGATAAACAACATAGGGCAAAGTATTGATATCTGGGCTGCCGAAATGGAGACTTGTACCGAATTTGAACTGTTAATGGCTATTGAGGATTTGTGTTTACCACTTTTGAATTCACTTTGCTATACTTTCACTCAGCTGTTATTTCTCCATACTTTACACAAGAATAGAAAAGGGAAGGGAAAAGGATATACTATGAAATGAAAGAGTGAGGAAAGTTGGGGGAAATCATCTTACATTATTAGGATTTGTAAGTAGAAGACTATAGAAACAAGGAGAAAGTATGGGGGAATGGATGATGGTTGAACAGTATTTTAATCTGAACTAGTCAAAGGAGGGCAAGAGGGCCTCTGAAGAAACAATTAAAAATTAATTGGAGACTAAATAAGTTAATCCTAAAGAATTGGTGGGTCAAAGAACAAATCATAGGAACAACTGAATAATTTTCATTAAAGATAATGACAACAATGAGTCAACATAGCAAAATATTTTAGGATGCAGCCAAAGTAGTCCTTAGGGGAAAATTTATATATCTAAATATTTTCCTCAACAAAAAAGAAAAAGAACAGATGGATGAATTAGATATTGAACTAAAAATACTAGGAATCCCACAAATTAACATCCAAAATTGAAATCCTGAAAATCAAATAAAATATTAACAAAATTGAAAACAAAAATCTATTGGAATAATAAAACTGAGAGCTAAAAATAGATAAACCACTGGCTTTTTTGATTAAAGAAAGAAAAAACAAATCATCACTATCAAAAATGAAAAAAATGAATTGACAACAAATGAAGAAATAAAGGATATTATTAGAAGCTATTCTGCTGAATTATAGGGGAATACAACTGATGATTTAGTTAAATGGAAGAATATTTACAGAAATAAATAATGTTCATAATAGTATAACAAGAAACATTTAATCTTAGAAAAAGAAATTGAACAAGCTACCAAGGATCCCGAAGGAAAAAATAAACAAAACCAAACTTGGGACCAGACATATTTACCAGATATAAGTAGTGATTTTTATCAGGCCTTCAAAGTGTGGTGAATTCCAATATTTCACAAGCTAATTAAAAGAAAAAAGGATTAAGAAAGGGTCCTACCAAATTCCTTTGGTGATCGAAATCTGGTCTTGATACCTGAACCAAACATAGTCTTATTTTACTGTTGTTCAGTTCAGTCATGTCCAATTTTTTGTGACTTGGTGGATCTCCACTTTTTCCCAAAGTCTGTCCAAGTTCATATTCATTGTTGCTGTCCCCTTTCCTTTGTCCTTCAATGTTTCCCAATGTCAGGGTCTCTTCCAGTGAGTCTTGTCTTCTCATTATATGGCTAAAAGTATTTAAGCTACAGCTTTAGTATTCATCATTCCAATGAATAGTTTGAATTAGCTTCTTTAAGTATTGACTGATTTGATCTCTTTGTTGTACAAGGGACTGTCAGAAGTCTTCTCCAGTGCCAAAATTCAAAAGTGTTAATTCTGCTGTGCTCAGCTTTCCTGTTAGTCCAACTTTCATAGCCTGCATTGCTACTGGAAAAGCATGACTTTCACTATACTTTAGTGGACAGAGTGATGTCTCTGCTTCTTAGTGTTCTGTCCAAATTTCCCAAAGCTATCCTTTCAAGGAGCAAATATCTTAATTTCATGACTTCAGTTGCCATCTGCAGTGATCTTTGAGCCCAAGAATATAAAATCTGACACTGCTTCCATTTTTTTTCTCCTTCTATTTGCCAGGAAGTGATGGGACCAGATGCCAAGATCTTAGTTTTTTTAATGTTAAATTTCAAGTCAGCTTAATGGAGAAAGACAACTATAGACCAATATCCCTAATGAAAATTGATGCAAAAAATTAAAACATTAGCAAGGTGGCTAATATATACTTTATAGAGTTTATATACTATGATCAGATTGGATTTATATAATTAATGCAGGATTGTTTCAAGATTGGGAAAATTGTCAATACAATTCACCATATTGCAAGAATAACAAAAATTATTTGATTATATGTCAATAGCTGCAGAAAAAGCTTTTGAAAGATAAAATTCCCATTTCTTAAAACCATAATATATGTATATATTATGGATCTTTCCTCTTATAATAGGTAGTATCTAAAACTAAGAGTCAACATCATATGTAGTGGGAATAAAGCATAAGATTTTAAAAAATGAGATCAAGGGCAATGCATGGATTTCCATTTGCAACATCACTATTTAATACTGGAAGTACTGGAAATGCTAGCTATAGCAATAAGACAAATAAAAGAAATTGAGAGGCAAAGAAAAAACAAAGATACTGCTTTTTGCAGGTGATATGATGGCTTACTTAGAGAAACCTACAAATCAACTAAAATTTATTAAAATAATAAGTACAGCAAAGTTCTTGGGTATTTAAAAAACCACATAAGTCATGAACTTTTCTCTTTGTTACCAATAGAACTCAACAGGAAAAACTAGAAAGAAAATTTCAATTTAAAAAAGTATAAAGAATATAACAGATAAGGGATTCTGCTTTCTAAAACACAAACACAACTACTAAATGTAACTACATAATGGTTGGTTGGTTGTTGTCCTTTGTTCTCAGAGAGGATGAAAATGACATCATTATGTTAGGGTCAAGTTTCAGTGTATCCAACTGGCTGATCAGACCAATAAGAGCTTGGAATGCTGTTTCACAGTTTGGATACAAATAGACCATGTGAACATTTGGAGTGGGTTCTTAAATTTGCATATCATGTTTCTTTTGAGCTATTTTAATTCTCCTTTGGACACACCATCCTGGACAGTCCTGTGCCAGTGTTTCCCATATCACAAATCAATTCCGCAAATCTTAAGAGAGACTTTGAGAGTCTTTGTATCACCTCTTCTGACTACTTCCTATCTGAGTTTTCCATAAAATAGTCTTTTGTCAAGCGTAAATTTGGCATTTGAACGGTGTGGCTAGCCCATCAGAGTTGCATTCTCTGCAGTGAAGTTTGAATGCTTGGTAGTTTAGTTTGAAAAAGGACCTCAGTGTCTGGTATGTTATCCTTCCAGGTGATCTTCAGCATCTTCCTAAGAGAATTCAAATGGAAATGATTCAGTTTCCGGGCATGGATGGCATACTGTCCAGGTTTCACAGGCATACAACAGCGAGGTCAGCACAATAGCTCTGTAGACCTTCAGTTTGGTGGGCAGTCTAGTAACTCTTCTCCCACACTTTCCTTCAGAGCCTCCCAAACACTGAGCTAGCTCTGCCAATGTGTGCATCAACCTCATTATCAATGTATAGATCCCTAGAAAATATACTGACAAGGTAAGTGAACTTATCCACAGCATTCAGAACATCTTCATTTGCTGTAACCAGCAGTTTCATGTTTGGATGGTGTGGTGCTGACTGATGGAGCATCTGTATTTTCTTGGTGTTAATTGTTAGGCCAAAATTAGCACAAGCAGCAAGGAAGCAATCCATATTTTGTAACATCTCAACTTCTGAGGCTGCATGGAGTGCACAATCATCTGCAAATGAAAAATCATGCACCAACATTCCCCTCACTTTGGTCTTGACTTGTAGCCTTTTCAAGTTGGAAAATTTACCATCAGTGAGGTAGCTGATCTTGATGCCATGTTTGTTCTCACTGAAGGCATTTGACAACATGGCTGAAAATAATGTGGTAAAAAGTATGGGAACAAGTACACAGCCTTGTCTCATTCCATTGGTGACTCGGAAAGCACAAAAACATTGTCCATTATCCAGAACTCAGGCAAGCATGCCATGAAATTGACATATAATACTGATGAACATTTTGGGGTAACCAAATTTTGACATAAATTTCTATAAGCCCTCATGACTGACAGTATCAAAGTCCTTGGTCAGATTTACAAACATTGTATACAGACCTCTGTTCTACTCCTGGCATTTCTTCTGGAGTTGTTGGGCAGCAAGCACCATATCAAGGAGACAGGTAAAAATGGGTGATGTCTTTTGACAAATGCATAAATTGCATTTAAGTGAGGCAAAGTTGCATGTAGTTGTCCACCTCTCTCTTCTAGAGTCATCACAGTTCAGTGGCAAGACAGTGTCAAGACTGGTGATGGCTCAAGATGCAGTGGATGATCTTGGCATCTTCTATATCTGACCAAGCTCTAAGCACCCCACAGTGCCTGCTTCAGATGCCTTTGTGGCCATTAACAAATAAAGTCTTCACATGATTGGCACAGATACTGCCTTAACTCATCAAAAGCTGTGAGACCTCTTGGTTACCCTCAACCTGTTTTAGCTCATCTGCTGAATTAGTTTACCAGGGTGTGACCACTGTGCATGCTACAGCTTTTGGGAGTCACAGGTGAGAAGTTAGGTGGATCATGTGTACAGCAAAGGTGAAAAGCAACCCTGAAAAGGGCTCAGCAGCCCTCATCCCAGAGGTACTACTCTTCCTTAAACACACCCTACCCCCTACAACTACAAAATACTCTTTATACAAATACAGAGAGATGTAAGTAATTGGGAAATATTAACTACTCATGGTTAGGCTATTCTAGTATCATAAAATGACAGTATTGCCTAAAGTAATTTACTCTTTGATTCCATAACAGCTAAAGAATCAAGAGATCACTTCATGGAGCTAGATCAAATAATAAGGAAACTCATCTGGAGGAGCAGATGGTTAAGGACCTTAAGGAAAGTGTTTATAACCAGTAAAGAAAAGAAAGGATCAGAGAAGATAAAATGGACAGTTTTAATTATAGAAAATTAGACTCTTTTCACAAACGAATGCAGATAAAATGAAAAGGGAAGCAGGTAATTGGGGGAAAAATCTTTGCAGTGAATTTCTCTGATAAAAGTCTAATTTCCAAGATATATGGGGGACAAATTCAGATTTATAAGGATAAGAGCCATTTCTTAATTGATGCATCATCAAAGTACATAATCAAGTAGTTTTCAGAGAAAGAAATCTTAGTTATCTACAGTCATGTGAAAAAAATGCTCAAAATTACTAATAATTAATGCAAATGACCTTTGATGTTTTACCTCATACCCATCAGATTAGTAAAGTTAGTGAAGTAGTATAGATTCGTAAAATTAGTTAAAAAATGACAAATGTTAGAGGGGATGGAAGAAATCAGGTAAATTAATTCGTCATTTGTGGAGTTGTCATTTGTTACAGGCATTCCAGAAGCTGTCTGGAATTATGCACTAGAAAAATTACCACAATAAACCTATAGCTCCAGAGTTCAAAGAAAGAGGAACATAATCCAGATATACAAAAATATTTACAGTTCATATTTTGGTGGTAAAGAAATGGAAACTATGGTAGTTGTCCATTTGGGAAATTCTGAACAAATTATGGTATATGAATATAATGGAATATTATACTCCTCTAATAAATGATGAAGGGAGCAGTTTCAGAGAAACTTGAAAGACTTTTTTTGAACTAATACAGAGTGAAGTGAGCAGAACCAGGAGAACAATTCATACAATCATAACATTGTTAAGTCCCTCAGCTTTGAAACACTGAAGAACTCTGATCAGCGCAGTGACCAATCACGATTACAGAACATCCATGATGCAAATGCTACCCACTTCCTGAAGAAAGAAATAATCTAATCAGTGTGCAAATTGAGACATAGATATATTTTTAACATGAGAAATGCAGGAATGTGTTGTGCCTGAATATGCACATCTGTTACTTTTGTTTTTTTTTTCTTTTCCCCAAATGAGAGGAGTTAAAAGGGAGAGAATTGATTTTTTTTAACTGAAAAATTAACAAAATAAATTGGAGATCATTAACTGAGAGTGATGAGCGTAGGATTTAAGGGCTAGGGGAATTTTGAGAAGACATAGAATAATCCTTCAATGCCTCAGTTCTATGGAAGATGTGTAATTCCTTATTGGAGGAACTAATACCTAGGGAGCAAGAGATAAGTAATGACCCAGCAAAAGCTGCTCAGAATTAGCAGTGAATAGGTAGGAAAAGAATCAAATGACATTCCCAGGAGGGGGAAGAATATTTAATCAAACAACAAGTCAATCAGCAGACATTCATTAAGCACCTATTCTCCTGTTTGACAGATTTTATGCAAGGCCCTGGGCATACAAAGAAAAAGATGAAATATCTTTGTCCCCAGGGAGCTTATGTTCTGTTGGCAAAAGCAATTTATTTTTGTATTTATGTGTATACAAAACAAATACAAGATTAATTTCATGGAGGGAGGCACTGGCATCTTGGGGAATCAGAAAGGGCCTCAGGTAGGAAATGTTTTTGAGTTGAGCCTTGAAGGAATCTAAGGATATAAAAGGTAGAGGTGTGGAGGAAGAATATTGTAGCTGTCTGGGACAGCCTGTGCCAAGAGAGGGGAGATGGAATGTTGTAGGTGAAGTGCTAGAAGACAGGTTTATTTAGACAGTATGGTATGTGAAAGAGGACTCCTTTGTACTTAATCTGGAAGGGTAGGTTGGAGCCATAATCAAACAAATTGAATCCACACAATGACCATTAAAAATAGCTATTGAATACTGGTGAAAACCTTCTTGATCCCTGCTAATGCTTTCAAGGATGACCTCAGTTCATATATAAATGACCCTTATAAATAATTGTGTATGGATAGCAAAGTAGGCATATAGGTCAGTAGTTATTGATGTTCTCTTGGTCATCAGTTTTTGGGGTTCATAAGGTTTTGTTTTTGTCCCACTCCTTTGATAGCTTCCCTTCATTCATGTACTTTATATGGATCAGTACCTCCATGCTCTCATAATTGTCTCACATCTAAAACAGTTTTTCTTTGTACATAATTGTTCCATTCTCTCCCTGTCTTCTTTTTAGCTCCTTTTATATTTCTTATATAAGCTCATCAGGAACTGTGAAGTTAGGGTCCAGTATTATATTCCCACTGTATTTGATTGAGAAAAGTGCTGAAGAACTTTTTGCAATTTTTTTCCATTTTTCTTCTGAGGATTACACAGAGAATAACCTATTGGCACATGGCATGTGGTCAGTAGTCTAATGACATTTAAGCCAGAGGACTTCTCAGGACTAAGGCTAAAACATGCCAATCAATGAATCAGGTGATAAATCAAGTATTTATTAAGTACTTCCTGTGTGCTAAGCATTGTACAAGGGCTGGGAATACAAGTACAAAGAATGAAACAATCTCTATTCACAATAAATTCACATTCTAATGAAAGTAGGTGACACTTAAAACAAACTACAAAAAGTCAGTAAATACAAGTACATGCAAATTAGTTAAATATAAGATGGTTTAGGAGGGAAGGTACTTGAAGTTGGTGGGGAACAGGAAAGTCTTCATGCAGAAGATGGTGCAAAAAAAAAAATGACTCTGAGTGAGAGGTAAGGAAGGAATGCATTTCAGAACTGGGGTATGATCAATGCAAAGGCACAGAGATGACAGATGGAACTACCTGTGTGAGGAACAGATTTTTGTGTCCCCTGTGCATAGCATAGTGCCTAGCACATGCGTAGTTGGTACCTAATAAATGCTTATTGATTGATTGACTTTCACATCTTAGGGGACCCTGGAACATTATCAAACTGCTTATATCCCTGAAGGTGTGTCTCTTCAGCTTTTGGCACTATTCATAATAGTTTTTTTGCAAGGCCCAGTTTCATCACCCTTAGATATGAATGTTAATTTTACATTTCAGTTTAGAGAACAGTATAGATTTCTTTAGAATATCATTTATTATTAAAGATATCCCTTGTAGAGATTTTAAAACTTTTTGGGTGATCTTGTTATTTAATATAATTAATAAATATAATTTAAGAGAAGCAGTACATATTGAATTAGAATTAGAGCTTACATTAATTGCTACTGCTAATAATAATTTCACTTATAGCATGCCCTCCTACTGAAGGATTTTTAGGATGCAACAAAGTTAAAAGTAGAATAAGAATTTAAAACTATTAAAAGAGAATTAAATGTACAACGTAGAAGTAAACAAGCCTTCTAAAGAGCTAGTTAGTTTAATACAATTAAAAAAGGAGGCAGGAGGGAACCTATCACCTCTCCCTTCCCTCCATTTAAACATAAGGTATTTCTTTTATTCATTTGATTTTTTAAATTGTAAACTTGAACATTTCCAAATGCTAAATATAAAAGGGGGATTCTGTATAAAACTGTGAATCTCATTTTCATCCTGTTTGGTTTTACTTTCAGAATTGTCCAGCTTGTCTGTGCTTCCATCTGAACATCTGTTCTCTTCAGTCTGTTTTCAAACATGTTACGATGGTAACATGTTTACCTTTTTTACCTCCCTTTTACCACCTTGCCCTTCCTATCTCAAATGAATGAGAGAAAATTAAAAAAAATCAGAAATCTTTTAAACAAAAAAGCATAGCCAAGAAAACCAAATCTACACAGTGACCATATGCAAAAATATATCTTTGTACTTTGTGTCTGTCACCTCTCTGTTAGGAGCTGCTTCATCCTAGGTCCTCTGGAGATATGGTTAGTCATTGCACTGATTAGAGCTCTTAAATATTTAATAATTATTTTTCTTTATGTTATTGTATAAATTATTCTCATTGATCAACATGTTCACTTCACTCTGCATCACTTCATTTTACTAAAAATTCTCTGAAATGGTTTCTTTTGTAATTTCTTCTGGAATAATAATATTCCATCACATTCATATGTCATATATATGTTCAGCCATTCCCTGTCTATGAGACCATCCAAGGAACTCTCTTATTTTAGCTCTTTTCTTTTCTCCTCTCCCCTTAAATTTTCCCTTCACATTTTGCTATTTTGTTTTGCCTGTGATTGATTTCTTACTGGTATTATCCTCTCAGCCTCCATGCTTCTTCCCCACTTGTTTCCTTGTTGATTTTGAAGTATGTTCTACATGGGACTTTGTAGAACTACACACAACAAATGTATGTATACAGACATGCTGAGTGTGTGTGTGTGTGTGTGTGTGTGTGTGTGTGTGTGTGTGTGTGTGTGTTTAACCCTTCTTTGGCCATTTCTGATTAGAGTTAGTTTCATTGGATTCTTACACTCCTCATCTCTTCTTCCATTTCTCTATATTCTTGTCATGCACCCCAGTTGTGAGAAGTTCCACTTTCTTGTGCCTCCTTTTTATACTACTAGTAGTTTTATTTTCTCACTTAAGATCCTAGGAACAAAACTTATTTGTCCCTAAGACCTGTGTTTTTTGTTTTTTATTTAATGCCTTCATTACTCTTTAAAGACATTATGGAAAATTTGTTTCTTCTCCTACTATTAGAATGTCAGGAGTACATCATTATGTAGTTCATTTCAGTTGCTCAGATACATTTACTTTTCTAGGTTTCCTGGACCCTTGTTTTTATATTTCAGGGTTTGTTCTCAGCTCTGGTCTTTTTATCAGACATGTTTGAAAGTGCCTACTCCTTGCAGCCTTGTTCAGTCTTGCTGTTCATACCCTGGGTTCTTGCACTTAACCTCTACCTCCAGCCATTAGGGTCCTTTAGATTTTTGAGGTCCAGAGTGTTGGATCTTCACACCTCTCTTTGGAGTTTCAGGTCTAAATGCTAGGGACTTCAAAGCCCCTGGGTTTGAGCTGCCATGATACTACATATGCCTGCTATCACCTAGACTGTGTATCACTACTTTCTGTCATATCTCAATGGTCCTTGCCCTGGCTTATCTCAGGGGAGCCTTTCTCTTTGGACACAAAGCCTTGTAGATTACAGGTCTCCCATCTCCATACACAGACAACTTTTCTGGAGGTAAGAAAGGGTGCATGGCATATGGCATGCAAGAGATGGCACTTTCCTATTGCTTGTGGGCTTCTGGACTACTCAGGGTAGAAGATGTCACTGTAGGTCCTATTGGATTTTTTGATAATTATGTGGTCCAATGTGAACTATAGAGTTTTGCTAGAGTTGGTATAGTTAGAGTTGGGTGGTCTGTCTCTACTTCAGGAAGCTATCTTGGCAGGAAGTCCCAAGATATTTCTTCATAATATGTGTCAGGCATTATTGCTAAAAAAATTTTTTTGATATAATGTTTCTGTACACTTAACAAATGATTAAAGATTAGTATCTCTTATTGCAAGTGATTATCTCTATCTTATGCTAGCTATTTTTCCGAAGGAATTCTTAACCTTTTTTTTTTTTTTTAAATTCTTGGGCGCTTTAGGCAGTCTTATGAAGCTTTTGGTCCTCTTCTCAGAATAATATTTTTGACTGTATAAAACAAAATGCAAAGGATTGCAATGGAAACCAATTAGACTGAAATGCAATCATAAAAATATTTTAATAAATAGTTCTTGTACTCTATGCTAAAGATTCCTGCTCTAGGACTGTCTTATGCATCTTGGTGTATCACAAATAATGCATTTCACAATGCCTTCAATATAGTAGGTGTTTGATGCCTTTGAAAATTAATTAGCATGCTTCATATGTAACTTGTGATTAGACAGTAAGTACAGTATTTACTGACAAGATAGAAATCATAATAGCTGGCATTGTTCCACAATCTTAGTGATCTATTATAAGAATATCAACATAAGGGAAAAATGATATATGATAAATCTTTCCTCACTGGATTGCCAAAGTATCTTTTAAAAAATCTCAAAGATGAAAGGGGCCTTAGAGGCCACTCAGTACTACATAAATTTGAGGAAGAATCCTTTCTACAACATTATTGGGGGAAGGACACACAACTTCCCAAGAGATTCCATTTTGTTTTTGGACAGTGTTTCACAGATAACACACAGGAGGCACTGGAGGTTTTGGACTCCAGCCTCTAACAGGTTCATTCTTGATATGGTCGGACAGGCAAACAGACAGCTTTGAAGATGTTAATAATCAGCTTTATTCTAATCTAGTCTTCTCAAATGGTTGATGGGAGAACCAACTCCTACACCCAGAGGCCAGCGAGAAGGGGAGAAAACTACCCCCTATATCTCCATGGGGTCAGTTGAGACAGGTACACTTCTGCACTCTCCTAAGTCCCCTCAAGTCTCAATGGGGGCCGGTTGAGAAACACACAGATTCCTCTATGGGTTCCCTGTGGTTTTTCCCCACTATGGATTCCTCTATGAATTCCCGGTGGTTTTCCCCTCACTGACCAGTGCCTACTTGCTTTATAGGGCAAGAGACAAAGAAGACATTTTGCCAACAATGACCTCACAGGTTAACTTTAACAATATTGTCATTCTGCTTGGGCATAGTAAATATCACATTATGTCACCCCTTATGCGTGGTGGTCATGTGAGGGAAGAAAGTTGGAGACTTGACTATCTATCTTATCTTCTTTTGTTTTTTTCTTCTTTCCTATTAGTTTAGATTTATTCTTGAGTTTCACTAATAGCAAAGGAAAATGTTATTAAAGATCACTATTTCTTATACAAAACAAAAGATAGAAAACAGTTTGGAACAGGAGGGATGTTATGGCATTAGAAATGACACGACTTGGTGACTGATTGGCTATGTGGGCCGAGGAAGTAAGACGTTGAGCATAGTGTTGGAGGTTGCATTGGTGATTGCAAGAATGGAGGCCCTTTAAATAGAAATAGAGAAGTTTGGAAGAGTTTATTTTGTGTGTTTTGTGGGGAAAACAATGAATTCAGTTTTGGACTATTGAATTCGAAATTCCTGAGAAATAAGCAGTTTGAAATATCTAAAAGGCAATTGGAGGCACATGATTGGAGTGCAGAAGACACTATTGTAGAATATATGGATTTGTGAGTCATCTGTAGATGATAATTAAATCCATGGGAGCTGATGAAGTTGCCAGTTTAGAGAATTTGGAAAGAGAAGAGAAGGGCCTCAATACAAAGTCTTGGAATCCACCCATGTTAGAATTTTGTGATGTGGGTGATGAACCAGTAAAGAAGATTCAGAAGGAACCATCAGAAATGTAAGAAGGGAACTCCAAGGGAGCAGTGTCACACAGTCCCGAAGGAGAAGAGGTAACAAAGTCAAATGTGCAGAAGAGACAAGAAGAATGAGGTTTGAGAAAAGGCTGTCAGATGAATTAAGGGATCACTGTATTTTTTCTTTTATGAAAAATACTTTATTTGTTTTAATCAGCCAAGATACATGCCTTCACATCTTTTTATCCAGCAACCCTCTTGCTCATTCTCCACTCTCTACGCCTTCCCCCACAAACTGAGAACACACACACAAAAAAACCATGCAAGTATATATCATCAATCAAAACAAATTTCCATATTGGCCATGTCCAAAAATCGTTATCTCATTCTGCTTTCTGAGTACTTCTCCTTTCTTTCAGGAGGTGAGTACCATGTTCCATCATCAGTCTTCTGTAATCCTGCTTAGTCATTATGCTGATAAAAATTAAGCATAATATCTAGTCATACATACTAATTATGTAAGATAATTTCCCCTAACTTTCCTTCTCCTTCCCCCCTAGTGTATTCCTCTTCCCCTTGCTATTCTTTTCTTAAGATTATCAAGACTTAACAGAACCACTCTCAGCCCTTGTCTAATTGGACTTCCTCTGTGAACCCTAATGATGATAGGGTTCAAAGAGGACACAGATTATTGTCATTTTGTAGAGAACAGTTTCATTGAATTATGAGATCCAAAGCCAGATTTCAGAGCGTTTAGAAGACAGTGAGCAGGGAGGAGGTAGAGCCAATGGGTGCAGCTAGCTTTTGCAAAGCTATTCACTTTGTGAAAAGGAGGAGACAGAGAGGATGCAGCTGACTGGCTTAGTAGGGTTTAGTGAGAGTTTTTACAGGACAAGAAAGACTTGGGTGTGTTTGTGAGCAGCAGGGAAAGGACCAGTAAGTACTTAGATATTGGATGTTAAATAGGAGACATTCTTTGAGAAGACAGTCTTCTGGAGGAAGTAGAGATCAAGGGTGCATATTGAGAGGTTGTCTTTGCTAAGTAGAGGTGTGTTTACTCATCTTCTGTGTGGTCTATATGGTGGATGCACCTATCTGATTTACCATTATGCCTTTTAGTGAGATGGAAGCATTAAATCAGACTTACACTCATCAGTGCATACAATCACTGTTATTCGACAGGTGCAGTTAGTTATACAAGCAGCAGCTTCTATTGGAACAAACCACCAAACTGATTCCCTAAAGGTTCCAGTCAGCATGTGTCATACTAGAACTCATGACAGGGTTCCTTCTCTGCCTAGCTGGAGGCCATGTGTCACCCTTAGAGGAGGCCTTCTGGCAAATCTCCATCAATTAGCACTGGTCTTGAATTTCTGAGTGTGAAGAATTCAGGAGTCTTCCCTAATCATTAACTAGGAGTAGACTGTTGGTTGGGGTCTCTAATGATTTTTTTATGGTTCTGGCTAAGGTTGTTTATGTTACATCTAAGTGTGTATTGGTGATTACCTAATCTCATAATGAAAGGAAACTGTAAGTAAAAGCTTTAATTTTCTAATGTTGTTAACAAGTACTTATGTTTTTGACCTGTTTGAAGGACACATGTCTTTAAGAGGTGTTTACCAGATTTGAGAAAAACTCACACGCTTACACATCCACAACCAAGTGCTTATCTTATTACAGAAAAAAAAAAATACAAACTTATGTAACAACTACTTAATCAAAAAATGGAGACTTAAAATGGATTTGCCAGTGCTGTGTTAAGATATTTATTCACACTACAAAGAGTCTTCTATTCTTCAGAAACTGGAAGTAAAGGAGGAGAATATAGACAATGGGACAAGATGAAACTCATTATGAATGACATCTCTTTTCTCACGCAATAGAAAGATCACTGAACTTGGGGTAAGGCTTTGATTTAAGTACCAGATGTGCTACTTATTAACACTGTAACCTTTCCTATGCTAGGCTTCAGTATCCTGAATTGTAAAAAGAGATTAGTGAATTAGATAAAGCCCAAATTTCCCTCTTTCTCTGACATAATGCGTTTTTATATACTTGGACTTATATGGGCTTATAGAGTATTCACTTATCTTTCTGCTGCTCTAACCCAACCCAAACCAAGAAGGGTACGGTTTGCTTCTCCAGTGTTCAAGCCAAGATTGGAATAGTGTTGTGAACTCAATCCAACATGTCATCAATTTATATTAAAAGCCAGACTTCTTGTACTTTCCTTTTGCAAATCAAAGAAACTAGGCACATAGTATACTAATGAAAATGAAAAAAAAAAATGAAAGTCTTGGATCTGTTAACTTGACCTTGTAAAAGTGATTTGTTAGGCTGCAGATTGCAACAGGTTATGTGACCCAGTTTCTTTATATTGACTAGATAGCCTGAACACAAAAATGCAAACACACTTAATATTTTTAACAATTATTGATTGAGAAAAGTCCATCTTAAATCAACTAAAGAAGTTGTTTCTCTTCTTTTCTTAAAAAGAAAATCAGCCTTTGTATTATACAATACTGAATTTTTAGTAATTGAAATATGATCTAAATAACCCTTTGATTTGACAAGAAGTAAATGAACTAGTTGATTAGTTCAGAAACAGAAAGAAGAACAAAATGATAGAGTTGTAGGGTGGTTTGAGCCAAAAGGTGTCTCAGAGAACATGTAGTTTAAGCTCCTAATTTTGACTGGCGAGAAAACTGAGACTGAGAAATTGTCTCTGTTCCCATGGCACTAAGTGGAGGACCTGGGACTCTCCTTATGAGTGACAGACTTTGCATTTCACTATGCTGCCTCCTATTATTCCAGAAAGTACTTTTTAAAATGAAATATCCCACTGTCATCCTCATTGTTAAGAATAATATACTAAATCCTCATCTAAACATAGTACTGGGAATTTAGCTAAGACATTCTGCTCATTTGGTCCATATCTTTTGCAAATTTGCATTTTACATTGATAGTAACAATAACAGAGACAAGAGATCAAGCCCTCTAGAAACTTAAATTGAAAGATTTGGGTTATAGCACACTGATATTTAACTGTTGTTACAAGTTAGAATATCAAAGATTAAATATCCTGGGGATGAAGGATTCACTTTTAGGTGGGAGGTTCAAGAATTTGTTAGTAGAACTGAGCATTAAAGGAAATGATATCAATAAGAATATATGGGAGGAGTCCATTTGAGGCATGAGATAAGATGTGCACCAAGGTTGGAGAAGGTGAGATGACAGTTGTTCAACACTGAAATGAAGAGTGCAGTGTAGAAGAGTAGAGAGACTGGAGTGAGTTTTGGAGGATTGAGTTTTGAATTAAGGAGTCTTTGTGTTTTTTTGAAGACTGGGCAGCCACTGATCAGACTTTAAACAAATTAATTCCCCTCATGCACTCTTCAACTTACCTCCTTCCCATTCCCTTCCCATTTAATTACATCTGGGTCTCAGTATCTTTGTACATGTTCTCCCTTAGCTCTAGAATGTTCTGTTTCTTCAGCTCAGCCTCACGGAATTCCTACTGCTTTTTAAAAGCTCAGTTGGTGTCATTTCTTCTTTAAGACCTTTATTGATTCTTGTAGTAGTGTTACATTCCCTTTGCCCCCATCACCTAGTATTTACTTATCTGTGAACATATTTTATCCCCGTAGTTTGCTGTAAGCTTATGGAAGGCAGGGACGAGCTTATTTTTATATTCCCAATGTCTAGCACCACGTCACATACTTAATAGGCAGTTAATAAATGCCTCTTGATAGATTTAAAAATATTTGTTCACCTTCTGCAAGGACTTAGCACAATGTTTTATTTATACATAAAAATAAGTGATCATATCTTTTAGTATGTGTCTTACTTTGGAATTCCATTCATTGACTTTTAGGATGCTAAGATATCATTTAGTCCATTCAGAGAGAAAAGTCACTTAAATGGACCTTAGTGGTCTGAAGGAGTGGATGTGTCTCTGCAAAGTAAGCAGTTTACTTCCTTCTCACTCTCAAGATACAACCTTTTATTTTATATGATGCAGAAAACACATGTTCTACTTATGTTGCTGGTTTGACCTTTATTGTCATAGGAACAGGAAAGATGTTTTCTGAGGTAATAAATAATTCATTCTCCATGAAGTCACTGTCAGTTGCTAAAATAATCTGAGTTTTCCTCATCTTTAGAATACCTAAATCTCGTAGTTGGTACTTAGTTTCCAAACTACCCATTTAATTTTTTAGTTGTAAAATGTTCCATATTCTTAGTCTTAAATGGCATTCAATCATTTTCTCCACATCTTCATTTTCCTCACCTTTGCCTGAAATCTTGAACCAAAAACCTGTGGTGTTTCACCCCTACTCAGTGCTGATAGAGCCACTTTGATTAGTGATAAGGACATGATTCTAGGAAGATGGACTGAACACTTCCATAGTGTTCTCAGCAGACCATCATCAATCAATGCTGAGGCCATTGACCATTTACCTCAGGTTGAAGTCAATCCCTCCTTAGCTGAACTTCCAACTGAAGAAGAGGTTTTGAAGGCCATTAGGCTCCTTTCATGTGGCAAAGCAGCTGGTGCTGATTCTGTTGCAGCTGAGATTTACAAGGTAGGGGGACCATTGCTCATACAAAAGCTGACTGAAATTTTCCAGGTTATAGGGCAAGAGGAGGTTATCCCCCAGGAGTTCAAAGATGGATCTATTGATCATCGGCCTAAAGGTAACGGGAATAGATTGTCCTGCGACAGTCACAGGGCAATCTCTCTCATAGTCATTGCTGGCAAAGTTCTTCCTAGAGTCCTCTTTAATAGGCTGATCCTTCACCTGAAAGATGGTCATCTATCTGAGAGCCAATGTGACTTCAGAAAGGCCAAGGAACAGTCAATATGGTGTTTGCTGCCCAACAACTCCAGGAGAAATGCCAGGAGCAGAACATAAGTCTGTGCACAACGTTTGTAGATCTGACCAAGGCCTTTGACACTGTTAGTCTTGAGGGTTTATGAAAAATATATCAAAACTTGGTTCCCCAGAGAAGTTCGTCAATATTGTACATCAGTTTCATGATGGCATGTTTGCCTGGGTTCTGGATAATGGACAATGTTTTCGTGCCTTCCCAGTCACCAGTGGAGTGAAACAGGGCATGATGTTTTCAGCCATGTTGACAAATGCTTTCAATGAGGATGAACACAGCATCAAGGTCAACTACTGTACTGATGGCAAGTTCTTCAATTCGAAAATGCTACAAGCCAAGATCAAAGTGGAGGGAGTGTTGGCGCATGATTTTCTGTTTGCAGATGATTGTGCACTCATTGCAGCCTCTGAAGCTGAGATGCAACAAAGTATGGATCAATTCTCTGCTGCCTGTGCTAATTTTGACCTAATAATTAACATAAGAAGACACAGGTGCTCCATCAGCCACCACCACACCATCCATACGTGGAACCATCGGTTACAATAAATGGAGAAGTTTGAATGCTGTGGATAAGTTCACTTACCTTGGTAGTGTACTTTCCAGGGATGTACACATTGACAATGAGGTTGATGCATGCATTGACAGAGCTAGCTCAGTGTTTGGGAGGCTCCAAAGAAAAGTTTGGGAGAGAAGAGGTATTACACTGACTACCAAACTGAAGGTCTACAGAGCCATTGTGTTGACCTCATTGTTGTATGCCTGTGAACCATGGACAGTCTACCAGCGCCATGCCAGGAAACTGAATAGCTTCCATTTGAACTGTCTTAGGAAGATTCTGAGGATCACCTGGCAGGATGATGTACCAGACACTGAAGTCCTTGCTTGAGCTGAACTGCCAGGCATTCAAACTATGCTTCAGAGAGTGCAGCTCCGATGGGCTGGCCACGTTGTTTGAATGTAAAATGTACACCTGCCAAAAAGACTTTTATGGAGAACTCACATGGGGCAGGTGATCACATGGTGGCCAGAAGAAATGATACAAGGACACTCTCAAGGTCTCTCTCAAGAACTTGAAATTTGACTGTGATGATGCGTCCTGCACAGCAGAGTTTGAACAGGGGTCACCTGTAAGGGGACAGGAGCACATGTGGGAATAGAAGAGAGCACATGGACACCAAACTGTTCAAGGCATAGCCTGGGCAGGCTTGGGAACAAGCGACTGCTCTGAGCCCCTTCAGGAGCCAACTTTTATTTAGAAATCAACGTCATGGTTACATCCCAAGATAAGGAGACGCAAACATACATTTCCTGAGAGAGCACACAGATATATATACGTATAACTTTTACAACCTTTACAGTATTTAACTTTTATGACCTATTGTCCTGTCTTCATGATATAGAATTCTATACAATTTACTTAAGGGATATTCTGCCCAGCTGGGTTCCCAATGAAGCATGCTTGACCTCACAGTCATGTTCCTGTTGTTGCAGGAGCCATATACCTCATATTCAACTTTTGCTGCTTGTGAGGCTTGTGAAATCAAGCTGCAGTAGGATGGAGTCCCACACTGTGAAACACGGGAGACACTGGCACAGGACTGCTCAGCATGGCATGCCCACATAAGAAAGGGTGCTGTGCTCTTTGAGCAAAGCAGAATTGAGACAGCACAAAGTAAACACAGGATGCGCAAATTTGGGATATCCACCTCAAATATTCATACAGACTATCCGTACCCAACCTGTGGTAGAGCATTCTGAGCTCGTATTGGTCTGATCAGCCACAGTGAAAATTTCACTTTATCATGGTGATGTCATTTTGGTCCTTTTCGAAGATAAAAGACAACAACCCTGTGTCAGAGGTGAGGCTTGAACCTGGGTCTTCTTGATTCCAACATTCTACCTTGAAGAGTTTTTATGAATAAACTTTTCAGCCACAAAATGCTATCAAATTGTGAGTTAGGATGATTTACTGGGAAAATAGAAATGGAACTAAGGAAGAGGCAGCTTACACCAGAGGAACCAAATCCTTTGTATTAGATTAGATTTCATTTTTAAATATTGAAAACACATCTCCCCTCTGCTTGTCTCCACCTTCTGGTCCCTGACCAGAGTCCTATGAAGGCTGTTCTAGATCCTGTTTTTATAGGTGCCACATTTAGGCATTGTGAGAGTGGGGACATTGAAAGTGGAAGGGTAAAATTAGCAAAGTAATGATTATTAGGCAGTTTGTAGCAGAGTAAACAGTGACCTTGGAGTCAGAAGAGATGAGGTTGTAGAGATCATGTCTGAATACTGACCATATCTCTTAGTGGTTAGGTGATTGTGGTAAAAAGGTTCACATTTCTAGGCTTTAGTTTTATCCTTTATAAAATGTGGGGTTTGGACTAGACTACCTGTAAAGGTTCTCTAGTCTCTGGCTTTCTTTGATTATGTGACACATTTTCTTAAATTCCCTCTTTGGAGATCTCTTTACCTTGTGTCCTAATATGTTGCCTTTGTTCTGAATCATTCCCTTTTTAGAGGGCTAGGATATGGCAGAAAGGAATGTTGAGATATGGTAAAGATGTGATAACAAGCAGAGAAATAGTGATGCTACTTATTGCTTTTATAGTTAGCGTAAATGTGGAGAAAAAACAATCCTAATTTTTGATCCTCTCATCTTTTTATACCTCTAAAAATACATGCCCCTACTGTGGTTTCATGATGTCTTGTGAAACCATCTCAAAGAATTCAGAGTCAGACCATCTGTAATCCAAGTACAGGCATTTATTGAGATTGATGCCTCTCACGAAGCAGGCTAAATTCCAAGAGGAACCAGTAAGAGGAAAAAGCAAGATAGGTTTTTATAGGGTAACGATGCAATTATATAATAGAAATCATGAATATTAAAAAGGCAGGAGAGGTTTGTTAAGGGATTAGGTAATGGGGAGGGATCCCAGCCATAATGGAACTGTGCATATGATTACCCATAATACATAAACCCATTTGGGGGAGGGTAATATATGTACGATAGGTCTCTTTACATCATAAGTTCACTCTAGGTCAGTTCTTTACTATTACTGCACAGATGCCCGCTTAGGGAAAGTTCCTTCTTTTGTTTTGGAGTCCACTTCCTGTTTGGGCATCCTGATGGTGCTGCTTTCTGACTGGCTGAGTACTGTGGTCCTGTCTGAGGCTAGATGGATTGGTTGTAGTTGAGTGCATGGGCACACCAGTGCATGGGAAATATGAGGAATGGGTGTTGTCGGGGCAGTGGCTGGGATCCCATCGCATGGATGCACCTGCTGTTTCTGTAAGAAATATGAGTTCAAAGACATATATTAGGCATATGTGAAGAAGTTAGGATATTGAGTCAGGGAGGAAGGGGCTGGTGAGTGGCTTGGGAGGGGCAGGGGGCCTGCTCTTCAGTGAGGCCTATAAGGAAGTTAGAATATTGGGGCTGGAGGCAGCTTTATTAAGGTTCCATCACCTGAATTGGTATTTCTTTCTTGTATTACTTTGGTTGTTAGAGCGATCCATCCTTTCCTTTCTCACCTATAGGTATTGCTCTTCAAAACTCTCACTCTCTTCTTCTTCATCCATCTCCATACATAGGAGAAACTTCCCGCCTGATTTCTTCTCCCTTCCCTTTCTCTGTGTTTAGTGCTATCTGACTTTGTAGCTATCACCCCTCATTCCCATCCACTCTGGCTAATATAAAGGTTGGATTATGTCAGGAATCAGACACAAAAGGGAATCATGTATGCTTGACTATGTTTATAGGCAGAATAGTCTTGTAATAGCCTAATTATAAATCCCCCCCCCCACCTGACTTCCAAAGCCCCTGAAATTTCTACTGCTGTAGTCAAAATTAAATTGGTGATGTTCCTTTAGAACCTCTCTCTCTCACCTTTCAGCATGCACAGAATTGGAGAACGTGAAAACTGGAAGGGCCCATAGGTTTCTTCTAGTTAAACTCTTTCATTTTGTAGTTGGGAATGAGACCCAGAAAAAGTTATTTACTTCAGGTCACAAAAGTAGGTCAAGTCAAGATTAAAATCTAAGTATCCTGACTCTTTAAGTATAGTGGTGTTCCATTCTAATCCAAGTACTTTTTCTCTTGAGAGTGCAGTCCCAGTCGTGTAGCCCATAACCAGACTCCCAATCCTCTCTTGTTAAGGTCTTTCAACAAGCCCAGGCCTTTGGGTATTTTCTGTTAGTGGCACATTTAGACTTTATGAGAGTTGAGATATATACATTAATGTATACTTGAAAGAAAATAATTAGTATTAACCTTTCAGCTTAATCAACTTCAGAGTGCAGAGCCAAGAGAGAAGGAATGAACTGACAACTTTTGATAGGAAAAAAAGTTCAAGAAAGTCCAGGTTATTCAACACTAAAAACAGGTCTGGACTTTGTCCAGTACCCTCGGGAGGCAGAAAAGTAATAAGAGTTTCAGGTAGGGATCACTGTCTGAAGGACAAGAGGAATTAGGATGGAGGGCAAAGAACACAGGAGACCTGGCTTTGTGATTGTGGGCAAGTTACTTAACCTTTATGGTTTAGAGAAGATCTGTAAAGAGACCTTCCAACTTAGATGTTTGATCTTCTTCTTGATATCCTTGTGACACTTGGCAGTGATGACCACACTCCTTTCCTGGATATTGTTGTCTTCTGGGTTTTTATCATGACTTTCTTTTGATTCTTCTCTCTAAATCCTGCCCCCTACTTGTGGTGTCCCCTTAACTTGTGTGCTAGGCTCTTCCCTCTCTTCGATTCCCTTTTCTTCTCTCTTTGCTTTACATATTCTTCAGTCTAGCTAAAGAGGCCTTGCTGTTCTGCAATCGTGGCATTCTTTCTTCCATCTGTGTGCCTTTGTTCAGGCTGTCTTCTGTGCCTAGGAACACATTCCTTCCTCACCTTTGCCTCTTAGAATTCCTAGTTTTCTTCAAAGCTGAGCTCAAACACATTTACGTGAAGTGCTTCCTGATCACCCTACCAGACAGTGTTTCTCTTAACAAATTACCATATGTTTATTTTGTAAATATTTTTTATACGGAAACCCCCTGCAGGTCTACTTTCCCAATTCCCACTCAGTTAATCAGACTGTGTGCAGAGTGTAGGTGACAAATATTTCTTCAGCATTCTAGGGGTAACCCTAGACATAGCTGAAGTTTTCTGGCACTGTCATGAAGATGCCTCTGGTGTTCCGTTCATTGATTTGTAGTTACAGTTAACTGGTCTTTAGAAAGTTAATTTAATAAATAGGTATAGCAAGCACAGTTGTTACAGAAACATCCCTCTAAACCAGGGCAAACTCCTCTTCTACACACCAGGTCCCTTGGTAGAGCAGTTTCAGACTTAGGGAGCACATGTGGCCAAAGCATAAATGTGTAGCCCTTGGTTCCTAGAAATCTTTTTCTCCTTTCATGAAGTTTTCACAAAGTTCCTCTTAAATTCAGTTCTCTGAGGGGATCCCAAGAGTAGGTTCCATTGTAAACCTAGAGAGACGTTTCCTGTTTGTGTAGTTTGTCCTTCCTGTGTCTTCCTTCCTGATATCTGCTCTCTCCTCCTTCCCACCCTCCCCACGCTAAAGAGTTATTCAGTCTCAGGTGCTGACTAGCCTGTTGCTCTAATGTGTGATTTCCAACTGACTTGCCCAGATGAATGTTTGCTTCTTAACTGCTGTGTCATCTGCCTTTATCTAATGATAAAAATTCTTTATTTCTTTAACAATGATCAAGCATTTATTCTCAACTTGTACCTCACACTGCCTGTCCCGCTTTTGATTGAGTCCAGCCCACTAGGTCTCCTATGATAATATCAATTGGGGTGAAAGAGTTGTCTATTGTTAAATATGTAATTTGTAGATACCTGGTACAAAGTAAGCACTTAATAAATCGCAGTTCACTTTTATTTACATTGCTGTGTAAATATTGTCTCCCTGCACAGAATGCTGGCACTCTTGATGGAAAATAGAGATTTCAAAATGGGCTGAGTTTGGGAGAAAAGATGATGATTCCTGAATTCATGGTCATCCAGACTCTACCTGAGTATTTTTAGTGATGGAGAACTCATTTCTTTCCAGAGCTGCCTATTTTATTTTAATTTGCTCTGATTTTTAAAGAGTCCTTTCTTTTAAAAAAAATTTTTTTATTATTTAATTATTTTTAGTTTTTAGTTTTCAACATTCATTTTTATATAAGATTTTAAATTCTAAATTTTTCCCTCTTCTTCCCTTCCCCCTCCCCCAAATGGCATGCAATCTGATATAAGCTATACATGTGCAATCATACTAAACACATTACCACATTAGTCATGTTGTGAAATAGTCCTTCCTTATCTTGAGCTCAAATGTCCCTACCTTATAACTATCACTTTTTATCCTGAAGTCTTCCTTCCTCGTTCCATAGGATTGTTTCTCATTAAATCTCAATGAGTGCATCTCTAAAACCCCCAAATAATAAAATCAGTTATTCAAGGTATTGACTTCCTATAAATTGGAAGTTATGTTGGCCCGCTCTCATTTCCCTCCATCCTTCTTTTAATATTGAAGATTTTGCTATCTGTGGGGAGACCCAGTAAGTAAATGAAACAGTGTATGTGATTTTGTATTCTCTAGCAGATGACAAAGGCTTGGTGTAGTCACTTTCGGTCTTACCCCCAGTTAATGAACTAGTAAAAATGAAGAACACAGCATTCCTTTAAATTACTGAGGAATGCTAGCTTTATTTACCATCAACTTTGTGATTATAATTGTTCAAAAGATAATATGATCTGTAAACCGGGTAGTTGGAGAACCTTCAGTGCATTTTTGTAATGGCTTTCTTGTTGTTTATTGAAAGGGACTAATTAACTTTGATTATTGCACTAATATTATGGCACTTTGACAGCTCTTCAGATTTATGACTCTGGGAAAATAAACAAATGAAATGCAGGTGGTGAAGCAGAAAGAATAAGTTATTACTGAACTTTAATTACTTGCAATGTGTAGCCAGGAGAGAATTAGTTGATGAATTACAGGATGCTTAAAACTTACGTCAAATTGTGAGCAATATGCAGGTTAAAAAAACACAAAACAGCTACTTAAAATAGAAAGTGATCAGATACATATATATTAGGTATGATGCCAGTATTATTGTTAATCATGTCCCACATTTTTGTATAGTTTTACAGTTTACAAAATTGCTTTAAAATGCTTTAAAAAAACAACCTGGGGAATAAGGCAATTATGTTATTCCATTTTTACAGATTAAGAAGCTGAGGCGCAGTGAAGTTAAATGATTTATTCAGCATCATGTTGCAACTTTTTGGTCAAGGTGGGGTTCAAACTCAAGTCTTCTGAATCCAATTCCAACATTCTTTTTACCCTACCACTTTACCTCTTTAGAACTTCTTCAGATTTTTATACCAACTTTCATCATTTTTGAAAAATACCATGGGAGGATTTGCTGGTGAAATTTCTTTGATTTTTATATTGTAATTGGTACTCATTATATCAGACACCCTTAGCATGCCTAATTGCAATATGATAGTCATTATCCTAGCCAGTTGTTTGGCAAATAAAATCATTAATATCCTATTAAAGCTATAAGATGGCACAGCAAATCCGTAAGTATTATTTTTGATAATAATAGTTTACATTTCTATACCACTTTATTACTTACAGAATGCTTTCCTTATAACAATTCTGTGAAGTGGATAGTGCAAGATTATTATCCTCATATTATAAACGAAGAAACTGAGGTTTAGGATGAAGTGATCTGCTTAAAATCACACACCTGGCAAGTGATAGATCTGAGTTCCATGTCGCCTGATTGTAGGACCAAAGTAGGCAACCTCCAAACCCAAGATTTTATGAAAGGTTAATAATAATCATTTTCATAGTGTTTCTCTATCATTCCTCTCACTTCCTCAATCCTGAAACAATTTCTGCATCATTAAAGGACTGAGGCAATGATTGTATAATCTATACCTGTTTTCTAATTGTTTGATAATTAGTAATTTATATATGCTATAAATGGTAACTCAGTTCAGGTCCCTTCAAGCTCTAAACCAATGATCTAAATCAATCCTAAGAACGCAGGCATCCAATTCCATAGCTATTCAAGGGAAATAGCTGTTTTTGCTCCCTTTGTGTCTTCAGTCAAGGGCAAGTTGAGATAACATTTTTGAAGTTGCTTAGCACAGTGTTTGCTGTTTAGCCTATATACTTAGTTCTGTCCTTGACCCCTTGGCCTGAAGATCACATAGATGGCTCCAGGGCTCAGCCTTTTATTGCTGGTACTGTTGTGACCTTGAATCCTGGTTTTAGCAAATGATTGTGCAGTGTTACCAGTCTCTGCCTAACACTGCTTCAGTACTGGGAGCCCATCTTTTTCCCTCTTGTCATATGCCTCAGTTCTTTTGGGACTGGAAACCTACCATGTTCCTTCAAGCCCCATTATTGAGTCTTCACTATTTGCTGTTAGGGTTCCCTGAGGCTGGTATACTTCTTGTTTACATGTTATGATGAACATAACTGCTTTCATATTACTTTGATGTCTCCACAAATTTCCTGCCCCGTATTAGTGTGTTAGGATGCTTACTAATTACCTTCACTTATAGATAGGGGGCATCTTACAGATACACTTTCAGATAAGACCTTAATGAGCTTACTTTGGGTGACAGATTTTTTCAATGTCAGGTCTTCATTGTAATTTGTTGGCCTGAAATTATCTTCCTTCTCCCTGAAAGCCACTGATAGACAAAATATGTTGCCCGCTAGACTTCACTGAAGTTTCCAGAAATATACCCCTTTTCAGACTTAAACCTGAAGGGATGGTTCACACCCACAAACAGCAGAGGCAAATTAACAACAAACTATCTGGTTCATAAGATTCAGTGCTCTGCAATTTCTACTTGTGGGCTCCATTAACATTTCTGCATAATAATTTACCTTGAATGAGGTGGGGCAAGTGACCCAGAAAGATATCAAACAAGAGACTGTCTTCCATTGATCCTTATAGGCTTTACCTTAATGAGGTGAGGAAGTAACAGGTATGTGTGAGTTCAGATACTTCTCTGGTCCTTTCTGTACCTGTGGATTTGGACTTTCTGTTGCCTGAAGTTTTGTGGCAGAGCTTTTGCATATACGCACTCTGTGTGTATAGAGTGGGAAGTGGAGACTGGGAGTGGGAAGGCTTCCTTTTAATCTAGTTCACATGGTTGTTATTACTGGCTCTCAGTGCCCAGAATGTGTGGCATCACACTGAGATACAGCACAGGAGGAACAGGCCCATCCATGTAATTCCGAGTCTAGGACCTACCTTGTAGGATTGCTGTTGTGAGGATCAAACGAGACATTGTTTTTAAAGCACTTTAGCACAATGCCTGCACATAATAAGCACTATATAAATGCTCTTTCCTTCCTCCTTTCCCTCCTCCTCTCCCCTCTTACTCCTTCCATCTTCCCCTTTCCTTCTTCTTGCCTTCTCCTATCCTCCTTCTCCCCTTCTCCCCTCCCTCCCTCCCTCCCTTCCTTCCTTCCTTCCTTCCTTCCTTCCTTCCTTCCTTCCTTCCTTCCTTCCTTCCTTCCTTCCTTCCTTCCTTCCTCCCTCCCTCCCTCCCCCCCTCCCTTCCTTCCCCCTCCCTTTCTCCCTGCCTTCTAGTACATAAAATAAGTACATAGGATTTGTCAGAAAGAAGTAACTGCTAAGCAAATTGAAAGGCCTTGCAGAATGAGCCATAGGTCTTAGAAACAAATACACAAATTCTCTTATTTTTAATTATTCAAGTCAGAAAGACTATCTTGTACAGACTTTGATACTCATTCTACCTCATACAACTTATATTATGGTTAATTGGTAATGGTGCTGAAGCTTATCAACATAGCTGTCTATTGAAAGAGAAACTGGAAAGGGGAAAATATCTGTATTACCTTTCAGCATGTTGCATAATATTGTAGAATGAGACCTGATAATAGTTTTTATTTTCTTTGATCTTCTATTACTTAGAAAAAAAGAAATTGGAATTGCGGAATATGATTTGTTCTAATCTGAAAGAAATTGTCTAAAATAAATCTCTTATTGAGTACTGGAAAGCCTATCATAGCCATGAAAAATATCAGTACTTTGCAAAGGTAGAATGATTGTTCTTGTTCACAACTTAATCGACTTTAAGGCTTGATGAAATATAGTCTAGTGCTGTTAATATACAGATTACTATGATAAACACTGAATCTGTGCTTTGAGAAGGGAAAAATTTGTGTTACATGTAGTTTTCTAATTTATACAATTTTCTAATTGAATAGGGCTAACAGAACTTTAGCTAATGATGTTTATTTCAAGTAACAGGTATTTTTCTTAGAATAATTATTTATTTTAAATGGTAGCTTTTCTGTAGAAGCTTAATTGATATTACATTTCAATTCTCAAAGTAAAAAAAATTATAATAATTTTGTTTAATTAAATAATGAAATTTCACAAATCTAGAATATTTATTCTAAGTACAAACATGACATCAGGCATATATTTCAGTTTATCTTATATATATCCCATATAACATTGATGTGACTAATATAACCAAAGCTGATTGATATGACAGTCTGAACTGAAGCTCAAATGGTTGGAAGCAACTTGAGCTAATGCTTGAGTCAAGCAGTATTAACTCCCTTGAGTATTCATGTCCTCACAGGAGCCAAACTTTTTGTTTCCTATTCATGGACAGTATTTCCATGGAATTAATAACCTCTATCAGGTTGTTTCACCTAATGTCTCTTTCTCTCAGGCTCTTTCCATCTTCTAATACTGACAGAATTGACTTCTCTCAGCAGTAACTTACTCCTGGCCATCCTTCCAGTACCACTTGTCCATTCTCTCATGCCCCTGAGACCCTAGTGGTGGAGGCAGCATATTTTTCATTGCCATTGAACAATCTTATTCTGACAGTCTTTTGTGTTCATTAATCTGCGCATAGTATCAATTTTAAATTCAGTTATTAATATCAGATAGGTCCCATATTTGAGGGTGGTTCAGTATTTTTTGTTTGATGTGGAAGATGTGGATTTTAGCTATCATATTCCTTAGAATTTTAATTTGAGGATTTCATTTAGCAGATGACCAGTGGATTTTTTCTGTTGGTACTTTACCATCTGGTTTTAAGAGATGTTTTCAGTTTTCTTTTAAGATTCTTTAAAAGAAAATGATGTCTGGCCTTTACTTTTGGTTATGGTTTTCAGGTAGTTCAATGATTCTTGAATATATGTCCCTATACTTTTTGTCTGTCACCTCTTTGTCAAACCGTATCAGAAGTTACCACTGATTTCTTAAATTGTCAGATACAGTTGTCTTTTCTCATTCTTCTTTTTGGCTGTTTTGTAGCATTTGACACTATTCACTATCCTCTTCTTTTTTTTTCTTTTTCTTTTGTTTTGTGATAGTGCTTTCTCTTTGCTCTCTTCCTACCAATCCCTCAGCTCCTTAGTCTCCAATCATCATCTGTTTGTATCCTTGACCTTTTGTGGGTGTTCCACAGGATTTTGTCCTCGCCTCTTGTCTTTCTTTACATTCTCTCTTTTTGTTGATCTCATCATTTTCTATTGGATCAGTTATTATTTCTATGCAGATGACTCCCATGTTTACATATGCAGCTCTAGTCTCTCTCCTGAACTTCAGTACCATATTTCCAGTTGCCGACTGGACATTTTGAACTGGATGTCCCATTGGCATTTTAAATTTAACATATCAAAACCAGAACTCATTCTCCTTTTTCTCAGATCCATCCCCTACCTGTTTTTATCAAGAGTGCCAACATCCTTCCAGGCATCCTGGTTCCTATCTCAGTATCATTGCAGACATCTCATTCTTTCTTACTCTGCGTAACCAGCCAATTTCCAAATCTTGATCATTCTAGTTCCACGGTATTTCTTGTATCTGTTGCCTTCTCTCTACTCACAAGACTGCTGTTCTAATTTAGGCTCTTTTCCCTTTTTCTCAGACTACAGTAATAGTTTGATAGTTATTTTCCTAGCTTCCGTTCTCTCCCCTCTCCAATATGTCATTTGTAGTGTGGCTCCTAAAGCATTGGTCAGTTTTTGTCAATTCACTTCTCAGTAAACTCTCGTCTTGCTTCTAGGATCAAGTACAAACTCTTGTGTTTGGCCCATAAAGCCTTTAGAACTTAATCCCAGCCTACCTTTTCAGACTCATGTTCCTCCACTTCATGTGTTCTGTGTTCTGATGGAGCCAGTCTAAGTCTCTTGCTGTTCTTTACACAGGATATTCCATTTTCTTTGCAGGAGTCCCATCCTACTCATTGCTGTCTCTTAGAAACTTTAGTTTCTTTCAAAACTGAAGTAAAAGACACCTTTTACACCTTGTTTTTCTCCACCCAACCACTTCCCCCCAATATATCTTGTATTTCATTTACATATACTGACATCCATATAGGTTATTTGCCTCAGTAGTACATAAACTCCCTCAGAATAAGGATTATTTTTTTTTCCTTCATTAAACTCCCTCTCCCTCTCCATTCCTAACATGGAGACTTACTCACAGGTGCTACTTAGTTCATTGATATCATGATTTTTGAAGAACCAATTAATTGTTAGGCAGATGATTCCTGTATAGATTTTATTTTAGAGTAATGAATGTAGCACAGCTTCAGTGTGCTGTAGTGGCAAGAACACTCCACTTGAAGACATATTAGACAGCTAGGTGGCTCAGTGGATTGAGCACTGGGCCTGGACTTAGAAGACCTGAGTTCAGATTTGGTCTCAGGTACTTACCAGCTTTGTTACCCTAGGCAAGGCACTTAACCTTTTTTTGCCTTCGTTCCCTCAGCTGTAAAATTAGGGTTAATCTACCTCCTAGGGGTGTTGTGAGGATCAGAAAATTAACATTAATATTCAATTCAAAAACCATTTATTCAGCACTCATTTTGTGTCACAGGCACAGTGCTGAATGCAGTTTATTTACATTAGTATTGTTGGTAAAGTGCTCACCACAGTGCCTGACACAGTACACACTGTAAATACTTCTTTGCTTTTCCTTTAGAAGATGTCCATCCAAATCCTGATCTGCTCCTTGTTAACAGTATGACTTTGTGGAGGTTGCATTACAACTCTAAACTTTATTTTCTCATCTATAAAACTGGGGGTGGGGTGGGCGGCTGGACTACATTCTTGAACCCATATCCCTTCTAACTCCAAAATCCCATGGTTGTATGATCTGGGTCCTCAAAAAGCATTGTTTGAACACGAATCTGCACCTTGTTCTGTGTTAAACTCTGCCAAAGGAAAAGAATAGCAAACTGTATTTCTATTATTTCTTCCTCTCTATTTTATTTCATACATATTTTATATTTAAATAATTTAGTATCTTATATTGCATTTTTCCACATGGGATAATTTATGTTTATGAAATTGACTATATATGTACAAAATCAACACCAAAAGATACTAGTATTTAAGAAAAAAATGGAATTGACCATCACTAGTCAGGGAAGGAAGTTCCATCCTAACTTCTTGTCTAGGGACTGGGAAGAAGTACACTGGGAAAGAGGCCTGAAGGTTAGCCCACAAATATTTTCTCCCCCCAGTTAGAATAACTGCATAATTCAAGGGAGATTCCATACCCTTGCCCCCCATTTCCCTTTCTTTCTGGTAGGAAGGTGATGAGTCAGGAAGAAGAATGAGAACCCAGGAGAAAGGGATGCCTGGGAGAGAGAAGGGAAAGCTACAGGAGATGATAACCTCCTTTTGTAATTCTGGAGTGGGAGAGGGTTAGGAGGAAGGGAAAGGAGGTGAATTCTGTGTGCTTGTTTGTCTCTTATTTAGGACAGTCCTGCCACTGTCCATTAGATCCAGTCTGATCTGGTCCAGGGAAGTTTCCAGTGTTGACCTAGTGGTTTGTGTTCTGGATAGAGATTGGCCATCCAGGAAGGAGTTTGGGGAGCTGGCAGGGAGGGACTCTGTAGTTTCAAGATGTGGGAGGAAAGGTGGAAAACAGGACGATATATCTCAGTCATGATAGATGCTAAGGGCCAGTTATAGATCTCATTTGACAAGAATTAGAAGGGCCTCTGAGAATCCACTTTCTGGTTCTCTGACAATTATCACACAGATTTCTGGTTTCCTTGTCACCTCTCATTTCAGCAATAGTGTCACTACAGGCTTGTAGGCTTTCTTCCCAAGGCTGCTAAGAACCCACAAAACCCTTTGGGGTTTTATGTGACTGTTATGGCCTCCCAAAATGTCTTTGATCTCTGTGTCAATATTGAGAAAATCTAACTGTTCCTATTGACATTTATATATTAAGAGCTTGTCCATCTGCTTTGGACAGGCTTTAGTGACATCTATAAAGGACTCAATGACTTAGAAATAAAAAAAAGACCTCTGTTTTTCTGTATCTTAATATAGGTAGATTTTATAGTGTATGTACCTCAGTAAGAATAGTAAAAACTTTTGTTCAAATCATATTGAGGCTCTCCAGAATGTAGAATTTACTCATAACATCCTAAGGTGATACATTTAGAGAAGAAAGGGAACTTAGATAACCAGTCCAGCACTTTCCTTTTGCAGACAAGGAAACCAAGGCCCAGAGTGATTAACAAATGTGCAGATATTTAATGATGGCATCTAGATTTCAACATTAAAATTCCAGCTCTAAAATCCACCACTCCTTTTCCTGTTCCACACTGACTCTGGTTAATATGCTCAATTTCTGGATATCAAATTTGGAAATAAGACTGTAAAAAACTATATGGCTTCATAATTTTCATGTTCCCAGGTTCTGTAGTTGTTTTAGCTCAAGGTAAATGTGCTTTTGAAACTCTCTGAGAAGTGGTTTTATATTTAAATTTGCACAATTTTTTTATTTCAGGATCATAATAATGATAATAATACTTTCAGTAAATGTTTAATAAATATTTGTTGAATTGAATTGATTTTGTTGAATTAAGGCTTGCAAAGTGCTTTTTTGGAAGAAAATCATTTTTTTATCGTAGTCATTGGCAAGATTGACAATATGGGTGGCCTAGATCTAGCCTGGGGGTTATTCCTTCTAAGAGGTAGAAATCAATTTGGTTAGTGATTGAATATTAATGAGTGGAAGATATGGTTAATTTTGGGCAAATAGGCAAATGCTGAACCACGAAGTCAGAATAGAGGACTACATGGGGATTTGTTTCTGTTGAAACAGGGGAAGGGAAGGTAGTGTGAACATTCAGGGGCAGAAAGGGGCGAAATTGAAATTGGAATGATTGGTTTGTAGGCATTGTGGGTCAGATAGTTATACTGCTGACAGGTTTTGTAATTGGGACTGGAGAAACTGAAGAGATAGGTAAGCTAGCTGGCATGAGGACTTCCAGAGGAGTGAGTTGAGTTGATGGAGGCTTGCTATAAAATGTCACCTTTCCATGTTCCAGCAAGGATCAGGCAGAGTCGTTGTTATTTGATTTTATTTTAATTTTTGCTGGGATTGGGGCCCCTGAAATTTGGCACTTCACGTAGTGCCTGACAGCATTCTTATTGCTTTGAAGAAGTCTACTGTTTTCCATTTCTTTTTGGCAAGTACACTTTTTTAAAATAGCAATGAAGTTAGCAGCTGACAGTCCTAAGGGTTATATGATTTGTGGAAACTTTACTTGCAAAGGAAAATGGATGAATTAAAAACATTAAACAGCTTAACTGACACCCACATGGATGAATTGTGGAGATCTATTTTTACTCTATAAACATATGGCATGAATTTTCTGCTCTCATTACAGATGCTGAGAGCAGGCAAAGACAAATATTTATATTACATTCATGTTTTACAGTAAAAACACTATTCAGTTTGTTTATACAGTTCCACTGTTACAGTTTTTATGGTTGGTAATGAAACCACTGTAAAACCAAGTCTGAATTATATAGCAGATGTGAATAATCCACAGCAATCAGAAAGATAACCTGTAAGGTATCCTTGGTACCATAGATAAAAAAATAACAGGTGAGTTACTTGAGACTCAGTCCAAGGAATTTCTGGTGATGAACCTCTACCCATCTAGTTTGGCAGCTTCTCCACAACTTAGAGTATTTAGAGAATTGCTTGGTAGTATTGAGAGGTTAATGATTTGTTCACTGTGCCCCCAAGAGATAGAAGAAGTAGGATTTGAAATCAGCCCTTCCTGACCTTGGGACAAATGCTCTATCTGTTTGTATGCTTCCATGGGGTGTTCCAAAAGCCTGTATCTGTTGTATACCTCATCTATTCCAATGATCAACTTTTCTATTTTTTAAACAGTATCAAAGTAGTTTTGATTATTACTGCTCGATGTAATAGTTTGAGATATGGTACTGAAAGATCCCTTTATTCTTAAAAAATTATTTCCCCTCTTCCTTTTCTTAAATTATTAATTAAAAATAATTCAAGTTCTTTCCCTTTCCTTCCTTTACACTTTTCTACCCATTATTGTCCTTTAGATTCTTGACCTTTTGTTTCCCAGATTAGTTTTGTTATTATTATTTTTTCTAGCTCTGTCCTTTGGTAGTTTGGTAAGGCACAATAAGAAATTAATTTAGTTCTCTTTTTTAATTATATTGGCACAATCTAACCATGCGTGATTGATATCTTTTTAATTGTTTAGCTCTGTCTTAAATGGAATTTCCCCCTTTTTTTCTTCCTGCTGAGTTGTAAGATATACAAAAACTGTTTTCAGCCTAAAGAGAAAAATATTCCTACTCCTAGTAGATTTTTTTCAGCAATAGCTGATCACCAGGTATCAGGATATTTACATATGACTCCCCTTGGACACTTCCTGGAAGTGGTTGCAGTTCATCTCAAGCACTTGTAGAGAGAAATCCTTAGAACTTGCTGTAAGAAATAGATTTAGAATACTCTAAAATGTTATAGCTGGAAGAAAGAGACCTCATTTCACAGAGAAGTAAACTGAGGTTCAGAGAAGTTAAAGAAGTTACCCAGAGTCCAACAGCCAAGTAAGTAGGAAATGATATAGCAAGGAGATATATCCAAATTAAAAAAAATTATTTGTCTGGTGCTCTTTTCACATTATACCACAAAATAACCCATAGCTTTTCTAGAACAAAGCATTTTCTTTTTCCCTTCATTTATTCAGATTATATGAATGATTTTATACAATTTACATGAAAATGCACAGAAAATTAAGTATAGTTTGCTTTGTTACTATTAATTTAAAAACCCATTTCACCATGTATGTTATTGCCTTTCTATGGCTCTTCTGTCCCTCCTTTTTTCCCTTGTCTCTCACTCTTAGAAGTGTCAATTAATAAGGGAGACCATGAAGAGGAAAGTATTGCCAAATAGTAGCACACTTTTGTCTCAGATTGTGTGGTCCTATTCTTCCACTTATCCTCCCAGTGATCATTTTATTTCCTGTTTTCATGTTTCGTTTACCACATCCCTTCTCCCTCTTCTGGATGCCTTTCCCCCTAGGAATTCTGAGCTCCAATTTCCTTTTTTCCTGAAGGAAGATATTATCCGTGGAGACACAGTACTCTTTAAGAAGGGGCAATCTCTCCTAAGAAAATTTTTATATTCCTTTCTCAGTTCCCTCCATTCTTCTCCCATCGCCTGAAAAGGCAAGAAATATGATGCCTATTATACATGTGAGGCCATGCAAGACACATTTCCAAATTAGCCATGTTGGAAAAAGAAGTGAGAAAAGTAAAGAAAGTGAAAAAAATTGTGCTTCAGTCTGCCCTCAGACTTTATTAGTTTTCTCTCCAGAGATACACAGCATTTTCCCTCATGAGTCCCTTGGAATTATTGTGGATCATCTCATTGATCAGAGTAGCTAAGTCTTTCACAGCTGATTATTGTTACAGTGTTGCTGATACTGTGTTCAGTGTTCTGGTTCTGTTTACTTCACTTTATATCAGCTCATACAAGTCTTCCTAGGTTTTTTTGAAACCATCCTGCTCATCATTTCTTAGAGTACAATACTATTTCATCACCATCTCTCTCCTTGATTTCCAGTTGTTTGCTACCATAAAAAAGAACTGCTATAAGTATTTTTGTATATATAGATCCTTTTCCTTTTTCTTTGATCTTTTTGGGACACAGAAGTATTAGCAGTATTGCCAAGTCCAAGGTTATACACATTTTTATAGCCCCTTTGGGCATAGTTCTAAATTGTTTTTCGGATAATGGTGTATTGCTGTTCAGTTCTTTCAATTGTGTCCCACTCTTTGTGACCCTATTTGGGGTTTTTGTGGCAAAAGTATTGGAATAGTTTTCCATTTCCTTCTCCAGCTCATTTTACAGATGAGGAAACAGACAAAGACAGTTAAGTCACTTGACCAGGGTCATATAGCTAGTAAGGATCTGTGGCTGGATTTGAACTTATGAAGAGAAGTCTTTCTGATTCCAAGCGCAGTGCTGTCCTTTTCAACTCCTTGCCCTTTGATGGTGTCTTTGTGAGGCATGTACCTTAATGCTTTTTTAGTTTCCTTGGACTTTGGGGAATTTGCTTTTTACCAGCCTTGGTCCCTGTTAAAAGTAGCTTCCTGGGGGGATGTTAGGGATGAGAGGCAGTAGGACTTAGCCCAGCTGGATTCCAGGCCCATTCTGGCCTGGTGCAGCTCTAATACTGTGCCCCCATCTCCACCCTCTTTCCCCCATGTTTTCTGTTCTTTAGATTTCCAGAGGTTGTTGGTGAACACTCCCTGAGTACAGAGGATGGTGGGAGAGGGGTACTGATTGAACAACTTAAAGTTTTGCATTCTTCACTGGCAGTTCAGAAAATGGTGACTTTTTCAGATAATGGCTTGCTTTTTGACCCCACAGAAATTGGTGTAATTCTACTTCTTTTTCTTCTTCTCCTCCTTCCCTCCATCCCACTCTCCATTTCCCTCCACTTCCTCTTCTTTTCTTCCTCCTTCTCCCCTTCTCTACTCTTTCCTCCTCTTTCTCTTTCATCTCTTCCTCTCTCTCCTTCCTCTTCTCTTCCTCATCCTCTTTCTTCTATAATAGGGAATACAAAAATTTTCTAGTCTTTCATCTTGTTCTTCATGTGAGCTGCGGTCTAGAATAAAATATTTTCAAAAAGTTTAAGTGAGATTTTTTACTTCTTTATGACATGCTCCCAAGGCATGTTGCCACTTTGGTTGCTTTCCTCTATGACTCTCCAACCTGTCCAAGTTTTTCCTATTATTTTGTGCCAAGAACTAAACAAAATTATTCTGAAGTGGTCTGACTGGGATAGGGTCAGGGACTGTCTTTTTTGCCTTACTTTGTATCCCTTGTGCTTAGTGTAGTGCCTGGTACATAATAGGCATTTATTTAATGCATGCTTGTTGACTATCATCAGAACAGAACTTTTGTGTTTTGGACATTGTCAATCCAAGATCTTTCATAATATATTCTAATTTTATAGGCTATTATTACCATACTGTTAAGTAATACTGCTTTTCTAGTTCCCCAAGCTTCCCCCAGATATTACCCTTCGGATACTTAGTTTCCTTAGCTGTAAAATGAGTCTAATTATCTTTGTACAATGTGGCATAGCATATAGAGAAGTAGCTTTGAATTCTGGAAGACTTGGGTTGAAGTCTTGCCTCAAACATAGCCTGAATGGTTAAGTCACTCAGATGCTCAGTGCCCAGAGCAACTCCTTAAGAACATAAGGCATGGAGCAGTTGCAGTTACAGATTTGCACTGGTAGAGTTTCCTCCCTGAGAGTTTTCTGTACCAATTAAGGCATAAAACTCATGAAACCATACTCTCCACCTCATGGGGTTGTTAAGAGGAAAGCCCTGTATAAACTGTAAAGTCTTTGAGACGTGCAAAGTGTTTGTTATTGCAGTTATTCAGTTCAACAAATATGAATTGCAGAGCCTGGACTTTGGGTCTAGAATATAAAGAGGGAGAATGACAGAAGGAACATAAAATCTAGTAGGGAAATGAGACATACACACAAATAATTCAAATAGGATAGCTTACATTTCTCTAATGCTTCACAGATTATAGGGTCCTTCCACGACAGGATCATTAGGAAAGCACAGAAAGTATTGTAAGTGTTGTCATCCTTATTTTCCAGATTGGAGAACCTAGGCCCTGACAGGGGTTAGTCAGGGATTGTCCACCATCATGTAAGTGGAAGTGTTTGGTTATAAACCTAAGTTTTCCTGTTTTAAACCTACTGTTTTTTTCACATGAGCATATGTAATGATTGTTCACAAGATAAATTTATGTATTACTTTACTTCTTAAATAATTTATTCTCCAAGTGTTGCATTTTATATGATTGGAATGATAGAGTTTAAATAGATACCTAAAGTGGGTAAATTCAAGGGTATATAACAGACATGATAACTGTTTTCCATGCATTTTAGACCTCATAAGGTTTCCATTTCCATTAAACATTATGAATGCTTTCTAAGAATTTAATTAATATCACATCACTTTGTTCACTGTAATTCCTCACCAGGGTTATGAGAACTTGGGAGTGTTTAGTTTATCATTCAGTTGATTAAAAGCTACTTTTCATAGAGCTTTTCCTAGTAGTTATTTTCCATATAATTTAATAAAAGCAGAAAATACTTTAAAATGTCAGTGTATATTAAATTAATGTAGCTAAAGTGACCAAAGGGATGAAAAAGAATTTTATTTGAAGATGGATAAGAAAGAGATTCATACTCTTCAATTGGAAAGATAGTGTAGGAGGTAATGTGGTATTTCCTTATCTGTAAAATGGGGATAATAATGGTGCCTCCCTCCCAGGGCTATTGTGAGGATCAAATGAGATAATATTTGTAAAGTGCCCAATGACTCCTCTAATAAAGTGGATATAGCATAAGAGACTTCCATTGTTAAATGAACTGTTCATGTAACATTGCGCTTGCCTGGCACTCCCCAGAGGTAGTGATCTTCCTGATTAGGATGTGAATCTGCTCTAGGCTGAGAGATCTAGTCCATTGTTTTGCCTCTTCCACCATCCTAGTGGACTATTGTCTTTTTCATCCTTGCTTTCACAGGGTAATGTTCTGCCTGGTTCATTGATGGAAGTCCTTTGCACATTATAAGAGGCAAATGCAATTAGACTGGGGTAGTCAATAATCTAGTAATATGGGATACTCTGAGGAGAAAGAGGAGGAGGTTATCTTTTCAGTAGACAGTGCTATGTATGATCTTAATAGCTGGCATGTGAATCTTGAAAGACAGGGGCTTTTTAACATTTTTTTTTTTGCACTAACTTTAGTGATGTCCCTGAGTGGTGTGGGTCCTTGAGAGAATGGATTAGCACAGGTAAGCAACAAGTCAGGTTGAGTCAACAAGTATTTATCAAGGTCCTGCTAGGAACCCGGCATTGAGCTAAGTGCCAAGGGTACAACAACAAATATTTTGTAGCCAAACTCCTTAGACTGAACACAATTGGTGCCTCCACTGTCTTTTCTCTCACTGTCATTAATTCTTTGGAGAGAGGCTCAGCCTCATCATGTAACTGAAAGTGCTCTCTTCAAACTTACTTTGATCTCTTAATTAATGAATCTAATGACCTTTTGTCAGTTTTTAAATTTCTTGCTCTCTCTGCAGCCTTTGTCACTTTACCCTTTTCTCCCTGATACACTCTTTTCTCTAAATTTTTGTGACACTATTCTTTATGAATTCTTCTACCCAGCAGCTGTGTGGCACAATGGATAGAGCACTAGGCCTGGAGTTAAGAAGACCTGGAAACAAATCTATCTCAGACACTTAGTAGCCGTGAGATTCTGGGCAAATTGCTTTATCTCTGTATGCCTCAGTTTCCTCAACTGTAAAACAGAGATAGTTACAGGACCTACCTTGCAGGGTGGTTGTGAGGATCAAATGGAACAATGTTTGTACAGTGCCTAGCACATAGTAAGTGATATATACATGTACCTTCCTCCCTCCCTTCCTTCCTCCCTTCTTCCACTGATATATTTGAATTTTAGAATGGACTTTTACAAGAGCAGATTTGTCATCACATTGCCAATTCTTAGGGTTGGATGTCCCACCCAAAGTGTAATAAATCAATCCTGCCCCATGAAAGAAGAGAGCTCCCTTATATAGCAGTTTCATGGTGCATTTAAGATTACTTTAGTGATCAAAGCTCCCCTAGAAATTTTTCAGGACTTTGACATCAAGGTAAGAGGTGGTAATACTATGTGGTAGCACCTGTTTTATATGGTTTTATTTATGAACTTTTCCTTTAGTGAGATAGGGTGGGGAGAGTATTTGGCTTTGTAGCTGCTTGAGTCAGAAGAGGTTCAGACTAGGGGGGAGTTGGTATAAGAAGTTTTGAGTAGCTACTATTGACCTTCAAGGAATGTATTCTTACTTAGTGTCATGAGTGCCACGGTTATTGCAGAGGTGGATAGGAGTATTATTTTATCTTGATATCCTTTTTAACTTTAGGAGTTGTATTTATTTAATCTCTTCTTATCAATAAAGTTGTTTTTATTGCATTTTATAGTTCAAATATGTTTCGTTGCATTCTGACTCCCAAGTTCAAATTGATGGTCTGAACTAGGTTTGGCTGGCCCAGAATATTTGTCATTAATAAGATGTTTTGGTAACACTTCCTTTTTAACTAAGAAGCCATATTCAGTTCTATTTAGGGGGGCTCATAATGAATATAAGGCTAGGTAAAACTGTAATGTGTTTAAACTGTCTCTTGAAAGATGCCATGTTTTATATCAATTCCTTTTGACATTATTGCATTGTTTTTTTTTTTAAATAGAGAACATTTTTTTCTTTCTATTTACAGCACATCAATAAACCGTTAATGCAGAACTGAGCCAAAGGCCTTATGGGAATCAATAAATGGTGTCTCACTACTATGGTGCTTTGGGGTAGCTTATTCAATATTTGTTAATTTAATAATCAATTAACAATTGGAAGGCATTTATTAGGTGTTTACTAGCCAGGTCAGATACTGTGCTAGATACTAGGGATTCAAGAATAGTGTTAGGCACTATTTACATATGTAAGGAGGTATAGAATAAAGTGCAAAATAGACACAGGTAGTTAAATACAAAGTGATTAGGAAAGGAAGGCATTAGCCATAAGGGAGAATCAAGAAAGGGTTCATGTAGAAGAGGATTTCTTAAGCTGGGATATATGAATTTATTTTAAAAAATATTTTGATTATTTCATTACAATTGATTTCTTTGGTACACCTATCTGTTTTATTTTGTGAATTTAAAAATGTTATTCTGAAAGGGGATTTATAGTATTACTAGACTGCTAAAGGCATCAGTGACACAAAAAAGGGTAAGAGCTCCTGTTACAGAAAGTGGTGCTTTAGCTGAGACTTGAAGGAAATAAAGTATTTTAAGAGGCAGACCAGAGAAGGGACTACATTCTAGGCATGGGTGATGGTAACTGCAAAAGCACAGAAATGGAAGATGGAATGCAATGGGGAGGAGCAGAGAGAAGACTTGTTTGACTGCTGGAAAGGAGCGATGCACAGTGAAGCTGGAAAGATAGGTTGGAATCAGATTATGAATGGCTTTAGGAACTAAAAGAAAAAGTTTTCCTTTTGTCTTAGAGGCAATAGAGGAATCATTGGAGTTTGTTGTCTATGGTACTGACCCAGTCAGAATTCCCAGTAAGGAAAATCACCTTGGCAGTTGTGTGGAGAATGAATTAGAATGCAGGGAGACTCAAGGTCATGAGACCGACATAATGGTACAGAATTGCAGCTAAGATGGTAGCCATGTGAACTGTGAGCAGGAGATGAATATGAGAGGCTGTGGAGAGTGAAATGGCAAACTTTGGGAATCAACAACATGTGGGAGAAGTGAGTGTGAAGAGTTGAGGCAAACACTAAAGTTACTGGAAAAATGGTGACATTCTCATCACGATTAGAAAAATTCAGTGGAGGAAGGTTTGGTAGAGCTTTTGGGGAAAGATGTTGAGTTCTATTTGGGACAAGTGATGCTTGAGATGATCATTTTGAAATGTTTAATAGGACATTGTTGATTTGCCACTGAAGTTTAGGAGAGAGGCTGTGGCTGATTATCTAGATCTTCGAGTCATCTATATAGAATTGGTAATTAAAACCATATTTGCTGATTAAATTGCAAAATGAGAGTTTGTAGAGAGAAAAGAAGCCCAGATAGTTTATGACAGTGTTATACTAGAATAGAAGTAGATCCCTGCAGGCAGCACATTGATTTAGAAAACTTCAAATTAATGTTATCTATATGGTATTTTATTTTTATTTATTTTATTAAAAATTTCCCAATTACATTTTAATCTGGTTCAGGTAGCATTTCAGAATGGCCCAGGGGTCACAAGTTTGACACCTCTGATATGTATGATGAGTTAACAAAGGAGCCTGAGGAGCAATCCAACTGATATTAAGAGAACTTAGAAAAGCAGTGTCATGAAAACCCAGAGAAGAGAAAATATGTAGGAGGAGAGGGTAGTCAGTAGTGTTAAATGCTTTAAAAAAGGCAAGAAAGATGAGGATTTGAATAGACTGTCAAGAGTAGGTGTTGTAAAAATAGTCTGTGGGTGCTGTTGGTAACTTGGAGAGAACAGTTTGAGTTGAGTGATAAGGCCAGAAGCTACATTGTAAAAGATTCAGAAGTGAATGAGGAAGTGTAAGCCCTAAGTATAGGGAGCTTTATCTGGGAATTTGTGTGAGAAAGAGAAGAAAAAGAATAATGGTTTGAGAAAATAGAAAGGTATCGTGAAAGGTTTTTTTAAAATTTTTATTTGTTTTAGAAATGGAGAATTGAGAGGTGTTTGAAACCCTTTATAACTTGTCCCCATACCACCTTACCAGTCTTCCTGTACCTTACTCCTTATACTGTATAATCTAGTGACACTGGCCTTGTGCTTCCTCACACAAGACGCTCCATCTCTTGATTCTGGGAATTTTTCATTGGCTGTCTCCCTTGCATGGAATTTTCTCCCTCCTAATCCGTAGCTCTAAGCTTCTGTGACTTCCTTCAGGACTCAGCTAAAATTCTGCCTTCTATAAGAAGCCTGTACTGATCCCCCTTAATGCTATGATTGTCTCCATTTTATCTGGTCTCTATCTTGTTTGTATACAGTTGTTTTCATGTTCTCTCCTCTATTAGATTGTGAGCTCTTTAAGAACAGGATCTGTTCTTCGCCTTTCTTTGTAATTCTTGCTCCTTTTCAGTCTCTTTTGCTAAATCCTCATCCAGATCATGACCTCTCACCATTGGTGTCTCAACACCATTCTGCCCTGGATGCTCTTCTCATTTCCCTTTTTACTATTTCACTTGATAATCTCATCAGCTCCCATGGATATAATCACTATCTCCCATTTCTGTGCTGATGATTCTCAAATCTATCCTGCCCCAACATCTCCACTGACCTCTAATCTCACATCTCCAGCTGCCTTTCAGACATCTTGAACTGGATTTCCAGTAGACATGTTAAACTCAACATATCCATAATGGAACTCATTATCTTTCTCCCTAAATCCTCCCTGTCTCCCACCTTCTGGAGGAGAAAGTGAGGTTGTTGACTTTGTACAGCCCTCCCTCACTTTAATTCAATTCACTTATAAGTCATGGAATCACTTCCTGTTGTCATGATCCTCTTTGAAAAGGAAGGACAAACATAAAATCTATGAGTAGTAGGAACTGCCTTACTGGTGACCCAACTGGCCAGTTCCAACTGAGCAACACCCTTCCTCTCTCCCTTCCTTCCTCCCTCCCTCCCTTCCTTCCTTCCTTCCTTCCTTCCTTCCTTCCTTCCTTCCTTCCTTCCTTCCTTCCTTCCTTCCTTCCTCCCTCCCTCCCTCCCTCCCTCCCTCCTTCCCCCTCTTCCTTCCTTCCTTCTCTATATTTTCCCACTGGACCCAGATAGCTCTGGAAGACAAAGTAAGACTTCTGACTTTGAACAGCCCTGCCTCACTTAAATCCAGTTCACCTGCAAATCGTGGCATCACCCTCCTGATGTCATGGTCCCATTCAAGAATGAAGGACAAACTATCCAATCTGTGGCCAAAACTTGCCAATTTCTCCTTTGCAACATCTCTCAAGTATTCCTTCTTTTTTCTTAGTCATTTCTCTGCTCTGATGTAGGCCCTTATCATCTCATGCCTGGACTACTGGAATACCTACTCTTCCCCACTCCAGTCTATCATCCTTTCAGCCACTAAAATAGTTTTCCTAAAATACAGGTCCAGTCTCGCCAATTATTTCTCTTTTTCCTTCTCTCCACTCAAAAATTCCAGTTAATCTTCTATCTCTAGAATCAAGTACAAAATACTCTGTTGGCATTCAAAACCTTTTCTAAATCCCCTACTCCCTCACCTTTCCAGTTTTCTTACATTTTACTTGCCATCATATAGCTTTTAATCCTGTGACACTGGCCTCCTTGCTATTTTATGAACAAGACACTCCATCTTTTGGCTCTGGCTATTTTCTTCGATTGTCCTCCATGCCTAGAATGTTCTTACCTCCTTATCTTCACCTACTATTTTCCTTTAAGTCTTAAGTAAAATCCCATTTTCTGCTGGAACCCTTTCCTAAGCCCTCTTAATTCTAGTTCTTTCCCTTTTAAAATAATTTCTTGTTTATCCTATACATAGCTTGTTTGTGCATATTTTGTTGTTGTTGTTATTGTTTTCTCCATTAGATTCTGGACTTCTTGAAGACAAGAGTAGTTTTTTGCTTCTTTTTGCATCTCAAGTATTTAGCACAATGGCTAGCACATAGTAAGTGGTTGATAAAAGCTTGTTGAATGATCATTGACTGGATTTGTCTTGCTGACTTTAAGGCAGCAAAGAAGGTACAAGACATAGGAGTAGTGAATTGTTCCTTACAACCCTGTGATAGCACATTATTTGTACCCCTTAGCTAATATGTTGTTTTCCCAGTGGTGTTCCACGGACACCCTATTACTTCTAAGATTATACATGAAGTTCTTTTACACTTAAAATTCTTCATAACCTACTCCCTTTCTGACTTTTCAGCTTTTGCTCCTTTTACCATACAATACAACCTAGCTGTGACTCACCAACTTGATACTTCTCACATACTACGCATGCCACCACCTGGCATTCTCTGCCTTTGTACTCACTGTCTTACTTACCTCTGCCCTTAGAATCCTGGGACTTTTTTAAGACTCACCTGCAACTCACCTTTTCTTGTCCCCTTAAATGAGAATGACTTCTCTGCTAAGGTTACTTTCTATCTACTATGTATGAATCTTATATAGTCCTAATCATGTACATGCTATTGTCCTTATTAGAATGTAAGCCAGTTGATAGGATATGAGACTCTTAATCTCAGGATTGTGAGTTCTTGGCTCATATTGGAAGCTGCTGCTTTTAAGGCCAGAAGGTGCCATAGTGGGCAGAGTATTGCCCTTAAAGGCAGGAAGACTTGAGTTTTAATATTGCCACTTTCACTTCTCAACTCTGTGACTTTGGGCAAGTACTTTCAGTTACATTCAACAAATCCAACTTCATATACTTGTCATTGGCTTTTATTCTTGTGTAGCAAAGTGAAATCTGCTCAAGACAAAAATGTTTTTTTCCTGTTTTTGACATGTTTATCATATTATCAGACTTTCCCCCACTTCCCTTTAATTTTTTTCTTTTTAGATGATAATTGACTTTGTGTTCAATTGTTATTATATGGCTTTTGTGAAGACTTTTTCCAGATCTGTCGTGGTTCATTTTCTAGTTCAAAAGGTATATAAGAAGACTACTAGTATTGCATAGTTGGTAATTGCTTTAAAACATTTTTTCCCATTGATCTTTAATTTCAAGATGCCAATAGGCCTCTTAATGTATTTAATCACTACCTTCTCTTTGAGATTATTATTCTTAATGCTACTTGCTTATAGGAGAACATTTGTAGGCATTTCTTTCATCTACTGGTTCAATGTGACCTCCAGATTCACATTTGAAGTCATCAGTCTCTATCTTTCCTTGTGTTAAAAATTTTATACTTGAGTCCAAGTGACATTTTGTTATTGCTGAAGAAATATTCCACAAGATGAACTTTTCACCTTTTTAATTTTTATTTTTTTATGGAATCATGTTATCCAGGTCTATAAAATGCTAAATAAAATGGTTTTTTTTGACTCCTTTTTTAAAAATTTGGATGTGATAGTTCTGTTCAAGAGAGTTTGTAGTGGATTTAAGGCTAGTTATGTTCATAACATATCTAAACATTTTCCCTGAAAAATACCACATTGTTTATAGATTGTTCTTTACATTATTGTGTTGATGGTGCTTAGCACAGTGCTTGGCACATAGTTAATACTTAATAAATGTTTATTGATTGATTTTACATAGGGAAAAAAATTTTTTTATGTGGGCATCAAATACCTGTGGGTCTGTTTTAAATATTTATGATACATGAATAAAACAAGTACAGAACTGAATCAGAGGCTTTGTAATAATCAACTGTTACTATTTTTGTTCTCAGTTAATAGATGAGAAAGCTAAGGCACACCAAGATGTTATAATTTGTTATATTATAAGTCATAGATCTAGTAGGAGGTAGAGCCAAGATTTGAAGTTATTTCTTCTTATTTAGTCTTGTGTGCTAATCTACTCACAGTACTTCTGTTATCAGTAGTGCTGAAGATAGGGTGCAAGGAATACATTTAAAACACTAGTACATCCTCTGAATTCTACCCAAAGTATAAATAATTTTTATGGAGTGGATATGTACTTAGAACTACAGTAAGTGTCTGGGCTTATTATGACTTCAATGAAGGCAGTGTAATGCAATAAAAAGAGCTCTGAATTGGTAGTCAGAGAACCCAAGTTTGTAGCTCTGCTATCCACTGTTTGTGTGACCTTGGCTAGATTACTTAATTCTGTCTTGGCCTTGGTTAATTGATCTGTAATACGAGGGAGTTAGACTATATGACCTCTGAAGACTCTTCTAGCCACAAATCTATGAGCCTACAACTAGTAGCAATGTGAAAAATATCTGTTAGGCCTTTCTAATATGCAGAGTGTTTTATGAAACCCATACCTAGAAAAAGATATGTAGAAACTTTTAACCAAGCAGAGTTTGGATTTTTTTTTTTTGAGGAAGAATAGATCAATTTGTGTAAAGGTAGCATAAGAAACTATACTAATCACTTATATTTCCAGAGTGCTTTCTAGTTTACAAAATGCCTTCTTTATCATGTGGCATAAAGGGGAGATATCAATAGCATTGTTTTACAGTTTATGAATATTGGAGTATTGTCTATAGTTACACATCTAGGAAGTGTCAGAGCTGGGACTTTAAGCTGGGTTTTCTGCCTTCAGATCCTGTCTTTTCTATTCTGTGCCACATTGCCTTGAGGTAATGGTATGATGGAGGATGATACAGAAAGAAAGGGGAATAATAAAGAAGAGCAGATGAGAGGGAGAGAAGAGGAAATCACAGTGGAGAGGAAGTACTGCTGTCGCCTGATTTAGTGAGGACCTGTCTTTCTATGGACTTGTTTTCCCAGCTCTTAGTTCACCTGTTAAGGTCAGGAAGTTACCTTTTATATTAGATTTGAGTCTTGGATGTGCTATTAAGTTCCTGTGGGATCTGACGCGTGTCGCTTGCCATCGCTGTTCATTAATTTACTCACTTTCAAAATTAAGGGATTGGCATAGGTGGTCTCTCAGATCCATTTTAGGTCTAATATCCTTTGATCCTTTGATCTAATGAGAAAAAAAAAGGTCAGATCTTGTGGCTTCGATCAGATACATCTCCCCTTATTTTCTTGATATTTTTTCTCTGATAGAAATAAAAGATGCAACTTAAAAGGAACATGAAAAATGAATATTGCAGTATTGTGGGTTTTTCAAAAATTCATTTAAAAAAATTTCAGTAGTATAAAACACTGCAGACCTATATACTATGTTTCTTCTCTTCATTCCCATAAAACACATTAGCCTTTTGTTTACTTGGGAATCATTAACCACTTTGTATGGAGTATTGGGTGAGATGCAAAGGCCTATAAGAATTATCCCTATTCTCTAAGAGCCTTTATAGTCTATTTGTTGAAAATTACACATGTACATAAAAGCAGACCAATTCAAACGATTATATGACACTCATATACCTCAGTTATTCAAAGATCTATGATTTTGCTCTTTTCTTGAGACAGATGATAGGCCCTATTTACCGTTTAGTAGTAAGTATGATATCCAGTAGGAGTTAATAGTATTACGTTCAGTATGAGTCAATCAGTCAATCCATAATAAGAATAAGGTGTTCTTATTAAGTGTCTATTTATATGCTAGGTGTTAGGAATATAAAGAAAAAAATGAAAAATATTTTTGTTCAAGGAGCTTGCTTTCTATGAGGGTGTCAGGTACATATATAAATATTTACAGAATACATACAAAAGAAACAAAAGTTAGTTAAACACAGGATAGTTAGGGAAAGAGGGCACAAGCAGTTGAGGAGAATCAGAAGAGACCTCATATAGAAGCTTGTACTTGAACTAAATCTTGAAAGGAGTGAAGGATTCCAAGAAGTAGGGGTGAGAAGGGAGTGTATTCCAGGCTTTCCAGATGTTCAGTGCAAAAGGTGTGGAGATGGGAGATGGAGTGCCCATTATAAGGACCACAAGTTTGACTGGATTATGGAGAGAGGAAGGGAACAGGCATTTTATTGGATGCCTCCTTCATGTGACGGTCTGTGTTAAATGCTTTACAAATATTTCATTTGACAGGATGCAAGAAGGGATTAATGTATGATGAAGCTGGAAGGATAGGTCAGGGCCAAGTTTGAAGAACTTTAAAAGCTAAGCAAAGGAATTTATATTTGATACTAGAGGCAGTAGGGAGTCAGTAGAATTATTCATGGTCATCTGTGAAGAAAATCAGTTTGGCAGCTTTCAGGAGGATGAATTGGTGTGGAGAGATGTGGGATAAGAAGAGTAATTAGGAGGATATTTCAGTGATACATGTGAGAAATGATGAATGTGTGAATTAAAGTGATGGCTATGTGTTTAGAAAGGGCCAGAGGGAAGGAATATATAGGCAGAAATAGCAAGATTGGGCAACTGATTTCACATGTGAAGGAAGGAAGGAAGATGAGGAGCTGGGGATGGTGAGGTTATGAACCTGTGAGACTTAGAAGAGTTATGTTGCACTTGACAAATACTTTAGTATTATATACTATATAGTATATATAATATAGTTATATTATTACATTATTTATATATGTGATATATATGTTTGCCATATATATGGTATATGTAATACTATAGTATGCAGATAAGTTTGGTAGACAGTTGAGTTTTTTTAGGAAAAGATGTTCAGTTCTGCTTTGGACTTGATGAGTTTGAGATGTACTGTGGAAATAAAGTAGAATTTGGAGTAAAGAAACAGAGGTTTGATGCTAACCTTGTGACAATGGAGAGGTCATCTAATGTCTGCGAAGTTCAATTTCCTCATTTGCAAATACCTATTGTCCCTGTCTCATTGAGATGTTGGTTAAAACAAAGTAGAAAATGCTTTTAGAAATATGAACACCAACTATTATTGTTATTATTAGTTTTAGATGATTTATTGAGTAGCTGAATCTAATAAAATTTATTATCTTCTGATGGTTATCTTCTGGCAGTAACTCTGAATGAAGTTTACTGGGCTCACTTGGATGTTAGACACAGGAACCATTTCTGGGTCTGCACTCAGACTTTTAACCTACATCGAACTAACTGACCACAGTTTGTGTATAATTTGAGAGTGTAAGGTCACTTTCTCACTATGAAAAGTCATTAGTAGGACTAGGGCAGGATGATAGGACAATAAAAGAAGTATGAAGTTATTTGAGATTAGAAGAGGGACATCACTTCTAGATGGCAGGAAGGGGTTGATTAGAAAAGTGTCCCTGGATCACGTGACATTGGAGTTAGGCTTTCAATGATTAGGGGGATCTTAATTCCTGATTATGTGGAAAATATTATAGGAACAAGGAACAGGTCACCAAAGAATATGTCTTTCTCTGGTTTGCCATAGAGGCACGTGGTACTTTAGAGTAGTATTTCCAGATTTGCTATCCAACTAAACAAATATTTATTAAGTTCCTATTATGTATAATGTACATAGTTTCTTAGCAAAGTTTAAGTAGATGTTTTACTTTTTGGATACATTCATGATTAGTTTGAATGCATTGTAAGCTTGTAACATATTCCTGTTAATGAAGAAGGCAAACTAAGCTTATGGTAAATACACTAAGTGTTTATAGTCCATTTCATATTTTACATGATTTCCTTTATAATTCTGCTTATCTTTTCATTCTAATTCCCTAAAGGACATATAAACGAACCCCTAAAGAGAGTAATTACTGCTGTACTCTTTAACCAAGGCTCCTTTTGCAAAGAGAAATCTGATCTGCTTTTTAAAGAAGGCCGTTTTAAATAAAAATGCAAATAAGCTACTTTGTAACCACATTAATTACCCACCTAGCCTCTTATTACCATGTTTGTATTGTTTGCAAACACTATTTACAGTCGTGTGGAAATTAACATTACTGGTCCGGAGGAAAGATTGTTGTGGGTAGGTTGTGCTTTGGAACCAATTAGGGTGAACCTTGTCTCCATTGAGACTCAGGGGAAAAAAACATAGCCTTGCAATGTCAAATAATAGCATTAACTATGACTGCATAGGAATAGTGCTGTAATTATGTTATTGGCCCTGTTTTGCTTCTGCAATGAATTTCATTGTTTGCATTTTAAAATCAGCAGGCAGCAAAGTTTCTGCTATGGATGTAATATGCTCTGTAATAATTTTTGACCAACGCCAAGGTAAGAGCACAAGGCAATTTTATTGCTCAATTGACTACTGACTGGAAAAGTGGTTATGAGGTGAAATGAACATTGGGTTGGAAATGAGGAACCCTGGAATCAAATCCTGTTACTAACTCACTCATATTCCTACTCTCGACCTCAGTTGTTTCATCTTGTAAAATAAAAAGATTGGCCTAGATGATCTTTAACATCAATTTTAAATTGAAAATTCTATGATTCTGATCCAAAAGATGATGCTTTCCCTAATCTCATCCCTACTCCTTTCCCTAACTGAAAGTATTCTGTCCTTCCTGAAATTTTATAATTTCCTTTCCATAGATGAATCCTTCAGTCTTTTATGAATGGATGTACCTTTGGGATAAACTACATATTGATAACCGTGGCATTCAAGACTTTCAAATCTGGCTCCAAGCTATCATTCTAGACTTATTATGTACTAGAGCATTTATCCTACTTTACACTCCATTCATACTGTGGTACCTGCTTTTCTTTTGTCTTATCTTGTCCTCTGTTGCCTCTGGGCATTTGCAAATTTAGCTATTTGGGATAGACTTTGGCTTGAAAAATCTTTTTTTTCCTTCAGGGTCTAGTTTAGGTGCTATCTCCTTGCACACTCCTCTGATAACCCAATTGTAAGTATCCTTTCCTTTTTTAGATTTTCTTGATTTTGTATTTTTTTTCTCCTTTTGCTTCTATGACATCCTATCTTGTGTTGTTATTTGTGTTAATGTCAGTTTTCTCTTTTGATCTTTGACTTACAAACTTCTTGAGTGTATGGGTTGGGTCCTTTTTCATCAGTGAATTCCCAACACTGAACATAACACTATGTATATGTGTGTGTTCTTCCTTCATTGCCGAAGAAGATAGGGAGTTCTTAGTCAACTACCATTATCGGTTCAGTGTCTGACATGGCACTGTGCTAAGTGCTAGGGACGCAAAGAGAGGCAGAAGATCTTCCTGGCTCTCATAGAGCTCAGAGTCTAAGCGGTCTGTGTTTTGTTAATTGAAGTGAAAAATGGAATTAGAACTGGGTGCCAACGAAATGGTGAATTTTCAGAGACGTCTGAGTCATTTCAGTTGTTCCAGCCTTGGGCTGAATTTGACTGTGGGGAATGTTGAAAAGGGAATTTTTGCTTCACTTAGACAGTGGAGAAGGGACTTCTTGGGCTTTTCCAATTCTGAGATTCTTTGGTTCCCAGTTTAATGTGGACTTATTGAATGATTAGAGATAGAAGGAAGCTCAGCTCTCATGTTACAAATGAAGAGACTGAGACATGACTTGTCCAAGGTTCTGTGACTAACATGTGACAGGGCTGGGACTGAATTAAGTGAAAGGACCCTGCCAGCTACTGTGAAACACACGTTCAGTTGAACTTTTCATTCAAGTCAGCAAGCATTTACAGAGTTCCTGCTATGTAGCTACTGGGGTTACCAAGACAAAAAGAGATTTGTCTTCAATTGAATAAACATATATGAAGTGTTTACTGCAAATGAATGCCATGCTGTTCCGAAGGATATATAACATTTAGATAAGATACAAAATTTCTGCTCCCTTGCAACTAACAGGCAAGCAGCACAATTCTGTGTATGTTGAAATCCTTTCGCATTCAGAAAGCTACAAAGAAGGAACTCAGGGTTACTAGGGAGTGATGAAAATAGTTCCGGATTGGGATTCTTGGGTTCTTACATAAGCTCTACCATTAATTTGTATGACCTTAGGCAAGGCCTTCTCTCTTTGGCCCTCAGTTTTCTTCTCCATTTTAAGAGAAGGTTGAATTGTAACTTTTATATTTCTTCCACTTCTCAGATCCTGAGTTGCTATATGCTTATTCTTCCAGCTTTTTTCAGACCCAAGAAATCATCTAGTCATTGCTGTGTTTGATCTAAGAGCAAATGTACTTGGAAGAAATAATCTTAGAGTTGACAGACAATCTTCATTTAGAAATGGACTTTACTTTTATGTAGTCTGGGATGCAGATTGATCCTAGGTAGCACAAAGGTAGGTCAATGCATTCATTGTAAGTAGAACTAAACCTCATACATCTGCCTAACTTGGTGATCAGTCTCTCTCTTTGTTTTGTAATCACACTTGAACCTTATGGTGGAAAGAACATAGGGTTTGGAGTAAGGAGATCAGGTTTTGAGTACAGGTTCTGCTACTTTGTAATTTTATGACTCCAGGAAAATTGCTTAGTTTAATAAACTCTTACTAATAAGTATTGAATAAGCGCTGAAGAACTAGAGATATAAATACAGAAAGGGCAGACCCTGCTTTGAAGGAACTTACTTTCTCTGGTGAGATGTAACATGTTCACTGATCAGTAAAAACAGGATATATACATTAATACCAGTGGATTTTAGCTATTATTATTATCTTTAGTGTGCCTATTAAATGACCATATCTATATAATCTATCTATCTATCTACTTTTTTTATATATGTATAATGTATAATATGTATAATACTTTAACCTATTGTCCCCAGTACTTATGTGGCTTAATAGAGCTGAAGTCTTTGGTAGAAGCCTGGTTGCACTCTATTTTCCTCTCCAGTTTGAGGGGGAGAATCAGGAAAAGAAAGACAAGAAGAGACTTGGAGCTCGTTGGACCAAGAAGAATCCTATTGAATGAAGAGCTGATTAGGCTTCTCAGCATTGTCCAGAGAGCTGACTTGAGGAGCTTTGCAGTTCTCTGGTTCAAGGGACTTTTACTACAATTGGGTGATGCTTTCTCAGTGTGCTGTTGGCATGATTATGAGTTCAAGCATGTCACCAAGAATAGAACCAGAGAGGGTATAGCTAGCATATCAGTTTTGAAGGAACCAAGGACATCAAGACATGTGAGAGCTGTGAGTTGTCCTGAGCACACAGATTTTTCTCTCTTATGTGTATCCCAGTCATATTTCTGTGTGTATGACCGGTCTCCCTTGTTGACTCTGCCTACATTGGTGGGTAGTTTTAAGGTTAAACTATGTTTTGATTATTCCTATATGTATTTTTAAATGTTTTGTATCTGTGATGTGACTATTTTTGCTTTTTTGTTTCTCTTTTTCCAAGTTGCCCTTCACTTCTCTGTGTCTATATTTCTAACCAGTTATTCTCTATTTTGTTTCTTTGGTGAGTCTTGCCACCATGGATTAAAAATTTCCTCATCTACCAATTATTTCTGTGGGATAAGCCAGACATTTTGCTTTCACAATTCTTATTTCTCTTCAAAACCATTTGGGGATGTTCTGCTATGGTTCCATGTTATCTTGCGAATCCATAGTGTCTTCTGGCTCATCAGATACTGATTGTCTTACAATTTATTACTTTTGTTTATTACTAAATGTCTGCACTCATTTAGCTGATCTCAAGGCCATATTTCCTTCTATTGGTTTTATCTGCTTTCCTGTTGGTTTAACTGTTCATGCTTAAGGTCTTTAACTGAATTTTCCTCCTGAGATCTTTGATTATTTTAGTTTTTTTTCTCCTTATATTCCCCTATTTTCTGCTTTTTGACTCCTTCCCCTTTATTTGCAGTTTCCCTGGACTGAAATTCAGTGTTATCTCAGCATTCTCCCATGCTGGGCAACTCACATTTTACCAACCTCAGTCTCTGGCTCAGGTGTCTTCCATGGGCAGAATAGTGATTCTCATTGGATGCTGGGTCCTTTTTCATTTCTTTTGTCTCTTATTAAGTAAATATTTTCTGTTTAAGAGTTAATGATGACATCATTGTGACTGATTGATTCTGTTTAAATAGGACACACAAGTTAATAGTAGTAGAAATTTACTTCTCCCACAATAGAATTATTATTTCTAGGACCTTGAGAGAATTGTAGATGTAGTGGAGTCATGGTAGTTCCTTTCTGGGAATTCCTCATTTCAGCTTATGTGAGCACAGACTGGGTTGAGTCAGCCAATTCAGAGAGCAAGAGTGAAGGTGGCAACTCCTTACATGGAAGAAGGCTATGTTATATGTCTTTAATGGATGTATTATTATCATTTTTAGTTGTTTTCAGATGAGTCAAAAGCCTGTCCTAAACTGTGATCGCTACCAGAAAAGGGACCAATCTTGCTTATCTATCAACTTTCCTGCTTTAGGCAAAATGTTCAGCATTTGGTTCATCCTTAAATGTTTGCTCAGTTGAATTTCTCAGTTAAATGGTAGTGTTTTCAAAAGCAGATATTGATAAACTAGTGGCAACTATGCAACTTGGAGACTGTTTTTTTTTAAAGATTTCAAAGAGGGAATAATTCATTTTATAATCAATCCTCTCCTTAATGTGTTGCAGACAAATTTCAAAGGCTAGCAGAAAATGATTCAGTGATGGAAGTGAAAGGAAAATTATTTCTTGACAGTCATTACAACTTCAGGTTCTACTGTTCCTTCCCTCTAAAAATATTCCTTATATGTGGTTTTCATGTTAAGTTTATATTTTTTCTTCAGTTCACAAGAACAGTCAGCAAGTGAATGATTTTCCCTTGCCCCATCACCCTTAGGGGCAAGGTTTTTGTGTCTTTTAGTTCTTCCCTGGTCAGACTTCTTCCTAGAGCAGTGTGTTGAGTACTATGCCACACATTAGGAATGATATTCATAAGCTGGAGAGCATCTCAAGTAGGGAGATATAGATGGTGAAGTGTCTTAAATCATGTAGTATTAGAGTTGATTAATTGCTGCAGCTGGAAGGAACTGTGGAATCCAGCCTCCTTATTGCACAAATAAGGAAACTGAGGCTTAGAGAGTAATCATCTCCACTGCCTTTAGAGTAAAATATGAATTCTAATATTTGGCATTGAAGGGTCCTATGGATGTTTAACCAAGATTAAAAAAAGTTTTTAGGGGGAGGGACATGTAAGCTATTTCAAAGCATTTGAAGTTTTGTCATATGAAAAAACAGTTTAGTCTTGTTCTGCCTGGTCCTGGAAGACAGAAATGGGAGCACTGGATTGATGTTACAAATTTAGGTTTGAGTTAAGGAAAATTTATCTAATGTTAGAGCTATCTAGTAGTGGAATGGGCTGCTTTAAGAGGTAGTAAGTTTAGTCTGACTGCATGTTTTCTACAAGTGATGGAATGACCATTTCTCTGCTATAGTGTAGAAAAATTTTTTTTGTTTAGGTTTAGGGTTGGACTAAGAGACAGTGTGACAATTGAGGTGGAGTTTTGGAGTTGGGAAGATATGTGTCTGAATCTTCCCTTTTACACATGACTATCTGACCTTGGGAAAGTCACTTTATTTCTCAGTGCCCCAGGCAACTTTCTAAGTCTATTAAGTTACAGGATATTTACCCATCTGAATCGACAGAGGGCATTTCTTCATGAGAGGGTGCCCTTCAACAGTAAAATCAAAGATCCAAGCTTAAAAAAGTAAAAAAAAAAAAAAAAAAAAAAAAAAAAAAAAAAAAAAAAAGACGGGACAGGTTAGACTGATACATTCTCTGAGCTCACAGTAGGGTTCATCTTTGACTTTGAGTCCAAAACTACTGCTACTACATTTTCTTCTAGATTGTAGACACTTAAATATTTGCTGAATTGTTGAAGGTGCAGTAGCTCTAGAGAACAGTCACCAGTACAATGAAGAGACTAGAAATCATATCATATAAGGATTCTTTAAAGGAATGGGGAGGGGGAGGTAGTGGGAGGGTAGAAATGATTACTGCCTTATGATATTTGAAGAGTTGTCATTTGGAAAAGATTTTATATATATATATATATATATATATATATATATATATATATATATATGTATATATACATATTCTACTTGGTTTTAGAGGACAGAATGAGCAGCAATATGTGGAAGTTATCTGGAGGAAGATTTTGGCTCAATATCGAGAGCAGCTTCTTCACTATTAGACATGCCCAACCACTGGAATGGGCTGCCATCTAACACAATAGATGCCCTATCTATCACTGGAGGTCTTCAGACAGCAGCTGTGTAGCTACCTGCATGGGACTTTCTAGGTTGGATGTTAGAGTGCTGTAATTGGACCTGTAAGCTTTCTTTCAGTTCTGAGAGTCTGTAGTTCTCTGGGCTTCAGCTTAGTTGTCATTTTCCACAAGGCGATCACCTTATGTCTACAAGCTTGTTTTTTTCCAGGCCATTTCACTTCTTGAGTGTAAGGAATTCTGCCTCAGATGATATACCTTGTGATTGGCTTAACACTTTAAAACCTGAAGAAAGCATTGTTGCCTCTAAGCATTAGCTGCTTGTTACTATTAGCCTATCCATTTATAGAAAGTACCATGGTTTCCAAATCTGTCAGCTTGCCTGCTATTGTGGTGGATGTTCTCTCCTAGATGGAAACACTCTGCATATATGCATTTCTGATTGATTGTGCTGGAGGGGAAAGCAGGCATTACTCCTGAATTCCATTTGCTATTAAAAATTCATTCACTGCTTATTTGTGACTGAGTTTGTATGTGTAGTCAAACAATGGACTACAAACATTGTCAACTCTACAATAAAAAAAGCAAACATTTGCTTCTAACAAACATAGGTAGTGATACTAACATTTCTGAAGGAATTATTTACTGGGAAAATGAGCTTAAAAGTTTTTTGTTCCTTTGTATATTTTTAGAAGGAAGTGATAAAAATAAAGTATACCTGTTGTATTTGTGGTATTTTTTCTTTCATTTGTGATAACCTACTGAAGTATCAATTTTAAATTAAAAAATAAAACTTTTAATGAATAAAAAAGCACATTAGCACTGCTTCATTTTCTATGAAAGCTGAAAATGATTTAGGGTTTAAGGAAAGCTTTAATTGTATTAGCATGAAATAATATTAGCTCACATTTTGATTGTATTTTATAGTTTACAGAGCATTTTACTCACAATAATCACGTATTTGTATTCCTGTTTTGTGGAGGAGTGAACTGAGCCTCTGAGAAGCCATATGATTTGCCCAACGTTCGTGGAGCTCATAGAGTTCGGTGTGTTCCAGTTGCTCCCTAGTTTCTTCAGTGTTAAATATAAAATCTTCTGTTTAGCTTTTAGAACCTTTCATACCCTGACTCCTACCATTCTAGTCTTCTTACAACTTAGTCCCACCTATGTACTCTAGTGACACTGGTCTCCTTGTTGATCCTCAAATAACACTCTTCATCTCCCATTTTGGGCATTTTCATTTGCTGCCCATCATGCTTGGAACTCTCCTTTCTTTTTTTGTTCCTCCCCTCCTTTCCTTCCCCATCTCCTCCCCTGGGCTTCACCAGCTTCCTTCAAGTCTCAGCTAAAGCCCCACCTTCTACAAGAGGCCTTTCCCAGTTTTTCTTAATTGTGATTGTCTGTTGACAAAATCTGATTCATCCTTAGGTCTTCATATCTTGTTGTACATGTTACTTGCATGTTGTCTCTCTCATTGAACTGTAAGCTCCTGGAGAACAAGCACTATCTTTTGATTTTCTTCGTATCCCCAGCACTTAGGACACTACCTGGCACATAGTAGGTGCTTAGTGAGTCTGTTTCCTCATTTGTAAAATGTGGAGAATAGTGTTCAAAAGCTGTTGTGAGCATCAAGTTTTTTAAGCCTTAACATGCTGTTGAACTGTCATTTATTTTGAATGTAATGCCTTCTGTGGAAGGAGCCATGTGGCACATTCATGGCTTAATGTTCCAGGTTATGGTATTGCTCTGTTGACCTTATTTGTAATTGCTAATGTGATGCCTAGTTTGTTACAATGGGCAAAAATAAAGTTTTGTTTTTAGTAAATGATATAATGAATGGAAAAGAAATTTAAACATTAAGGAAAAGCTTGACTGTAACTGATCCCTTTCTCTTTGCCCTTGGTTTCTTCATTATTCCATTGAGACATGATGGATTATATGCTTGTCTTGGAGTTAGGAAGACCTGAGTTCATGCAGTTCCAGGTCTTTCACATACTGGTACATCATTCATTAACATTATGCTTCTATCTCCCTAACCATTCTTCACTACTTGTTCATCTTCTTCCTGCCTTTTAATACCGGTGTTCCCTTGGTTCTCTTTTCTTCTATGTATTTTTTCCATGTGGTGATTTGCTTCAGTTCCACAGTTCCTGAATCAAGTCTTAACACTTAATCTTGGCATTCAGGACCTTCCGAACATAGGCTAGTCAGTTTTTCCAACCTTATGTCACACTGTGGTCCTTCAGGTCCTCTAAACTCTAGCTGCTCCTGGGCTTTTATTCACCTTATTTCCAAGAGTGGGTCTGTAATGTCTATCCCTGCATCTTTGCTACTTCAATTTTTGGGTGTTTAAAAGGACCTTGGAGATCAGACTAACAGCCTTCTTCCTGTTACATACATGTTACAGAGGAGAAAATTGAGACTGGTAGTTATGCAGTCACACAGCGTTGTGATGTGAAACCAAGTCTCAAATGAAGTGCTTTTCCCTTTATTTGTAAAACTACTTACATTTTACAATATAAATGCACTCACGGTAGACATTAAGAACATATATTAGATGACTTGAAGTTTGTGATAACCATCCATTGATGGACTCATAGATTTGTGGATTGCAAGCTCACTATGAGCCCAAACTGTGATATGACAGCCGAGGAGTTTAGGCCATGTTAAAGGCAGAGTAGGCTTGTTCTTCCTGGTGCCAGAGGGCAGAAGGAGGATCAGTCACTAGGTTGGGGAGATGATGATTCTTTGGTACTTGGTCTTGGTTATACCTGTTCTGAGGTGTTGTTTTCAGTTCTGGGAGCCATATTTTAGGAAGTTTTGTTTATAATCAGGAAGACACTCATATGAGACCAGGATGGTGAAGCACCTCAACATTATATAAGGAATCCTATGAATATCAGTTGTTGGAACTAGGGATGTTTAGTCTCAAGAATACTCAAGGAAATATGGAAGTCCTTTTCAGGTATTTGAAGGCTTGTCATGGGCAAAAGGGATTAGCTTGTTTTGCCTAGTTTAGAATGTAAGTAATAGCAATAAGTGTAAGTTGTATGTAGAGAAACAGATTAGGCATGGTATAAGGCAAGTTTTCCAAATAATGGAATAGATAGTTTTGGGAAGTATTGGCTTCCCACTCCCTGGAAGTCTTCAACCAAGGGTGAATGATGTGGAATCATTCTTGAATGATTTCTTGTCTTGAATAATGTGGAAGAAATTTTTAAAAAATACTTTTAAAAAATATCTTTTATTTTTAAACCCCCTACATTTTACCTTGTATCCCTTGTGCCACCTCTCCCAGAGAACCATTGTTAATTAATAAAAAATAAAAGAGGGGGAAAAACAGTTAAAGAAAACTAGCATCAAAAAAGACTGATAAAATGTAGTTTTCCACACCCGTAGTCCTCCACATCTGCAAAGAAGTGGGGAAAAGTATTTTGTAGAAGAGATTTTTATTCAAGTGTGTTGCATGAGATAGCCTGTGAGGTTTTTTCTTACTGCACATCTCTGATGCTGTCTCCTGACTCTTCTGCTCATGGCTCCAGCTTCAGATCCCATGGAAATGTGACTTTTTGCCATATTATTATTCCTGTCCTGCTCAGCTCCTTCTCTTTGTGAAAGGGAGTCCTGTTCAACTCTGCTTTGAATAATAGAATCCTAAGATTTAGAGGCATCAAGAACTTTAGTGATCCTAACACATGTGGAAATAGGCCTACAAACTGATGCAGAATGAATGGCGAGTCAACAGAACAATTTATACAACAACAACAATATTAAAAAAAAAAATTTGACATAACTTAAAACTCTGATTGGTACAATGACCAACTATGATTACAGATGACCCTTCATGAAACATGCCACTTACCTCCTGAAGGAACCGAGTGAGACAAACATTTTGGACATGACTAGTGTGGGAATCTGTTTTGTTTGACTATGCACATTTGTTATAAGGCCTTTCCTCCCCTTCTCCTTCTCCTTTTCCTTCTCCTTCCCCTCTACCCTTCCTTTTTCTTTCATTTCCCTCTTCATCCCTTTTCCCTTCCCTTCCCTTTTTTACAGTCCCTAATGGATGAATGCATGGATTTAAGTAAATTTAGTTTATTAACCAGAGATAGAAGTTGAAAGAAGATTAGCAAGTTATTTTATTATTAAACATCTCCCTTCAAGTCATCAAACATAACCCTTTTGTGAAAAGTACTTTGGGAATTGAGTGGAACAGAACAGAATGAAATAGATGGAGTGTTGGATATGGTCAGGAGAGACAGGTTAGTAATAGGGCTTTTGCTTCTCCATTCCACAAAAGGGAACAGAAGACAGGCCAAAAGAAATGTTGGAAAAATAGGACAGCTTTGGAAGTTGCAGGTTGGATTTATTATGTATTTTAAAAAAGAAAGTTCTACTTCATAGAGATTAATATTTTCATATGCAATCCCCTGCTTTTCAGCAGTGTATATGGAAATTCTCTTTTTACTTGTTTGCAAAGTTCATAATAACAAAATTTTTTTAAAAATTAAAAAACAGGGCCAGAGAAGTTAAATAGTTGTCCCATGGATAAATGATCTGGGCCTTGAACCCTAGTCCTGTCACTACAAATGCAGTACCTTTTCATGATAACACAGTAATTCTCATTTTAATTTATGTACATATGCTATTCCTGCATATTCTATTAGAAGCCTTCTTAAGTGGTGGACCTGTGATACTGTATTTTCTGGGATATCTAACCTAGCACCATGAGGTGTTTTAATAAATTCTTGAATTCAATTGCATTGTCATACTTACTGATCCTGAGTATGTGCCAATGTATTTAAAAAATACATGGAGAAATTTAAAGTCTGATGCTGAACAATCATTACTTTTTTGGGGGCTCTTCCTATTGATCCTGATAAAAAGAAAACTGAACCTGAAGTCAGAAGATCTCGGTTCAAATACTGTTTATGTCATTCACTATGTGACCTTTGGAGCCAGTTTTCTTAAATCTCAGATCCTTCACCTGTGATATAGGAATGACATCTCTATTAATTGTCTCATGGGGAGAATGAAATGAAAGGAAATAAAGCTATGTAAAGCATTTTGTAAGTCTTGAAATGCTATAAAAATGGGCTATTATTAATTTTTCCTTTTTCTGTGTCAATTAGGAACAGATGGTGTTCTTGAATTTTGATTTTTTTTTTAAAAGATCCATTGAAATTTGAAGTAGACACATTTGAGAACCACTTTATAAAGATCTTTTCTTTCTCAGTAGCAGTGGTTCCATAGTATTATACAATTTTGGAATTGAAAGAGATTATAGATATAATTTAATTCTCTCTTATATAGATATAATTTAATCCTCTCTCTTCTTTAGAGAAGGAAACCAGGGTTCGAGGAAGGGAAATTGCATGCCTAAAATTGACAAAGTTTGTAACAGAGATAAGATACTAGGTCTACTTGACCTAAGTTCAAGGCTACTTTTGTTCTCCCTGCTGCTCCATGTTGGCTTCAGCATTGACTTTGAGGTTGACTCCCTATACTTTTTTACAGTCAGTTTTTAATAAATAATTTTTGAATTGAATTCTTGGTATGGTTTTTGTGTTTTCTCTTTACTTTAATAATGGTAGTAGTGATAATTACAACTAACATTTACATAATTTTATTATGCACCAAGTTCTGTGCTAAGTTTGGTTATTACCTCATTTGATCCTCACAACAATCCTGGGAGGTAGATGCCACTATTATCCCATTTTACAGATGAGGAAACAGAGGCAAATAGAAGGTAAGTGACTTGCTGAAGGTCACAAAACTACTAAGTGTCTAAGGCTAGATTTGAACTCACTTTTTCCTGACTCCGCAGCCAGCGCTATCCACTATGACAAAATTCATTCTTCTGTGTTACTGTTTTTGTCTCTTTTAGACAGTAATTACTAGCTTGAATTAACAGATATTTCCAATGAAAAAGAAAATAGTTTAAGCTCACATTAAAGCTTTTGTGTGGCAATTGAATTCCCTAAGAACTTTTGACCAAAGGGCTGTGTTTCATAACTCTTTGGGAGTTGCTCACCATTAATTGCTTAACATTAAAATAACTGCTGTTAACCTTCTTTTAACTTCTTCCTCTGGATATTAGACTAAATTTTCTTAAATTCATACATACATTCCATTAGGGACTGTAAAAACATATCTTGACATGTATTCAAAATGTTTGAAAACCTGAATATTTATTAAGAATCATGACTTAGGACAGGAGATGCTAAATTATATCTTATAAAAGTCTTTTCTAGAAAAATACATGGTACTATTATTTATTATGTAATCTGTTTATTCATTCTGTCAGATTTAATATGTAGGTATTGCAAATAAAAGCAGAATTTTGTGTGTTTATTGCTAATTAATTTATGTAATTAGATTTTAAATGTAGGTGTTTGGGAAGCTATTGGTAGCACACTCCATTTAATGTGTACTGTAGCTAATAAAATCTAATAGAAAGAAATACGTTTTCAAACTCTTCAGTTGTAACTGCAGATTATGAGTTGTATCTTAGTTATGTTTATTTTTAATTTAGCAGAGTTGCAGATTTTCTGAACATACCAATTAATGTACATACTTGAAGTAATGACTAGTTTATTACTATAAATACTAAATGACATCTTTCTGACAATTAAAAACTCTCATCACTTTTGTTTAATTTACTACAAAAGACTTATGAGTAGAATTATAACAAAAGAAGATAAGTGGTAAAAATAAAAGCTCACCAGTGCTGATTTTTAAACATTTTCTCTTGTGTAGAGAAAATATACACTCATTTCTGTCTTATCCTAAGAGATAGAATGGTATAGTATAGAAACATTGTTACTCAGAGTAAAAAAACCTGGATTCACTTTCTGTCTCTGAAACTTACTGAACATGTGGACACTGAGGTCCTGGGGAGGGGAAAAACTTGCTTAAGGTTACATTCCTAATCAATGATATTGAATCCCTGTCTTCTAACTCCTAGTGTCTGTCTGTCTGTCTATCTGTCTCTTTCTGTTGCAAGATAAACTTCCTTGTTGGTTATGTCTGTGTGTGTCTCAATAGATAGATATACACATGATACATATATTTGTTTATATGTGTGTTTGTATGTGTGTGTATTTCTATGCCCATCTCTCTCTTTTCCTCTCTCTCTCTCTTTCATCCTGTAGCCTGAGTCCATCACTTCTCTATCAAGAGGTGGTTAGCATATTTTATCATCAGTTTTCTGGAATCGTTGACATTCATTCCATTGATTAGAGTTCTTATAGCTTTCAAAAGGTTTTTTTTTTTTTTACGGTATTGTTATTTCATAAATTGTTCTCTTGGTTTTACTAATTTCTTTCCTCATCAGTATATACAAGTCTTAAATTTAAAAAAAATTTTTATATTACTATTGTTATAGGACAAATGATTCTTCAGTTCTTCTCACTTCACTTTGCATTAGTTCATACAAGTCTTCCCATGTTTCTTTGAAACTGTGTGTTTCCTCATTTCTTACAGCACAATAGTATTTTATTACATTAATGTACCACAACTTTTTCAGCCTTTCACCAGTTGATGGGCATTCCTTTAGTTTCAGTTTTGTGTGTGACTACAAAAAGCTGCTACAAATATTTTTGCATATATCAAGCTGTTGCCTCTTTCTTTGATCTCCTTGGGGTAGAGGAGACTGATAAAGATGAAAAGAAACAAACAAAAAACCCTAAAATGACAAATGGTGGACAGACCATAAGAAAACAGGCACATTGTTGCACTGTTGGAGTTGTTTTTCTGGAAATCAATTTGGAATTAAATGTAAGTGATTATAAAGAGTATATGACATTTGGCGCAGATATACCAATGTTCTTTCCACCATGCTGTTTATGTTCTCTGGGTCTCAGATTTTAATTTGGTAAAATGGGTTTGATATTATATCCCTTACCTCTCTCAGCATTGTTGGAAGGCAAATGTTTTAGTAAACCATAATGCACTATAAATAGTAATTGCAGTATTTTATTACTACAGAATTAATCCATTTAAACAGTCTGAAACATCTTGAATTATTCATAATTTTTTTAGTGTTTTCTGGCAACAAATTCTAAACTTAGTTACTGTCAACTATTTACTTTTGAATAAAATTGTTATCTATAAATCATAAAAGGCAAATTATAGTTTATTTTAAAATAACATTTGAATTTTAAAAGTCTATAGTCTGATATGAAAATGAAACTTGTTGGCATCTAACCACTAAATTTAAAATAAATTCCTTTATCCTTTTTTTGATATGGTGATGATTTTAACCATAGATTGGTATTTGAAGTGAGTGTTACTTGGCATTTTCAAAGCAAAAACTTGAATGACTATCTAAAACTAATTTGATATTAGCTTGTCTCTGCTGACACTTTTATTCACTTAAGGAGTAGTCTGTTCCTTTCAAACTCAGCTCATGGTGATTGTTAGCCAACAAGGTCGTCATTACAATGCTTCTTCCCAAGGCATTAAATGTTGTCAAGTATATTGTTATGAATGTGTTTCAATAGCAGAAAATGCCTCTAGTCCAAAGTGAAATGTTTCCTTCTCTGATGAACAGCACATCTAGCCATTTTGAATGTGGTATTATATCCCTTTGAGGAATCACTTGATTCACAGTATTTCTTTGTAAATATAATAGTTTCCTACAGAGCTGGCTTACTTTGGAGTACCTTCTATGTGCATTTTTCTTATGCCTTATAGGTTAAAGGAAAGTATGTTATTTGCTTATGAAAGTACATGCTTACTGAGATAAAAATCTGAATAATTGTGTACAAATATAAATACTGTATGTGGAAAAATGTTATGGATAGCAGTTATGATGAAATATGTATGTCTTTCCAAGGGTAAGACCTTCATAATTCATTTATAAGTTGCATGTCTTTCCTTCACATTCAAGTAGCAGAATAGCAATTTTTCTTCTTTCTAAACCATCATCACCTAGAAAAAAGGACTAAACTTTTCTCAAACAGAAAAACGTCATTCAGAGATGATTCAAAAAAGTTATTACCAGAAAACCTTTTAAAAAAATCTCAGCTCTCATGATGTTAGAAAAATGACACCCAAGCATAAGTCATCAGCATTCAGGTTATCTATTTTGTCATGTTATGACAGAAATCATTATAGGTTTGATAGGTTTATTTATAAAGACTTGCTTCAATATTCAAAAGACATCTGTTTTAGCATTCCTCAGTTTGAGCTGGGCTGTGGATCAAGATGAAAGAAAAATTAAATTGTATATTGAAGAGCTATTAATTGAACTGCACTGTATTTAACGAGGAAGCATCAGCTCCAGGCAGTCGATGCTACAGAGAATTTTTAATGTACTGTATCATGAGACTGTCAGCTTATATAACTTTTTGATTCTTGGTGTTAGCCTCATTGCAATTCAAGTGTTTGTTTTTCTTTAAGATTCAGCTCCAGAATAATCTTCCTCCAGGAGACCTTTCTGCCCTCCCCAGTTTACTATTCTTTTAAGGTTACCTTCCATCTACTCTCTATTTATCTTCTATATTCTTATTTGTATATATTCTCCCTGTTAGAATATAAACTCCTATAGGATAGATCCTATTTTTGTTTTTTCTTTGTATCCCCAGAACTTAGTATAGTGCCAGATATTTAGGAAGTATTTAATGCTTGTTTTCTGATAGATTGCTGATTGTTTTATTCACTACACACTTTCTGTTAATGGAACTAAATAAATACTATGGTTGTGGTTTTGTTGTTGTTAAATTGAAGAGTAATCATTATTTATGTCCCAAACTCTTTAGTAGTGCTTTTTGATATATTTAATGTTTACTATTGTTTGATTTTTTTGTCTATTTGTTGGTGTTAAGTAATACTAATAACTTTCTATAACTATTTAATGTTTAATACATTTCCTTGAACATTAAGTGACTACTATGTAGAAGGTACTGTGTTAGGCACTATAGATATAGACACAAAAATAAAATGATCTTTGCCTTGAAGGAGCAGCCATGACCAAGAAAACACAGATAATTTGGAAGGGAGGGAGAGACAGAGAGAGCATTAACAATTGGAGATTAGAGAAGGCTTCATAGAACATGGGTCTCATAAAAACAGTAGAAATAGCATTCACATATTTCTCCCTTCCCTGACTTTTGATAATCTAGGATTAGACTTTGCTAACCACAGTGGTTTCCTAGAGGGATTTCTCATTCTGGAACTAGATTCCCAGTTTTAGGTGCTCAAACCACACTTTCACTGTATTTATCCAAACCCAAAATAATACTTTCGGCCAGTTTTCTTTATGAATTTGATCATGTGTAGTGATTGGTTTCCTTAAAGAAATTCCAGGGAGAATGTAAAGAGAAACTGGGACCCCATTCTCCTAAGGCCTGCACTCCCCAGACAAAAAATGGCCATCTAGGAATATTTGCTCTCGTTTCAAAGTTCTAAGGGACTGTGATGGTGGTGAAACCATTGAGTCTGAAAGCAGATTAGGGTTTCTGATAGTCCTGTTTCTGCCACTTAATGAGCTGCATGACCTGGGACAAGTTAATATACATCCCTGTGCTTCAGTTTCTTCCTCTGTTGAGCAAGAACTTTCACCTACTTGGCCTCTGAAGTACTTCTAACTGTAGATCTGTGATCCTGAGGTTGCTTTCAGATCTAAATTCTATGATTCATTTTTCCCCTAAGGTGAGGTGAATGTGAAAACAACTGTAGGTCAAAGGATATAGGAATAGGAAGTTTTAAGGGAAGAAATTCAAGACATCAATATAAAAAAAAGTTCCAAATCCCTAATAATTAGGGATATGCAAATTAAAGTCATTCTGTGGTTCAGCGGCATACTCACTAGTTTGGGAAGCAAGGGGGATAAAAGTAAAATGCCTTGGAGAGGTGACAGAAAAATAGGCACAATAATGAACTATTGGTAGAGGTATCATTTGGATGAAACACTCAGGAAAGCAGTTTGGAACTCTGCATCCCAAGTTACCACACTATGTCCATCCTTTAGCCCAGGATGCCTCCTATGTTCCCTGTAACCCGGGATTTAGAGGGAGCTAGATGGTATGGTACATAGGAAGAACCACAGACCAAATCATGCCTCCGATATTTCCTAGCTATGTGACCTTGGGCTGATTATGTAATCTCTCTTTGCCTTAGTTTTTTTACAGTGTTGATAATAATAGCATCTGCCTCCCAGGGTTGTTGCCAGGCTTAGGCATGATGATATTTGTAAAGCTTTTAGCATAACAGTAGATACTAATTAAGTAGATGCTAACAGTAAATGCTAATTATTAGTAATATTATTGTGAATAGTTCTACTACTAGAGCTTTACCTCAAAGAGATCAGAGAAAGAGGGAAAAGACCCATAAGTACAGTGATGTTTATAGCAGGTTTGTTTGTTTGTTTGCTTTCAGATGTATGTTGGCAAAGAACTGGAAATTAAGGGAGTGTCCATTCATTGAGCAATGACTGAACAAGTTTGCCCTAAGAAATAATGAAGGGTACAGTTCCAAGGCACATGAAGAGAAATCAATTTACACAAAAATTTATGAACAGATACAGTTCATATAAGTGTATAATGAGTAGAACCAGAAAAATTTATGCAATAGAAACATTTTATAACTTTGAAAGACTTAAATACACTGACCAGTGCAGAGACCAACCATGATTCCAGAGGACTGATGATGAAATATGTTGCCTGTTTCTTGACAGAGAAGTGATGGACTTGAAATGACAAGTAGGCATACATTTTTTTGACATGTTAAATATAGGATTCCCCCCCCCCCAAACTATACATATTTGTTTAAAAAGATGTATGTGTGTTTATAGGGGGATGGTGGTGGTGGTGGTGGTGGTGGTGGTGGTGGAAAGGAGATTTAATATATGCTTGTTAATTAGGAAAAAAGGAAACTGTATCCCTCAATATGAAGTAAGAAGGTTACCCATCTACTTGCCACAGATATAGGTTAATACATCTTCAGAGAAAATACTCTGTGCAGAAATATAGGTAGACCTAAATAATTGGAGAAAAATAATTACTCATGAGTAGGTGGAACCAATATAATAAAAATAGCAATACTACCTAATTTATTTGTTCAGCACTATACTCATGAAGGATAGCTAGGTGGTGCAGTGGATAGAGTACTGGACCTGGAGTCAAGAAGACTCATCTTCCTCAGCCCAGATCGTCAGTATTTTTGCCACGTAATCCCCAAATGGGATCCTGAAGTCACACTCTACTGAAAAAACAATGGAAAAACCAATCAGATTCCCCAAATAATATTTTATAGAAACAGAAAAATTAGAAATAAAATTTGTATGGGAGAGCAAAAGGTCAAAAAACCTCAATAATCACAATGAAAAAAGTGAGAAGGGGAGTGATCTTAAACTGTTCCCCAAAACAATAATCATTAAAATGATTTAATAGAGGTTAAAACAATGAATGTTGATCTGTTGGACATATTATGTATATAACATACTAAGCAAACAAACATAGTAGCATAGTTACATAGTTTGGATAAATCCAGAGACCCCAGTTACTTTGGGAAGTTCTCACTATTTGACACAAACTACTTGGAAAACTGGAAACCAATCAGAAAGAAATTAGTTTTAGAACAATGTCACTCTATATGATAAGACAAGCTCCAAATTGATATGTGACATCAGTATAAAAGTTCAAATCATAATAAATTAGAGGAGCAAAGAGGAAATTACTTTTAGATATTTGGGTAGAGGAAGAGTTCATGAATGAGAGATTCACACAAGATAAAATGAACAATTTTAATTTTTAAAGTTGCAAGTTTTTGCAGAAGCAAAGCTAATATAGTATAGATTAGAAGGGAAACAGGCAACTGGGGAAAAATATTTTCACAAATTTCTATGGTAGTATATAGAGTTTTGTACTTGGAATCAGAAAGATCAGAGTTTATACTGATATTTACAAGCTGTGAATGATGCTTGGGCAGGTCACCCTGACCTCTTTTCATCTAAATTTCATCATCTGAAAAAAAGCTGTTGTCACAATCAAAATATATGGTATATGTAAAGTGCATTGTAAATTTTAATATGTTATATAAGTGCTAGGTATTTATTATTGTTAATTATTATTATATCCTACCTTGAGTTCACTAGCTTCTAGGAACTAAAGTTGTTTAAACTGTATAAATCCCACTTGCTACAGGATTCTTTCATATGTTGTCACAGTCAAAGAAGTAGCCAGACTAGTAATGAGGAGCCTTTTATATGCAAGGTGGTAATATCTTACAAACTTTCTGGTACTTGCCTTATGTTTTTCTGTTGCTTTTTAGATAACATGCATTTTTTATTCTTATGTTAAAGTCTTGCATAATTTGAAGATATATAGCTTCGCTGGGAGATATGTATATATATATATTTAAAGAATGAAATACACTCAAACAACCTTAGATTTCTTCTACAAAAAAAACATGTAGACTTGTTAGACCATTTCAGTCATAGATGTTACCTGTGTGACTTCATCCTGGAACAGCTACTTGCCCCACCAGATTCCATTTTGTAACAAAGGGGAGGGCATAAGTACTGTTTGGAAGATTATGTGCAAGCAGATTTGAGGCAAATTGGAACTCTTGGTAGGACATGAGTTTCAGATTTGATATAAAGAATTCCTTATCAGGTTTACTTAAAGATAGAATCTTTTGCAAGTCTTTTTCTGAAGCTGATTTTGACTGTAATGTATAGACGGTGATATTTATTCGTTAGCATTTTCTAGTTCAGTTGTTTACCAGCTGTCCTTTTTGTTTGTTCTATAAGTGGCCATGGAGGAAAATGGTGTATTTTTAGGCACCGTTGCATCCTTCATATTTTTATACTTAATCAGTTAAATTAGTAAAATATTACTTTTATGCAAGTTTGTGGTCAGAACACAGCCAAACCTAAGGCTGAACACTTGTGAAATAGAGCAAGATTTCAGTGAAATTATAGAAGTTACTCTTAATATAAAATCTAGACTAAATGAAATTTTTCAGTCACCTCCTACGTGCTGGAATGTGTGAAGGGAAATAGACTGCAAATTGAATTTTGTATAACTCTTAAATTAAGTGTAACAGTTTCAAAATTATGCTGTTTCAGTCACTGTACATTGCATTACTCCAATGTAGTTAGTTCATGCTAATTGTTAAAATGGTTTTAGAAGAAAAGTACATTTTTGAATTTCCAAGTTAATTTGAGCAGCCTCTTAATCTCTGGACAATCAGAAAGTCATGTTGGCTGGATCTCCTCATACACCACATAGTCACATTAGACGATGTTTTTAAAATGTAAAAAAGACTCCCAAATGCAGAGTCTGATAACAACAACAAATCTAATCTGAAGTGACACCAGGAGACTCTCCTAGACTTTCCTCTCTTTAATATAACATGACTGCAAATTGATGCAGTCCCACAGTGATTGAAAAACTCTCCGAGCTTGTCTCCCATGATTACATTTCTGATCTGTACAACTTAATTTTTTAACTCGGTGAGTCACAGTTTTGCGAATGAACAACTTTCTTTATTTCTTTATTTATGTGGAGAAAGAGCTCATTTGATGCAAAGGCAGATGAAATTGCATGGCAGTAGAAAATAATATTCTTTATGATAATCAGGGAAGGCTACAACTGGTGCAGTCAAAAGAGCTTTAGATTTAGAGTCAGATGACCTGAGTTCAGCTTCTGTCTCTGCAGCTCTTAGTAGCTGTGTGAGCTTCAGAAAGTAACTTAACTTCCCTTAACTCAAAGTGCCAATCGGTGGAGTTTGTGAATGGCTTGACCATCTCATCTGCAAGAAAGACCATCTCATCATGCAATATATCCTCCTTTGACCAGGTATAAGTGCATGCTGCCTTGGCATTTGAATGGCAAGACTGGTTCTAAGAAGTCCTGGTTGATCAGTGTTGGGCTTAAGGATGACATCCTGCTTACCACCACCATTCAGGAGCAGAAGGATATGCACCTAGAGCAGCCAGCCTTCCTCCCTCAGCCAGCCTTTCTTATAAAATCGAACATCAAGAATTCATTAGGCATTTACCATGTGCCAGGCCCTACTAAGTACTAGGCACATGAAGTAAAGAAAAACAACCTATTATCTTTACCGTTACGGAGTTCACATTCTAATGGGTGAAACATCATGTGAATAACCACGCACGTGTAAGGGATGTACAGTGCAAATGGAAGGGGATCTCAGAGGGAAGACATGACTGGGAAAGACCTCACCAGCAAAAGGTGGGGTTTGAGTTGGAACTTTAAGGAGCAGAAGAAGTGGTCATTAGTAAGGAGAGCATCCAAGGCATGCTGCACAACTGTCACAAAAGGGTGCGCAGTACTGCTTAGGACTGTGTTTGAGGAGCAGTGAGAAGACCCATATAATTGGAGAGTTGTGCTTGTGGAGGAGAGCAAAATGTAAGAAGAATGGAAAAGCAGGAAGGGGACCAAGTTGGAGGTAAAATACGTAAAACACTTTGGAAACCTTAAATAACTTTATTAATGTCAATTTTTAGTGTTGTTAGCCAGGCAAAATTTTATATTCAATCCTGGAGTTAATAAGAAATGTCTTGCATTTATTGAGAAGTGGAGCTTGATGTGGTTAGAACTGTATTTAAGGAGAATCTTTTCATCAGCTAATTCGAGGATGGATTTGAGTGCAGTTAGAATTGAGGCTGGAAGATCATCCAGCTCACCAATGTCATAGTTTAGGCATAAGGTGATGAGAACTTATACCAGGGTGGTGACTGAGTGAGTGGAGACAAGGGGATACATATGAGAGATGTCATAAGGGATAGATGCAACCTCTGTATAACAGACAAAGTGAACCATTGAACTTATTGAAACCTTTACTCTCAACAGCACCCAATAGAGGTACTATCTTCATGGTACCTCCTGGGCCTTTCTCCTCCTCCCCATACTCCCTCTTCTCTAGATGAGTGGACCTTTCTTTTTGCCATAATCACATTCAAGTATCATTATAGCACAAGTTCCAGTAGATTTATACTCCTTAGGGTCAGGAACTTAAAAAAATTTGTTTTTGCTCTTTAGATCCCAAGGTGATACAATGGAGAGAGTGCCAGGTCTGGAGTCAGGAAGACCTGAGTTCAAATCTGACTTCAGGCACTTACTATCTTGGTGATACTGGGAAAGTCACTGAATTCTATTTGCCTCAGTTTCTTCATCTCTAAAATGATGATGATAATAACACCTACCTCACAGGGTCATTATGAGAATCAAATGAAGTAGTAATTGTGAAATACTTACTACAGTACCTGTCACATAAGTGCTGTACAAGGGATAGCTATAAAATAATAATGATAACAGTGGCAACAGTATCATATCATAATAATCACTGGGACTTAGCACAGTGGTTTGTACATAACAGGCATTTAATAAATACTTATTGGATTGGGTTACAGATGGTCAGATGAGGCTGTTTCTAAGGTCACTTTCAGCTCTAAGTCCAATGATTCTATGCTCTTCATCATAGACTGTTCCTAGTGCTTTGTTAAGTGTGTATTCATATTCATAGAGAACAGAACTCCGTAATCTATAATCTCACTGCTGCATTCAAACCAAAGCCTGACTGAAAGATCTCCAAATCCTGCTGGGTCTTCATTTGGTTGATTGTTTAGCATTCCATATGAGTCGTTGGTCGTTATTCACACTAACACTTGAGTCGTGATTACATTGAATCTCTTTGGAATTAGTCTTCTTCACCCCCTATTTATTTATATTTATATACTTGAATGCATGTGATTATGTAGCACTTTATGGTTTTTAAAGACATTTTTATCCCAACCTCATTGTCCTCCATTTTAGAGATGAGGAGAATGAGGCTCATAGAAATTAATTGCCCAGAATTAGTTGAACCTAAGTCTTCACTGCATTTTTCACTGTCACTGTTTCCATGAAGCTATATATTTGTTGTACATAATGTCTTATCTAAAGATATTTAGTGGATCATTCCTTTATCATTTACATTATAAGGTGAAAAAAGCCATTGTTACATTATTATGATATTTGCAATTTTAATTATTGATTCAGTATGAAATAGTAAAATTTATAGCCAAAAATAAAAATTAATCTTTTAAAAAATATTGAAAAGAGAAATATGACAGTAAGCATATTTTTCTAAAAGATTAAAAAACATTTTTTATCATCTTGCCTCAAAGAGGACTAGTATTACTTTCATTAATGCATTTTTATCTGTCTATAATACTCAGCTTCCACTGAAACAAAATTGAATAAAAATTAATTCATTACTATATTATAGTTACTTCATATAATTCTTTGGAATCTCACCTATTTTAGCATAGTGCTTAGTGAAAAAGAAAGTAAACAATAAGACAATCATAGAATTAAGACTAGAAAGAGACTTTCTATTCTGATGTCTTCATTTTTCTTATGAGAAAACTGAAGCTTATAGAGCCAGAATGATTTGCCCAGTTTTTTTCTAGAATAATCAGACCTTTTCACTGATCAATAGGTCAATACCTTAATCTCTTTAGAATGGTGAAAGAAGGTAGAAAGTATTGCACATAAGTGAGTTATAATTCTCATCACTTCAGGGAATAATGAAGGCAGTAATCTTAATTAGACATACATTTGTTAATGACAAATTATAAGTTTGATTTCTACCTTTTCCTTTTCTATGGACGTAGCTTTTATTCTTGCCCTTTGACAAACTTTTCTAAGGTGACAAGAATTGACTACAAAAATACCTATTAATATTTTATTTGAAATAGAGAAGGTAGTTTTTAATATGCTTCTGCACAAACACTCCATTATACTTAAAGGAGCCACTGATAATAAATTAAAACTCAATGCTTGGTATGTAATGCATTGACTATCATAGCATCTACATACTCAAAAGAAAATTTAATTAAATTGCAGGGTGAAATAGTAAAACTGTAACAATGAGGGCTGTCAATGTACCACTTTCAGACTTTAACAAATCTAATACATACAGAGAGAAAGTAGGAAAACATGAAACAATTGAATAAAATATTTTTCCTTTTAAAAAATTATTTTCATCTCTAAATTCTCCTCATCCTTTCCCCCCCTTCCCCACCCATTTAGAAGGCAAGAAATATGATTGCTATCATATGAGGCCATACAAAACATGTTTCTACATTAACCATGTTGCAAAAAAAAAGAAGCAAAAAGAATAAAGTCTAAAAATATGCTTTAATCTGCACTCTGAGTGTATTAGTTCTCTTTCTGGAGGTGGATAGCATTTTTTCTCATAAGTGCCTTGGAGATGTCATGGATCATTGTATTGAGTAAGTCTTTCACAGTTGGTTATCAGTATTACTATTACTGTGTATGTAATATTCTCCTGGTTTTGCTCATTTTACTTTGTATCAGTTCTTATATGTCTTCCCAGATTTTTCCTAAATCATCCCCTTTGTCACTTCTTACAACACAATAGTAGTCCCCCACAACAATTTGCTAACATTTGTTCAGCCCTTCTTCAACTGATGAACATTCATGATCTATTTGGTGAAGTCATTGAATTAAACAATTGCTATGGCCTTTTCCATCCTCAAATTCAGTGATATTTAAGTGCATGGTTAATAATGTGTTAAATATAAAAAAAAGTCAAAGTCTCTTTGAATGTCACTGATTTTCTTGAGAGAATGTTATTTTTTCTTTAATTCTTTTGTTTTTCTTATTTTTAAAAAGTTTTATTAGGTCAAACTTTCTTAGAACCCAGAATTTGATATAATGCAGATCTGTGCATAATTCCAGTTAAAGGTCCTAGATCATAATTGATAGAACACAAAGTTTCTCATGTAGTTTTCACTCATAATATAGTTTTAAACTGTGATTCTAGAGTAGAGTGATGTTTTATGATAGTTGAAATTTAAAAAAAAGATTGCCATGGGAAATCTAAGTATAGATTTCATTTTGCTTAATGTTTCCACATTAAATGACTTGTCTGAAAATTCTCAGTTTTCTCAAGGTTCTCAGATATCTTTAAGCATATTTTTTTTAATATCCAACTCCCATTCAAAATAATTTTTAGAAGATATTTTGCCCTAATATTATAATCTGTGCTTTTTGATATGATGAAGTAGGATGATGACTATGTTATCATTTACTTGTTTTATAACTTTTCCCAGTTTCATAATGTAAGTAGTTATGTGAATGTTAGAGCCATATGTGTGCTTGTAAAAGTAGCATGAAGTACTTTGAAATCAGATGAGGGAGAATTCACTTCCAGTTTGGTGGGAGTGTGGAAAATTAGGGAGGAGATAAGGATATTTATTTTTGCAATATATTTTCATATTTATGTGTGTGAATACAAAAGATTTACTCTTTTGCACAGGTAAATATATGAAATGAGCTTGTGTATTTATGTGTAAGTAGGCCTTACCCTGTTTAGGTGCTTAAAGGTGGTGATTTTTTTCAGATAGTAATGGTAGGCATAGGGTAAAAAAGGAATCCCCTCTGTGAGCAGCAGTAGATTCCCTTAGGGAAAGGAGGTCTTCAGATTTACCTTCCTCATCTGGTGATGAAAGAGGAAGTTGTAGTAAAAATGACAACAATAAGTGGTAATAATAATGATAGTTATAGTAATATCTAACATTTATGTAGACTTTACCTGCCATCTCCATCTATCTGATGCTCTCTTCCCTCCCCTTTTTGTTATATTTTCTTTTGCACAGCTTCTTTTCACCTGAAACCAATACTCTTTAGACACTCAGTCCTGGGACACTTAACTTTGAACTGCTTTCCTGGTCGTGAGCTATCTTGACTGGTGAATGAGTATAAACTCACTTAGGTCGTCATATCTAGCCTTCTCTAGACCAGATCATAATTCATATCTCATGGTATCTCCCTGGCCGTTTTACCATCAGCTTTGATGCTTTGGGTCTCAGACTCTGCCCCACTCTTTTCCTCTTGCTTTAGGGACAGTAATTGAATCCGTACTCTTTAACTGCCCACCAAAACTGTTTTCCCTCTTTACCACTCCTTTGTATGTGTGATCTCTGCTTATTAGAATGTAAATTCCTTAAGGGTAGGGACTCACACTTTTGCACTTGTGTTCCTAGTTCTTAGTACAGTGCTTGGCAGTTGCTAAGTGCTTAATAAATGGTTTTCATCTATCTATTCATTCGCTTTAATATTTGTAAAACACTTTGCATACATTTCTCATTTTAGTTTCAGAAGAAGTAAAGAGGCAGATGGTATTAGCTCCCACGTGAAGACTAAAGCCCAGAGATTAAGTGGTTTGGTTACGGCCACATAATTGGTGTCAGAGCGAGAATGTAACCTCTAAGTGCATTGCTATTTCCTCAGCACTACATCAACCACTCCAACGTACTGAGATGGGGATTTTTGGTGTCAGCAGTGGCCCCCTCATCCACCTCAATGATTGCTGGTAAAGAAAGCCAAGGTGTTATGTGGTGGCACAGAGAGTGTTTACAGCCTGTTTTTACTTGTGGAATTCTTCTCTGAGATAAAAAGGGCTTCCAACAGTTCCCGAATGGTTTAGAACTGGCCCTGAAGTATCCAAACTCATTAGACTTTCTTTCTATTCTGCTATAATAACAACAACGATGATGATAATTAACATTTATGTAGCTCTTGCTGTGTACCACACACTGCTACACCTTACACTTATTATCTCATTTGATCCTCTCAGCAACATTGGGAGGTTGATGATATTATTATCTTCATTTTACAGTTGAGGAAACTGAGGTAGACTAGTTAAATGATTGCCTGGGTAACCCAGCTAGTAAGTGTCTGGGGCTGGATTTAAATTCAGATCCTGAATCCAAGCCCAAAGCTTTATCTTCTTCACCACCTAGCTTCTCAGTAATATATTTATATCACCTGAAATAGACAAACTGTATCCTAGAAGAAGATGTGGTGGACAAAAGAAGATGGTGAGACACATGGCATGATGGTAATCTTCTAATATTTGAAGGGTAGTCATGTGGAGGGATTAGATTTGTTTTCCCTTGTTCCATACCAGAACGTCCGCGTGTCAGAGCTGCAGAGGCTGAATTAGGCTTGACGGAAAGAAAATCTTGCTGTGAAGGAAAGTCATCCAAAAGTGGACAATGAGTTGTTTTTCACTGAAGGAATTCAGGCAAGGTTATGGATAACCACATGTTGAAGAATCTGTGGAGGGGAGCCTTTTCCAGATTGGACTTGATGACCTCTGAGACCTTTTCCAACTGTTACATCTTGCAGTATCTTCCTGTGATTCTGTAACCTGCTTGGGTATCAATTTCTTTAGTTACATAAGAAATTAGAGTAGATAATCTTTAAAATCATTTCTGTCTGAGACATTCTATGTGCTAACATACTTTAACATGTTGGACATTTTTTTTCCTTTGAGCTGTGATATGGTTTTCTGTGTTCAAAGGTCCTATTAAGAGCTGACGTTTTATGAAATTTCTTTGAGGATAATTATCTATTATATGAGACTTTGTTGTTCACTCTTGGTGGGGGAATTCAGGGTTCTTTTCAGAATTCAAAATTATTAATTGCTTTATTTGGCATTCTGTCAACCAAAACCATTTAAACTGGCATCTCCATACATTTAAGGTATATATTTACAGTATAATGATAATTGGTGTACTTAATAAAGGCCTTCACATAGTGAAAAGTGCTAATGTGTCATTTGAATTGTAGAAATACTCTTTCTGCATAGTGTGATGTGTGTTTGTTTTAATTCCTTGAACTCTGATCAAAGACACATATGCTATATGTGTGACCTGTATACTGTCTACTTAGCCAGAACTCCTAGTACCTTAATTGAAGATGAATCATTGGTACAAATATGTTTGATATTTCTCTAAAAATGATAAAAGACATTTCTTTGGAACTTTGTGTAATAGTGATGACATTTTTATGGCTTAAGAGCAAAAAAGATACTTCTATTTGGAATTCCTGCAGTTAGGAATGACCAAACTTATAACTAAACTCATAACCGAATGGTTCAGTGTAGAAAGACTATGACTCTGAAATGTTATTTGTTGGAAATATCAAACAAGAATTCTAGTTCTTCCCTTCCTTTTTAGGCAATTTGTGTTTTTGTTGCAAAACAGAACCAATTAGCCACTTTAAAAAAAATTTTATAGTTTCAAAAAATGAATTGAAATAATTTTTTACTTATTTCAGCCCTTTAAAAATCTGTGATTTTCTGGTTGTGAGCACATCCTCAACTAATGCAGATCGAACCCACTAATCCTTAGTACATGATCTTTATGACTTATTGTGGCTGAAAAAAATTCATCTGGTGGGCTTCCCTCCAGTTCTAAACCCTGAAACCTTTTTTAATTTGATAGAATTTGTAACAGCTTTCCTGGCCTTACAGATGATAAGTTGGGGTCACCTCAGTGCCAAGATGAGGCTGAGAAATAGGACTTTAGAAGAAATTTATTACAATGATAATAGGAATTCAAATTTCTATAGCGTATTATGGTATAAAGATCATTGTAGCTTTGTGAGGTCAGTGGTGCAGATGTTATCCCCATTATTAACTAAGACTTGTAAGAAGCAAAGGCATACACAAGGGAACACAGGGTAATCCGTTGTAGAATAGTAGCTCCAGCTCATGTTCTTTGATTATTGGTCCACCTCTCTTTGCAATTTAACAATTATTTAAATCTCTTAATTACATCTTTCAGATATGTAAATAAAATATTTCACATGTTCACTAATAAATATTAATATTAGACCTCAAAACTTTAAAAGTTATTTAAACTTTTATACAAAAAAAAAAGAGTTGGAACTTTTTCTGAACAAAGGAAGGAGAATCAGAGAGACAATGGATTTGTGAGTTCTGCTTTTAAATATATAAGATGGTGTAGATCATTAAAATAGATATTATAATCTTGGTTTTACCTTTGGGGCAAATGTTCTTGTAAGCATAAATGATTATTTTCTCTTTCATTTTGTACAGGGGATATTTATTAATGGAATGCTTGCTTTTATTACTTTTTTGAAGGTTAGTTTTGAAGGAAGTCCAAAAACACATTCGTCCACTCTGCCACAACTACAAAAACAATACAAATCACAGCCTTTAATTTCCAGTTTTGACTTTTTGATTTTAACTTCTTTTCTTCCTTATTTAAAGTGGACAACATATCTTCAAGTACATGAATACTAGAGTAGATTTTATTACATTTACTCCTCAGTTAAACTCAGTTCCTTTGCATTTAGACAATCTCACCAGTTCATAGAATGACTTTCAAATACTCTTTATTTTCTGAGCTTCAAGAAAATAAATCTTAGGTGCCTTCCATGTTAATTCACCTGCTTTGAAACTTAGAGATTAAAGGGTTTTAGTAGGATTTTTATACCTGTGTGTAATTTGTATATGCTTTGGAGTAAACAGCTCTTTGCATGGAGTCATTTAGCTTTTATTAAACTGAAAGGTTCCATTATTGAGAAAAGAAGTTGCATAAAATGTATAATATAAATATATTCAAATCTTTCAGAACCTTTTTATTAACTATAAAGCAGTTAATAAATTACTTTAATTAAATATAAGTTGATGAAAGCAATCTCCTCTTGTCAAATTAAGTGAGCTAGAATCCTCATGTTTTTGTTCATTCTTCTTTCTTTCTCTTGCACCAAGAAGGTTTACTTGTTTGCTCTGAAAGATGCTTTCTCACCTGGTGAGGAAGGAATGAAGATAACAGGTAACAAATGAGTATCAATACTGAGGCAGCACCAATGATGACAGTAGTCACCTTCCTACACTAATATCTAGAATGGAGGTTGCTAATTGATGACCCAAGAGCAAAATCTATTTGATGAAATGTGATGCTCAATATACACGTTCAGTTTGACATGCTTTATTATTATCCTTCGTTTGTGTACAGTTCTATATTGGGAAGGTTTGTAACTTGTTTTTCACACATGTCCTTTTGATTTCTGGTGTTTACATGCTCAGGTCCCATATTGTAAAAACCTTATTTTCAAAGTTGACTTTGTTTATTTTCTTTGGTGATATAACTGCTATAACTTAGTTTTCTTTATATGTATTATCTTTGTCCAATGCTGTACATCACCAGAACCAACAAGATTAAGAAATAAGCAGTAAGATATTATTTTTGTGAGCTATTTGTTATGACCTTTGCCATTTTGTAAGATACATAGAATTTCAACTCCAGCTACTTCCTTTGCAATTCATTAGATTATATCCTGCCATGGCAGCCTGTGATTGGAAAAAAATTGAAAAGACTACAAAAATAATTTGTTTGACTTTGGAAAAGAAAGTTTTTTGTGTTATCACTAAGCTAGGTACTAGTATAGACTCAGACCATCGCAAATGAGGTAAGACTGATGTCATTGGCTTTTGAAAAGCCTGCTAGAAGCATTTCTCTGGTTTAGTTAGGGTATGTAAGGCCAAAATGCTGAGGGTCCAGCTGTATATGATTAGGAGTTGATATACAAAGATGATGATGTCTTAAAAAAAAACAAAAACTAACCAGCTAAGTTGAAAGATAACTGTGGATAACCTGTGTCCAAACTTTTCCCCTTTAATCTTGCATTATAATGAGCCCTTCAATTAGCAGTGGACCCAGTAGTGACACAATTTGCAGTAGTCAGTCATTCAACTTTTTTTTAGAAGGAAAAAAGATAATTTTGCCTTCGAGACACCAATGGAATCTGTTAACTTTAAGTATAATGCAAATGTCAAACCTCAAACCAGACTCCCACTTAACAGCACTTTTTACCAATTAATCAGGCTGTGTTTCATAGTATTTATAGCCAAGGTAAAGTTGGTCCATTGTTACAATATGGAATTGTGATGTTCAGCAGTTTATAACTTGGGAGCTTGAAGCATTTGCCCAAAGTGAATTTGTAATATTAATTGGTCATGTCAGTTCTTGACAAATGCAGTGACATTTGCTTCAAATATTTCAGATATTTCAGTTTTTTGGTGCTGAAATAGTGACACACTCTCCAAGTAAGTAGTACCACAAAGATTTCCATCCTTTTCTTCCTGTGCTTCTAGCCCTCAAACTCAGGAAAAACTCTCAAATAGTCTTGAGGTTTGGAAGCTGTCCTCTTCCTTCCCCTTAAGGATGAGAAGAAAGCCTGAAGAAATTAGGGAGTAAAAGCATTCCTTGTTATAGTGTTCAGCTGTAAGGAATATACATTTGAAGGTGCACGTGTAGGGCTTCTGGGATCATTCTTTGGTGAAAGTTTTTGTAACCATTATTTATTTTGGTGGGTTTTTTAAATGTTTGTGTAATTCTGGCAGGATGCTTTCCTGCTTTTCTAAAAAGAACTCACTTTTATTATACCCTGGAAGTATTATGAAAGGCGTAATAGAAGCTTCCTTGTCCATATGTTTTAATTACTTTAAACCATGATGATATTTGTAGTGACTTTTGACCATGAAACTTAGGAGGAAGCTGTAGTGTGATAGGGTGACTAAGTGACCCTGGTGAAGTCATTTCCCATCACTGGGTCTCTTAGTTTCTTTTGTTAAAATGGAAATAATAACCCATATCTCATCAACTACACAGGATTTTTGTGAGTTTTAATGAGGTAAAGTTTGCAAAGGATCAGATAGATTTTAAAGGACAGATGTCAGCTATTGTTATCAATAACTGATTTATCTGAATTTTAACATCATTCTGTTATTTCTAATAATCTACCAAGACTACAGTGCAGAGTACATTATGTTTTCTACATCAAGTTATATAATGAGAAAAAGACCTATCCTAATCTCTAGTTGATAAGTGATCTAATGATAAGATCAGATGTTTTTCAAAAGAAGAAACACAAAACATTAGTAACATATGAAACAGCATCCAAAATCTCTAATAACTGGACAAATGCAAATTAAAACTGCTCTCAGATTCTACCAGTTCTTTAGCAAACTGGTCAAGATAATAAAAGTTGAAAAATTCAATGCTGCCCTGGCTGTGGTAAAATAGGCATGCTATTATACTGCTCGTAGAATTCTGAATTAGTTAAGCCTTTTGGGAAAATAATGTGAAATTTTTTTATCAAGAATGAAAAAATGTGTACACCATTTTGCCCAGTGATACCACTGGAACTGTACCCCAAAGAGCTTGGAACAGACTAGGTATCTACTGATTAGAGTATGGTTAAAAAATTACAGTACGGCTTATAAGCAATGATGAATCCGGACAATTTAAGGAACTATGGGGTAAAGCTGAAAAGACATGATACGAGAACTTTGCCACTCTTAATTTGTGATATGATTCTATAGGAAGATTCTATTTATTTTCATCTTGCTTTGGGTGCCTCATTTTATACTAACGTCCAAATGCGTACATTTTGATATCAATTTTAAATTGCTTATCTAGGTCCCTTCTACACTGAAGCAATTATTTGTCGAATAGTGTATGCATAAATATAGCTTCTACATTTGTGTCTCTTGGGGATGATGATTTATTTTTTCACCATTTATTTATTTATTTGTCTATCTGTTTATTTATATTATTAGTTTGTTTTCAGTTTTCTGCGATCATTTTCATATGTCTTAGATTTTCTCCACCTCTCCTCCCTCCCCAAGATGGGGGAATCTTATATGGGTTCTATACATACATTCTTATTATATACATTTTCACATTAGTCATGTTAAAGTCTCATGTTGGACATTCTGGTATCCACTTCAGTTATCCTGCAACATACAACTGCAAAGAGTGAGAAGAGTTAGTAAAATAAAACTTTTCAAGATTTTAAGATTTAAGATTTCATTCATTTGTCCTGTCAATAAACATTTATTATTTACTGTTTGTAATGTTAGGTACTAGGGGATGCAAAAATAAAGCCAACTTCAACAAATTAATTAAGTACCCATAAGATATGGTTCCTGCTCCAATGAAACTTAGAATCTAATAAAGAAGATATTGTATGCGCGTACACACACACACACATGTTGATAATTATAACACAAAATGATATGAGAATTACACAGAGATAGAATGCCAGCTGTGGAGTCAGGAAAACCTGAGTTCAAATTCAGCTTCAGATACTTACTAGCTGTGTGACCCTGGCTAAGCCCCTTAACCCTATTTGCCTCAGTTTCCTCATCTGTAAAATGAGCTGGAGAAAGAAATGGCAAACCACTCCAGTATCTCTGCCCAGAAAACTCCAAATGGGGTCACTAAGAGCAGTCATGATGAAAATGACTGAACAACAACAAGGCATTTCTATAGTAATTTAAAGTTTTCAAAGCACTTTACAAATCTCTGATTTTATAACAACTCTGGGGAGGAGGTGCTATTATTATTTCCATTGCACAGATGAAGAACATGAGGCAGAGAGGGGAAGTGACTTGCCTGGGGTCACATGGTTTGTAAGTGTTTGAGGCTAGATTGGTATACAAGTCTTCCCTACTCTGGATCCATTTGCTCTTCACAGCATGCTACCTAACTGCCTATAAAGCAAGGGCTTTGATGTCTGGTGAAAGCATCATTATTTGTTGGTGGGATCAGGACAGACTTTGTGTGAGAAGTAGCATTTGAACTGGGGAATGATTTGAATTTCAGCCAATTGGAGGAGAGGAGGGTACCAAGTATAAGGAACAATATGAGCAAAGACACAGAGGAGGGATTGTGGGCAGATATACAGAGGATGGGCAGTGGTCATAGATGACCTGGAACATGGTATTTATGAAGGGGAATAGTAGCATGAGAAAAGTTTGAGAGGCAGATTGGTGTGAGCTAAAGCAGGCAAGAAAAGAATGACAAAACTCAGAAAATGGAAAACTATTCTAGATTTCTGCATAAAAATATTAATCTAGCAACATCTAAAGCTTGCCTTGGGGAAGAGAAAGTGTTGTCCTTGCCTTTAAAGGTATTGATGGGATAAATAAAATAACAAGAGCTTAGTGAATAAGAGGTACATAAGTGGTAAGGAGAAGTTGTAGGGAGTTCAGAGGTCACTGTATGGTGGAGATAGCATCTCAGCTAAGCTCTAAAGATTGATTTGGGTAGCAACTAGCAAAGTTGTAGGGGAGGGCATCCATCCCATCATTTTAGATGCTGAAATTCTCTCTCCTGGGACCAAACTGATAATTTTATTATCATTTTTGGATGGGAATGGTCTAGTTATTGCTAGTTGTCAGTCAAAAGAGATTATATTATATTGTAAAATATTATATAGATGACTTAATTGTTTATTTAGGATCTTAAGCTTAAAAACTCGGTCATCTAGAGATAAATATTCTGCCAAATTAACCTTAATGATTGCTTCTTTGGTACTTTCTGGAAAATGCTCAGATTTTATCATTCCTATTAATATTTTATCCTATTGGTTGCCCCCCCAACAGCATTTCTACTGTTATAGAAAACAGCAGGTAACAAATGTGTGCATCTTGTCTTATTTATTATTATATGGAACATATAATCATGGCAAGAGATAGCTGCGTTACGTTTTTTGCTGATGGGTGCACTTATCAAGATTGCATGTATAGTACATATGTAATACATTTCCACTGACCATGACAGTCCATTAAACTAAGTTTAAAATAAAGATTTCATACAGAATAAAGAATGAAATCATTGCTTCCCTCATATGCATGCATTTCTTTCTAAATGTATAAAAGTAGAATTATATGCCTTATTTGGACCTAAAAAGGTACTCTTCTGTGGGTACTTTTTTTGTAACATGATGAAAACTATTTAACTTTTTATCAGCCTCAGCTCTATTGCCTTTCCTTTCCTTTTGATTTGTGTCCATGTAGGTTACCTCTTGCTTTTATTATTATTGTGCATTTTATATTCACTTTCATTATCCTTCATTAAAATTTGAATGAAGATCCATTGGTTACCAGAATACATGGCCTTATGTATGTAATTTTCATCTTTGTAAAAACAGCTTGAATCATTGGCTTACTACTCATAGCCTGTTAATAGTTTTAAAGCAAGGGTGGGGAACTTGCACCCTTGAGAGCACATGTGGCCTTCTAGGTCCTTGGGTGCAGCCTTTTAACTGAGTTCAAGTTTTATAAAACAAATCCTTTTATTAAGGGGATTTCTTCTCTGAAGTTCGGATTCAGAGGGCTGCCCTTGAGGACATAGAGGGCCACATGTGGCCCTGAGGTTGCAGGTTCCCCAACCCTGGTTTTGAGGGATTCATTGGAAACAGTAATTGTATTTTCCTTATGGGATTGACATGAAGCTCAAATGAATTTTTATATAAATATATATGTATACGTATAGCAGCCTATAGATCTTAACGTAATATGTATATGTGTTAGTTATTGTTATTATTAGTGGTGGTAATAATAATGATAAATCAGGTAGTAGATCATCTGTTTTCTATCTTCCCTGCTATGTGATCCCTCCCAATATATCTTCAAACGATAAATTACCCTCAATACTTCTATCTTTCCTCCCAATTCCTCCTTCATCTACAGTGAAGTTCCTCATTTATAATGAGATTCTGCAGAAAGTTTTGTATATCATTTTTTCTAGTGGATGGTGGTTTCCTCTCTTAGCAGTAGGCCAGGTATTGTGACTTAATAGAAAGTATGAGCTTCAAAGATCCTTAGAGAACATCTAGTCTAGTCTAAACCATTTATTTTCAAATATGAGGAAATTGTGATCCAGAGAAGGGAAAGAATTTATACAGGGTCACACAGTTTCTGTTTGTGACAGAAGCATGACCAGACTGTACAGTAGTTCCCCTGATCTCATGTTTGATGCTCTTTCTACTTCTTACCATACAGATATATTTAATCATAGAATTCTCTTTCATTTATTATATTGATTTATATACTTATATGACGGTGGATTTGTGATCTCATCCATACTGTATGCCTTCCATACCACTATAAGTCTGCTGGGGGAGATGGAGAATATTAACTCGATGTACTCTCTTAATATTGTGCTTAATGAAGGGCTTTCCTTGCTTGTGATACCAGATAAATCCACCTTGTTTGATTTGTAAAGTAAAAAATTCTCACTCAAGATAGCATCTTTCACCTTCTCAACCTTTAGCTCCCCCTTACAATTATAAAGATCACTTTAGTTAAGTCCACAAGCATTTTCAAAGCACTTACTATATGGCAGATATATTGCTAAGCAGTGGGGATGCAAGTACAAGCAAAGAAAAGAAAAGAAAAAAAAGGCAGTCTCTGTCTTCAAGGAGCTCATTGTCTAATGGACAGCAGACAAGTGGGGTAGGAGTATGGTACCTGAGCAAAGGAATTGTGGCAAAGTATATGATGAATCCTATGTAGATCCAGGAGAAGAATGAAGGGTAGCTGTTCTAAGTCCATCCTACAATAGAGTTTCTGGAAAGAACTCACCAGTAGGAGAAAGGAGCTGAGGAGGTGGGGAGATGTTTCAGGTTAAGTAGGCAGCTGATGCTTGATGATGTAGTCTGGAGAATCAGAAATCTTGCCAAGAGAGGAGTAAAGCATGGCTAATACAGTCACTTCCCCCCCAAAAAGATATACTTGGAAGAACTTAGCAGTAAGAGATAGAGTACCTAGGAGGGGAGGGAAGGTTCTTCCAAGGGCTGGGAAATCCAAGGGGTAATTGGAACGTCCAGGGTGAGAAGAAAACTGCATTTTGGTGGCAAAATTTGGAGTCAGCAGCAGATCCTGGAAAGAAATGAAGGATAGCTGGCCTGAGCCCTTCTTCATAATGGAGGTTCTAGGAGAAACTCACCACTGAGAGGAGGGGACCACAGAGATCTGCCAGGGTGAGGAGGCCACAGGAATCTACCAGTTGTAAAAGATCATTTATATATTATACTAGTGCTTCTGACTCATTTACATTTAGGTTCTATAAGGATGAGTTCATTTGTTCATGTTCCAACATTGAATATACATGGTTTTATTGCTGGTGATGACTGTTTATCTTCTAGACAACCATAGAACTAAACAGTGAAGTTGCATTGTTGGAAGATAATAGTAGAAACAAATTTTTATCTCTACAGAATGTTACAAAGAATAAGAATTTAGAATTTTTTGTATTTTGTTTCACCACAAGATGTCACCAGTACACCATATTAACATGGCCATTGGAACCTCTCTCTGGCAAACAAAGGTTATAAGAAGAAGGACCCAGGAACACTTGGGAAGAAATATATCCTAAATCTGCCACGGCCTCTTCTGTGGCTCTTCATTTTCTCTCATTTGAGGTAGTAGAGAATAAATGTGTCATGTGAAAAGAATCTTCTTTTGCAAGGTCAACTAGTGTTCCCTTAGTATCTCCAAATTTTACTCCTCCCACTTTGTCTTTCACAGGAAACACAGTGGTCTGACATGTTTGGTTTTTTTTTTAGAGAGATAATTTATAACATCCATAACCTATGGTTTGGAATAGACAATGTATTGAAACCAGTTAATAATCAGTTTTCCATGAATGAAACCAGTGTATCAAATGAACAAAAAAAAGCTATAATTTTTATGGTAATTTTTAGTGGTCTATTCAGTAATTGCCATTGCTCAGAAAAAGTATGATATTATGATTTCATCCTTCCCAATTATATTTTCAAATGTATAATTATCTTTCAAACGACTCACTTTAAATAGGTAAGGTAAATAGTTAGTTCTCAGAACCTGGGTCCAGCTTTGATGTGAGGTTATGGTGACATCTTGTGGCAAGGTTTTCCAAATGCTACATCTAAGTGCTTATTGAACCTTAAATGGAATGTCTAATGTAGGAAGATTGAACTAGTGCCCCAAGGTTTTTACTTCTTAGTTTCATATGCTCTCATAATCTCATATTCTGGATTCTTCATATGAAAAGAACTTTTTAGGAATATAGGATGTCAGGACCGCAAGGGTCTTTAGTATATAGAATGTCAGAATTCTGAAGTGTTTTAGAGCACAAATTAGCAAATGGTGGCCCACAGGCCCAGTGCAGCCCATATGGCCTCTGAGCTAAGAATGCTTTTACATTTTTAGTTCAGTCTGTAGGAAAACAGGTGATGGGCTAAAAACCTCAGGCTTTAGAACAGAGTTAAAGTATATAATGTCATAATTTTAAGTGACTTTAGAACCGAGTCAGAGTGGAAGAACTCTTATTTAGTACACCTCCTTTTTGTATACATAAGTCATATGAGGCCCAGTAAGGGAAAATGACCTTCTTAAGGTTGGTTAGATAGTTATTAAGTGGCAGAGCAGTTTCCAAAGTCCATACATTTTGAGTCCAGCCCAGTATCCTTTCTGTTAAACTATGCTTTTTTGGATCTGACTTAGGGATCAGAGACAAGATCCAGTTTTTATCTTTTTATTTGAAAAAGGAAACTAATTTTCATTTTTCCTCTTAGGCTGTTTTTTGTCTTGGCACATAGTAAATGATTAATAAATGCTTGTTGATTGACTAATAATGAAAAATTTGTTCTCTGTAATATCCAAAATCATTTTTTTAAAGTAATGGAACACTTTATCTCAGTGTAATATTGAAGACTTACATAAAGCATTGATTTCTCTTCACATGAGTTTTAATCTAAATCAGATTTCAACACTGATATCTGACTGGTTTTTGGGTTAATTAAACGCACAGTTTTAACGCTTATAGCAAATATAAACCATAAAAACATTAATTATATTCAGTGTAATTAGGAAAACATTTTCTTAATTTAGGACTGTTTTGAGTTTTGATTTTAATTTCTGATGTTTAACACTTTCTTCCAGAGAATTGTTTCAAAGACATATGCATACCTCTCTGCGTAACATTGTCCTGACTGATGCCATTATGCAAGCACAATTAATATATGTCATAACCAGTACCTCACTATAATATTAATAACATGACTATTAATGTTGTTAATTTGTTAGCCCAAGATGACATTCGAATGGTTAGTGATGAACTGAATTAATATCCCCAAATTGACTGTTGAGTGTCAGTTTACCATCCCATCTATAACTTGCACCTAATGAATAAGCCACATATTAAACTAATCATAACATTGTTTCATCCAGCATTACCTTTTCCAGAAAAAAATGTTCTTCTAGATGTAGTCTGTCCTTACTTTAAAGTTTTGAACATAGACTATCCTCTAAAGTCTTAATCTAATATGTTCATTGAGAGGTAAATTAAATATTTGAAATGTACCAGTAGTTCAGAGAGAGTATATAAAGCAAGGTCCATTTCTGGGATACTCTAGATGCACTTTAAATTGAGGATGAGCTGAAAAGTTTTGGTGGATCTATTGTTTGGAGGGTACATGGAATCTGGGAGTGCTGGACAGAGAATGTGGGGCTTTGTTTACATCAACAGGTAAAAAAAAACTGCTGAGTTGAAGTATGATAGTAAGTAGAAAGTAAACTGACATCATTACTGGGCCAAATGTTACATTCATCTAGAATTAGTGGTTGGGTTAGGCTCAATAATATAAAGACATTGCCTCTTAATGTAAGTTAATGTCAATTCAGTTCAACCCACCTTTATTAAGTTGTGCAAAGGCACTGTGCTGTGCTGAGGATAGAACAGTGACACAGTCATTTCCCTCAAGGAATATACAGCTTAATTGGAAGACAAACAAAATAAACTAATACTGATTAGATCATAAATGCAAATCAGTGCTTTGTGATATTTTGAGAAAAAATATGAAAAAGATACGTATATAAGAGATGTACAAAGTGATTTGAGATCTAATGAGGTAAAAATTACTTCCAGCCAGAAGAGGTGGCACAGTGTGATGGAAAGAACACTGAATTTCAAGGCAGAGAACTATAATTATACTATTACCACTTGTTTGATTTTAGGCTACTCTTTAAACCTTTATCAACCCAAGTTTCCTCTTCTGTCAAATGCAGAGTGATAGAGTAAACGATTTTTAAGATCATAGAGAAACTTCAACAGTTCCTTATTGCTTCTAATGTAAAATACAAATTTCTCAATCAAATATTTAAAGCCTGCTGTAGTCTAACTCCCATTTACCCTTGTAGACTTATTTCATAACACCAGTGTTTGCCATGCCTGGAACACTCTTCTTCCTCACTTTCACCCTTCAGAATCCCTAACTTCCTTCAAGTCTTGTTATAGGTGCCAATTCCTGCTAGAAAGTTTATATGAAAGTTTATTCCTGTTCTCTTCCTCTTGAAATTATCTTGGATTTCCTTTTCTGTCTGCAATGTTATATGCTTGCAATAGAATGTAAACTTCTTCAGGAGAGGTTTGATTTTTGTTTTCTGTTCTCTATAGCCAGTATCTGGTGCATAGAAGGTGCTTAATAAACATTTGAATTGAACTGAACAAGTAGATATGACTAGGCAGGTGTTTGAGCTATAGTAAACAACGTGAACCATCCATGGAGTGTGTTTGTGGCTCTGTGAGTGTCTCAGTTTAACTTCTATTTAGACTGCATGAGGGAAAGAGTAGTATGCAAAACTGAAAGAACTTTGTACAGATTAGTTTTTCTGCTCAAATAATTATCTGAGAAAATATAGTTAGTGGTATACCTCATAGACCATTTGCAAAAATTTCAAAATTTGAGAATGGTCTTGCTTGCTGCTTCATGTTCACCTGAATAATTATTTTGCCTGTATTGGTGGCATGTAAACTCATTTTAATATTTGTGTAAGCAAAATAGTAAATCTGTTGCATTTACAAACACAAATATGAAAATTCATTGTAAAACCAACGTCCTTTGAGTCTCTGCTCAATTATTATCTCCTATATAAAGGCTTTCTTGGTCTTCTTTACTACCCCCAAACTGGAAGTGAATTTTCCCTCATGCATCACACAGCATTGTATATTCTTCCTGTAAACTTACATAGTTCTAATGTTCTTTGTTCTAACATTCTGTATTTTAGGGCCCCTTCAAAGTCTGATCCATGTTCTAAAGTCCCCTCTGACTCTAAAATTCTGCATTTCTATTATTGCCTATTTGACTGATTGTTAGAGCAATGGTTTTTGAGAAGTGATTTAGGCATTTTCTTTATGTCCATAGAAAGTGTATTACTATGCATTGCACACTTACTTGGAATTCGGAATACAAATTAATCTACTTGCAGCTGTGAATAACAATATGAAACACAATAATCTACCTGCAGATATTAAAGCATTTGAAAATTTTCTCCTGTGGAATTCAGAAAATAACTAGCCAGTGTAATTTTTTTTTTATAATTACTTGACTTTATTTTTTAGTTAAAATTATTAGTGGTAATATTAATGACTGAGATTTATGATAAAGATTCTTATTTCCAGAGGGCATCAGTATTTGTATAGCTATTTTTTTAACAGTTTGAAATAGGTATTAAAGTTTTATTCATCCATTTTATAGATGGAAAACCGAGGTGCAGAGAGGTGAAATCATGAGTTCCTACTCACCGAGCTATTAAGATTCATAACAGTAAACTATCAATCATACAAATGTTTTAGATTACTAAAAAAATAGATCTGGAAATGAAAGGAACTTCAGAGGTCATTTAAGTTAGCCTTTTCATTTTTGAAGACCTAGGAGAGTTGTAATCTCAGAGATTATACTGGGATGCTCATAATCTTGATCTCACCATTTACCTCTAAGTCTTTCACTTCCATGTTCTAGAACTCTGAATTTCCTTCACTTGATTGTAATATATTATCTTTTCAGCTTCCCTTATGACTTATTCCTCCTATACCTAGTCTTTATCTTCACTTTAGTTTCTCTAGACTTCAGTACCATCACAGGCCACCCCTCCTCTGAGTACACTTTCATCCCTTCCTAACATTGATCCCCTTGGTAAACTAGTTCAACTCTGTAATATTCTCTATTCATTAATCTATTGTTTAAGATAATGGGTTTTTAAACTTTCAGATACTTGTGCGATATCCAGTTTGAGGAGAGTTGTTTTTGGCAAGTAAGAAAGCATTAGCTAACCATCTTCTGACAGAGATGATGGCCTCAGACTACAGATCTAGGCATCTTCTTTGGACATGTTCCATATGGTGATTATTTTAAATTGATTATTCTTATTCATTGCAAGGCTTTATTTTTTTTCTTCTCCATTGTGGTGGGGAAATCCTAAGAGGGGGGAAAGAGGGGAGAAAATACATTTTTGTTCATTGAAAGACAATAAAATAATATTTTTGGAGATCACTTGTATCTTTGGAAAGAACATGATGAGGCTGATGATAAAAGATGTGGTTAAAATTGAGCCATATTACAGAAGATTCAGAAGAGAGGAAATGGAAGCATTGACTGCAGACTGCTTTCTTAAGACTTTTAGCCTTGAAGAGAAAAAAGTGAGGGGAAAAAAGACAGTATCTAGTAGGGATGGTTGGATGAATTGGATTCCACCCCCCAGGATTAGGAAGACATGGGCATGTTTGTAAGGAGCCAATAGACAAGATATTGAATTTACAGTAAAATAGGGATGATTAGTAGGGGTAATTTGCTGGAGAAGTGGGAAGGGGATAGGATCTATGGTGAATATAGAGGATTTGACCTTGCTTCATTGGGGAGCTGGTTGAGATTATGTAACATAAATGTGTAATATGTCCAGTTAAGGATGATTGTGACTTTTTTTCAGCAACATGTGAAGAGTGAAGCATAAAAGCGGGAGTAGTCTAAAGTTGGGGTCTTAATAAATCATGTTTAGTTAGTATTAGGCCAAGCTGGCAAGGGAATTAAGGGTTGGGAAGATGAATTGAACTATTTACCAAAGGATAGACTCTATCCAGAAGAAGGGTGAAGGCCTGGGAAAGAAGTAAGGGTTGAATGGTAGTAAGGATGAGGACAAAGAACATAATTAAGGATTTTAAGACAAAGAGAAAGGTTTGATAATAAAAGATTTTGATCAGATAAAAGAATTTCACATTTCATGAATGTAGAAGTGGAAGTCTTATGGGTGATGATGGAATGGAGGTGTAAACCATGAGAACTGATTAGATTGATGAACTCTGATTATGAGTACAAGATAGGGAAAGAAGACTATAATATATATGTATATGTGTATGTATGTATACATAGTTATATATTCATATACATAATATGTACACATACATACAAATAATATATACACATATATACATGCAACATATACATACATACACACATATCCACACAAACAAGGAGTCCCAAAACTCTTAGTGTAGTTTTAAGCTATTAAAACTTAAAGTTAGTATATAGTTGATCTACAATGTTAAAAAAATAAATTTGACAGTAATATATGTCATACATTAAATATTAATTAGTAATGATGGTAGAAAAAATGTTGCAGTTACTGTCAGTAAAATTCAAAAGCTTACTCAAATCATTTTATTCTTTTGAGAGATCTAGAGCCATATGGGACCTCAGAGTCCATCTCTTTTTAATTTAATTACCCTGGGGCCCAAGGTGCTTAAGTGACTTGCCTAAAGTTAGACACATATTAAGTTCTACAGGCAAGATTTAAAGGCAGGTCCTCTGACTCCCGGGCCAATGTGTTTTCTGTTTTGCTGTGTTGCATCTTTCATATTTTGCTCCTTTTTAAATCTAGTCTGTTTGAAAGACTCATTTATATGAAAAACCTTTTCATTCATTATTTTTGAAAATAGAGCATCATTTGAAATAACATCAGTTTTTAAATTCTATCTTTTTCTTTATATTTTGCTTTCAATTCCATTTTTCCCTCTCTTCTTCCCTTGCTCCTCACATATTAACAACTTTTCTTACCTTTTCATGATACAAAAAATGTCTCCAGATGTTATCACCAAATATTTTGTTATTCAGATCTGATCTTTGCTATATGATGTTATAAACTTGCCTCTTACAGTGAGAAGACCCAAGGTTAAGTTCTAACTCTAGTATATATTCATTCTGAGATATCAAGCAAGTCACCATAACCAAATTTGTGTGTCTCCACTGAAAAATGATGATAATACCTATACTCTCTACATTCCTGCATTGTTATGAGAAAAGAGCTCTACAAAGTGGAAAATTCTGTAGACGTGAAATATTGTTATTAAAGTAAATTTTTAATGATATCTTTTGTCTTTACATCACCTACATTGCCAAATGTATACTTTCTCCTATATATTCCCCTTTCCTCCCCCTCCCAGAGAGTCATTCCTTATAACAAAGTATAACAACGAGACCAAACAGTTGAGCAAAATGAAATAACATGTTAGAAAAACAGTCTAACTTTATCTTTGGTATTCTAAACCCATACCTCTCCCCATTGTAGAGAAGGGAAAGAGTTGCTTTCTCCTATCCCTTCTTTGGAGACAGGCTGGGTCATTGTAATTTCACTGTATTTCAGTTGTTTTGTTCTTTTTATTTACATTGTTATAGGCACTGAGTATGTTATTTTCCTAGTTCTGCATTTACCACTTTGCATCAGTTCATAATCTTCCCATGCTACTCTATATTCACCACATTCATAATTTCTTACAGAATGATAATATTTCATTTCAGTATATTCAAAAACTATCATGTGGTAGATTATCTAGTAATGGGCAGAAGTAAGAATTTACTTAAGAAGTTGTTAGTACTTCCTTGCCCAGTAATGCTCAGGCATTAATTTGCTGATCTGTTAACAAAAATAGAGTTGTCTTCTTGGGGCATGGATCAGAAGCATAAGAGACAACCTTCTAAGACTTATCAGAATGGTTGACAAATCACATCTGGTGATTCATGTAGTCACAAATAATACTTCAGAAGGAACTTAGAAATATTTACAGTGAGAATGGAGTATTGGGCAAGAAACTGAAAGACATAGGTGCACAGGTTGTGTAATTTTTTTTCCTCTTTTCCATTGAAGACAAAGGATGAAGGGAAAACTTACTTTGAGAAATGAGCTACTTGGTGGCATAATGGATAGTTAATAGTTTTCAATTCTCTTGAGAAGTTTTATGCTTCTCCGTTGACCACTTATCTATTTGGGAATAACTGTTGTTAGGTATTTCCATTTTTTACCCACACATCTTAGATATCAGACTCCTCTTAGAAATATTTGATACAAAATTATTTTCCTCCCAGTGACCGCTTCTCTTTTTTCCTAGTTGCATTAATTTTGTTTATGCAAAAGCCTCTTAATTTCATGTAATCAAAATTTTATATATATTTTATAAATATATAAATATATTATAAATATGTAAATATATATTTATATATTATAAATATATATTTTATATGTAAAATATGTATAATTATATATATATATATTCCCTCTATTTCTAGCTTGGTCAAGAATTCATGCTCTAGCTATACCTGTGAAAGGGACCTCATCATTTTTTAAAAAAATAATTAGACTTTTTATATGACTTACAATTTTTTATATGATTTCAAACTGATGTCACATAACCATTTAGTGTTTATTTTGGTATGTGGTATAAGATGTTGGTCTAAAACTAATTTTTGCTGAACATGTTTTCCTTATAATTCTTTTAAAGTGGGAAATTCTTTTTTTACCTAATTTCTGTTTTGGATTTAGCATACCCAGCATCATTGCATTCAATCATTTCTCTTTATTTTTCTTGTCTATTCTATTTTCATCTACTTTTCTATTTTTTAACCATGGTTCAAATAATTTTAAAGATTACTACTTTATGATGTAAGAGCAGCTAGGTGGCATAGTCAATAGAGCACTGAGCCCAGAGTCAGGAAGACCTGACTTAAGATCCAAACTCAGACACTTCCTTGCTGTATAACCTGGGCAAGTCACTTCACCCTGTCTGCCTCTGTTTCCTCATCTATTAAATGAACTGGAGAAGGAAATGGCAAGCACTCCAGTATCTTTGTCAGGAAGATCATTAAAGAGTCAGACATGACTGCAATGACTAAACAGCAACAATAGCAAGGACAACTTTACAATATAGTTTGAGGTATGAAAGTGCTTCATTGTTGCCTTCACATTCTAGATTTTTCCCCTCCAAGTAAGTTTTAGGTCTTTTTGTTCTAGTTATATAAAGTATTCTCTTGGGAGTTCTACTAGTCAAATAAATATATGAAGTTAATTTATTGTCATTTTTATTATATTGGCATAGTCAAGACATTATCACTGAGCATTTCTCCAATTATTTAAGTTCTTTATTTCTTTAAAATGCATTTTGAAGTTGTATCTAAATAGTTATTTAGTGTATGCTGGATTGGCTCCTCGATCCCAGATATTTTATGCATTTTGTAGTTATCTGTAAGAGTGCTTCCTTCTGTATTACTCCCTTCTGTATTTTGTTATTGCTTTATAGAAATGCTATTGATTTTTGTGGGGTTTTTTTGTATCATAGTATATTGTTGAAGCTATTAATTGTTTCAGTTACTTTCTTTATTCCCTAGGATTTTCTAAATAAACCATTATATCTTTAGCAAATTGGGAAAGTTTTGTTTCATTTTTCCTTAACTCTGTACCTTTAATTTCTTTCTTTTGTCTTATTTCTGCTGCTAATATTTCCAACACTATGTAAAATAACAATGGAAAAGTATTATTTTTCTTGTTCTCATTTTTATTTTGGTCCAGATGGAAATGGATCTGGGATTAGTGACTATCCTATTATGAATTTATATTTAGTGTTCTGCAGACTATTGTATAGGTGGATAAGATGCTTTTTAATTATACTGATAACTGAATAAATATTTGTATGTATGCTCATTTTCTGTAACCTTTTTTTGACAATTCTAGTAGTACACCATTGAGATGATATATGTACTCTATCCTCTTCCTGTTTCTTCAACTAGACCTCTGTATTTTGAAAACTTTCCTTTCCATGTGACTTGGAGTTCATTTGTATTTGGTATGACAACATTTGTTAAAAGCTTTTTAAGTTTTTATGGATCAATATTATGTTTGAGTGATTGTGGGTAACAGTTATCATCTAATAATGAATGATTTGGTTTCAGCACAGTTTATTTGTTGAATTCTTGAGAATATTTTGAGGTCTATAATTGTAGTTATCTACTAGTTTATCAAAGATAACAAGCTACCAGATCATGTCTTGCCAAATAAGTGCTAAAGTTTTGTACTCTGTAATGGTATGTAATGTAGTTTCTGTTGTTTATTTGTATAATCTGTATTGATCAATAAATCTGATTTCCTTAAGGAAATTTTTAGAATGTTTGAAATTCCTTTTGGAATTTTTAGTGATCACAATCTGACCCTGAGTTATCATCGTAAACCTTTCCATTTCCATTAACAAAGTAATTTGACTCAGCCATTTGTTAAATTCTTCTTTGTTGATGATATTTTACTGCTTCCTCCTACTTTACCTTCTTGGCTAATCCTTCCAGTTTCCACAACTGATAGTTACAGTGTATGTTGGAAGATTATTGTAGATTTTAGGCCTCTTTATGATGAATAATTCACATCATGCTTTTGATTGATTCTTATAGGATAGATTAGTGTTGACTTTTGTTAAAAGGATTCATAGTTTGCTTGATTTTCTCCTTCTCTCTCTCTCTCTCTCTCTCTCTTTCTCTCCCCCTCCCTCTCTCCCTCTCCCTCCCTGTGTGTGTGTGTGTGTGTGTGTGTGTGTGTGTGTGTATGTATGTATGTATGTGTGTAGGCAATTGAGATTAAGTAACTTGCCCAAGGTCACATAGTTAGTAAGTGTCTGAGATTGGATTTGAACTCCTAGGCTGGTGTTTTATCCATTCTGCCACCTAGCTGCCCTCCCTTACTTTGTTTTAAATTATCTTAATATTTAATTTATCTTCAAGTAGTTCATTGTAAGGCCATATGCTTAAGAAACATCTTGTTATAGTGGAAATAATAGTAAATGTGTGGTCAGGAAACATGCGTTCAGTTCTTCGTTTTGAATTTATTAGATATGTAATTATGGCAGATCTGCCAACTCCGTGCCTCAGTTTTCCTCATTCATAAAATGGGCATAATAATGCCTAAATTATCTAGGCCTCATAGGGTGGTTTAGAAGAAAATTTGTTATAGAAATAGTAGCCATTTTATTGACCAAACAATAAGCTCTTAATTCAGTATTTGTTTATTCTCTTAATGAATATTCTTCATCTAAAGAGAGTAAAAAATCATGTATCACAAACCTTCCATATCACAGACCAAGAAGAAAGAGATTAATTAGAGTATGCTTGAGTTCACAATGGAGTCCCCACAGGGAGGGGCTTTTGAATCCGGAAAATGGATGACTGGTCCAGTGATGGTAATAGATGTGTTTCAGGATGACTTATTGAGCCCCCATAGTAAGCCTTCAGATGCTACAAGGACCATTTAGAATCTGATTGATTTATGTTGACCTGATATTTTGTTAATATGGCTCAGATTAATGATGGCATCTACTGAAAAAGTTTAATGTAAATAAGTTTGTGGCCTATTAGCTGTTTCTTGTCTCATACATAAGGTAGGAAAAGCAGCATTTAATATTGATTATATATTTTTATTTTTTTAGGCCTTGCAGAATTTTTTAATGTCCTTTAAACTCTTATGATATTCTACTTCTGGACTGTAACATTTCTATAACATTGCATACTTATGCATGTTGTACCTCTCTTGTGAAATTGTAAGTTTCATGAGGGCAGGAACCATGTCTCAAAAATCTTTCTAATTTCCTGAACTCTCTGCATATACTATTTAATAAGTGTTTTGTGAAGGGAGAAGACATACAGTAAATATGTTTAAAATGTTGTTGTTCAATCATTCAGTCGTTTCAGACTCTTCTTGACTCCGTGGACCGTAGCACTCCAGATCCTTCTGTCTTCCACTATTTCTCAAAGTCTGTGCTAGATGATGTTCATTGTCTCCATGATACTGTTTATCAATCTCATTCTCTGCTATCCTCCTTTCGCCTTCAGTCTTTCCCTACATCTGGGTCTTTTCCAGTGAGTCCTATCTTTTTATTGTGTTCCTATCTTTTTATTATGTTGCCGAAGTTAAAAATACATTTCAAATCAAATCAATTCAATTAAAATTTATTTAGCATCTGTATTTAAGGCACTATAGTAAATTGTATAGGAGATAAAGAAGTGTCAAAAGATCAAAAAATGAGTTTCTCAAGGAACTCATATTGTCTGGAAGATACAATCTATGTATAGAAATATATTTCTAGAGTAGACACGAGGGAGTTATAGAAGGAAGGCACTAGTATTTGGGAATTTCAGGAAAGACTTTGTGTAGCAAGTAGTGGTTGATCTTAATCTTAAGAATTGAGGGTTTTTGTGAGATGAATATGAGGAGGGCGTCCGTTCCTATAATAGAGGATGCCAGAGCAAAGTCACAGAGATGGAATGTCATTTGTGAGGAACAGAGAGAAGGCAAGTTTGACTGGGCAGTAAACTGTGGTTTAGGAAGTAATATATAAGCAGCCTGGAAATTCAGATTGAGACTAGGTAATTGAGACCTTTAAAAGTGAAACAGAGGGATATACATGTGATCCTAGAGCCTATAGGAAACCATTGTTATTGATTAAGTAGGGCAGTGACATTGTTGGGACTGTAATTGTGTGGAGTATGGAGTGGAGTGTTGAGGGGAACTTGAGGCAGGAAGACACACTATGTAGTCATTGTAGCAATCAAGGGGAGAGCTAGTGAGGTAAATGGTGGCTATGTGAGGGATAAGAAGGGGATAGTTGTCAGAATGTTGTAGAAGTAGAAATCAAGGTTTGGCATTAGATTAGATATGTGGGAAGAAAGAAAGTAGCAGTTGAAGATACTGTTGAGGTTACCTCTCTGGAGATTGGAAGGAAGGGGAAGGCCCTTGATACAAATCAAGATATTTGATTGACAGGTAAATTTGGAGGAAAGATAATGAGTTCTTTTTAGGACATGATGAGTTTGAGATGCCTCTGAGACACCCACCTTGCAATGACTAATAGGCAATTAGTGATGTGGGACATGAGCTCAGAAGAGAGAATGGGGCCAGATCTGAAGATCTGGGGGTCATCAACATAGGATTATAATTATACCCATGGGAGTTGATTAAGTCAACAAGTAAAAGAATATATAGAGAAAAGAGAGCCCTAGATAGATAGAGCCTTGACATTCTTAACTGTAGTAATTGAGCTTTTGTTGAAGACCCCCCAACGAGACGGAACTCAATGGTTCTTGATTCTCTCCATAGCGTTTTAATAAATCTGATAGTTAAGAAATTTTTTTTTCCATCAAGCCTGTTTGCTTTTCATTCATCTCCACATACTGCTTTAGAATTCTGCCCTCTGAGATCAAGTATAACAAATCTAGTTCCTCTTTCACACATAGCAGCCTTTCAAATGTTTAGAAGCAGCTATTGTATCCATCCTAAGTCTTCTCTTCTCCAAGCTTAACATTTCTGGTTCATTCAAGTGATTCTTGAATGTCATGATCTTTGAGTTCTTTCACCAACCTGATCTCTGTTTTCTGGATATACTCCGGTTTGCCTTAAAAAAAAAAAAAAAAAAAAAAAAAAAAGTGGTGCCTAGTCCTGAACATAGCTGTAGCTTGACCAGAGCAAAGTGTAACAGAGCTATTAATTATGTCATTTTTTACACTGTGCATAATATTAATGCAGCTTCCAATAGCTTTAATTCTTTTGTCTGCCATATCACACATTTGGTTCACATTGAGATTGTAGATACAAATACTAACACCTGTAGATCTTTTTTCATTGAAATTTCTATAGCTCTGTATTTCCCATTTTCTATATGTGCATTTAACTTTTTACTCCCCAGAGGTAGAACTTTTCTGTTTATTATAGAATCACTGAATTTGAGAGTGGGGGGGCAGGGCAGAGCCTAGATGGTGGAGTAGAAGCAGGGACCTGCCTGAGCTTTCCCCCCAAACCCTTTAAAATACTGTAAAAATGACTCTGACCAAATTCTAGACCAGCAGAAGCCACAAAATGACAGAATGAAACAGATTTCCAGCCTAACAATCTGAAAGGCCAACAGGAAGGCACTGTTGCACTGGGCTTAGAGTGGAATGCGGCCCAGGGTGGGCCATGCTGGCACAGATGGGACTAAAGCAGGACTCAGGGTTCTGAATCACTGGCAGTGATAGTGTTTTCCAGACTTCTCAACACACAAATGCCAAAGACAGCTTCAGAGGTCTGTGGGAAAGCTCTTTCACCTGGGTGAGAGAAGAACATGGTCTGGCTCCAACTCCAACAGAGGCTACTTCTGGAGCTCTTGGCCTACATATGGTGGGGGATCTAGTGGCTGATCTGGGTCACAGTCCTGGCTGGTGGTCCTAGGGTTAGGAGGAGCGCTGGTGTGACAGAGCTGATGGAGGCTGTGAAGAGGAGAGTCTACTCTCAGTTACAGGGCAGAAAAGGGCACTTGTGGTTGCTCACAGATACCTCTCCTTTGATCATACCACTTTGTAGGAACTGAGAATTTATAGGTCCCTAAAAATATCTTTGAAAACAACTGCACAAAATCCCTGAAACTTGGGGTAGCATACCCTCCTCTTAAGAACGAGCTCAAAAGTCAAGTAATTGGCTGGGAAAACAACAAACCAGGTGGAAAAATAGGAACATAGAAGATTACTTTCTTGGTGAAAAGGTATTTTCTTACGATGAGGAAGATCAAGGCATGTAACCACAGAAAGATAATAATATACAACCGGAGGAAGACAGCAAGATCAAGGCTCCTACATCCAAAGCCTCCAAGAAAAATATGCAATGGTCTCAGGCCATGGAAGAGCTCAGAAAGGATTTTGAAAATCAAGTAAGAGAGTTGGAAGGTGTTTCTGTGGGCATTTACTCCAACTGACACCCATTGGGAATCCCCACTTTAATTTATATTTGACACGTAGGCATCCAGCTTCTGATTTAAGACTTATAACACAGGGCAGTCTACTGACTCTTGAAACAACACATTCCAGTTTTACATAGTTCTAATTTTTAGGAAGACTGTTCTCACATCAAGCACAAATTTGCCTCTGCAACTTCTACCCATTGGTCCTGGTTCTGCCCTTTGGGACTTAACAGAATAATTCTAATCTCTCTTCTGCATGATAACCCTTCAAAAAGGTAAAGATAGCTCTCACATTCCTTCCTTATCTCCCCCATTCCCTCTTCTTCAAGCTACACCTCCCTGGTTCTATCAGCTGACTTTTACATGATATGGACTCAAGGTCTTCCATCATCCTTGTTGCCCTCCTGTGTTCTGTCATGTTCTTCTGGGAGACCTGTGATCCTTAGGTTGTCCCTAAGCACCCTGTCTTTGCTATCACTATGTTTTGCTTGCATACTGAGCATAATTCTTTTTTTTTTTTTTTTTGCTTCCCTTCTAGATTGTCCTTTAATTCTGTGTATTTGCATTCCCTATTTTCTCTCTTTGATGAGGAATATCATAGAAGATTCCCGTTTTTCTATTGTCCTCATAATTTTTGCTGTACAGGACATAAATTCTGATTTTATGATATTCATATTTCTCTTTTAAACCACTCAAGAATACTAGATTATGTTTCTATGTTCTCCTTAAATTCTACAGGATCCTCTGTCTCATAAAGTGTTGGTTCACTTTCTTTTGTTTTGCATTGTGTTAATTATTCCTTCTAGTTTTGTGTCAAAATTGATGAGTCTGCTATCTGTACACTTATTCAAGTCATTGATAAAAAATACTCAACAACACAGGGCCAAGCACAGAGAACTGGGATACAGTAGTTCCTGCCACATTGACACTGGACAATTAACAACTACTCTTTGAGTCTAGTCATTCAACTCATTTTGAATCCCTCAAACTATATTATCATCTTGTCCACATCTCTCTATCTTTTGCACAGAAATAGTTTGAGATACTTTATTAAGCATTTTGCTAAAATCTAAATAAACTGTTTTTGTGGTATTTCTATTATCTACAAATTTAGTGATCCTATCAAATAAGGAATAAGTACAGTGTTAAATGAGGTGTGCTTGACTTGGCCTTATTGACTCTTTGGAATCACTGTTCCTATTTCAGATGTTCCCTAATCATCTCTTTAATGATCCATTTTAAAACTTTCCCAGGAACTAAAGGCAAGCTTCTTGACCTAGCTATAGTTTTTAGATTCTGTTTTCTTCCAATTGTTAAAAATTGACACATTTGTCCATCCTTAATCTTGTATTAACACTCCCATTTCCTATGATTTTTGTAATAATACTAATAGCAGCTCAACAATTAAAACTATAAATTCTTTCAGGACCCCAGGATGTAGTTTATCTGAGTCTGGTGACTTGAGTCAGTCAAGCACAACTAGGTGTCCTCTTATTGTCTCCATACTTGTTTTATCCTTTCCCTGTTGGCATTAGTAATTTTCAACATAAAGGTCATTTTCCTTGGCCAATGCAATAGAAGCAAAATAAGCATCTTTGCTTCTACTCTGTTTCTCTTGGGGTACCCTGCTCTCCACTCAGAGGTATTTTTCTGTTCCTTGAGCCTCTTTTCTTCCAATAGAGAAAGAAAAAACCCTACCTTTTCCACATTACCCCTCAGTTCATTCTCAGCTTAAATTTTCTTGTTTCTACAGAGAGAAATACTCTGCTCTTGTTTCTTCAGTATTCTGCCTATTGCTTTCAAAAATCTCATTGGTGGGCTTTATGTACATTGTCATAGTTCTCTTCAGGTTTTTCTTATTTTTCCTCTATTGGAACTGTTTTCCTTTGGGTCTTCAGAATTTATTTCCTGAGTCTGTCTTACCTTCTGACCTGACTTCCCTTGTAGAATTTTAGTGCACAGGATTCTACTCAGTCTTCTTCTGAGAACTTTGAAATAAATTTCATTCTCTTCAGTTTGGCTCATTGCTGTAGTCTACAGATGTGCAAATTACTATCCAGGGGCTAAAATCCTCTTCCCACTTTTGTTCAACTGCTGATTAGCATTTATATATCTAAATAAAGTGTTATTGTATTTTAAAATATTTTTAAAAAAAACATTCTTTCCTTGAGGGAGGTACAAAAACAGGTGACTGTCTGGCTGTGGTCCCACACCATAGTTTGATGACCTCTACTCTAGCCTGTTGATATTTTGGGTTTTGGACTATCATCCAATATGTTACCTTTACTCTATTCCACCCTACACCATCATCTAAAATTTTTGTGTCATCTATAAATTTTATAGATGTTCCACCTTTCTCCATGTCATTGATAAATGGAGAAGGCAAAGCAGGGATTCCTGCAGCCTTCATTTAAAACCCTTCTTCCAAGTTCACATAAAGCCTAACTTTGGGTCTGGCCATTTTAATCAATTTTGAATTCACCTGATTTTCTCATTCATGCCTTTCAAGGTTTTCCATAATAATTGCGTGAAAGACTTTATGGAATGTTTTGTTAAAGTTGAAGTTTACAACATCTAACATAACTCCTTTTATCTCAGTCAGTAAGTATTTAAGTGTTTACTTTGTTAAGGGCACTATGTTAAGCACTGTGGATACAAAGAAAGGCAAAAGACCATTCCTGTTCTCAAGAACCTCACAATCAAATGGGGGAAGGCACTGCACAAAAAGGAGCTGAAAGGAGTGGGAAAAAGGTAAAAGGAGAGAGGATACCCAGTACAGGGACCTGATAAAGTCCTGCATCCAGGTGGGAAACAATGAAGCATCCTTTCTGGCTCCCTTTCTTAAATAGAGGATCTGGGAGGAGCTCTGTTGTACACCCTGTACTCTTTCCAATCAGATGTAAGGTGGAGTCCAACAGTCAGGGGTACCGAGGAAGTTTGAGTTACAGTGTTGATTAGTTCTTGCAGGAAGAGAGATTTTCTGGAGAGAGTGTTGAAGTCCAGATGAGCAGAGAGGTGGAGAGTGAGGTTTATTAACTCTGACAAAATAGGAAGTCAGGTTAACTTCTTGGCTCTTGATAATCACTGATTGTTTTTCTAGATGTTTGCTAACTGTTCCTTTTATAATTTATTGTATAGTTTATCCAGGAATCAGTCAAGTTCACTGGTGTATATGATTTTCAGAGTCTATTCTCTTTCCTTTTTAGAAAATCAGGATAATATTTGTCCTCTTCCAAGCTTCCAATATTTAGACTTAAGATTCCTGACAATGCTTCAACAATCTTATTTTTAGTATTCAAGGATATGTTTCATGTGAACCATATGACTTGAACCTTTCATAGGTGTATAGGCTCTCCTTTGTCTCCTTACTCATCTTTGGAATTTGTTAACATATTAGCTATGTATTTTTTTTCCTTCCTAATCCATTTTTTCCCCCTCCTTGACAGATGAAACAGAAGGGGAAAAAAAAATCAAGTAGCACTACCTTCATTCTGTCCTAAATTATTTCTTTTGTAATCATAGTCCTTCTACCATTTTGACTTTTAAAAATCCATTCTATTTCTTTATTTTCTAGTTTTAGAACATTCCCAGGTTTAGCCTTCCTACAGGACAATGTCCTGCTTTCATCTTCCTCCTCAGTTACCTTTTTTTATGTCACAATCCTTTTCCTGCCATTGAACTCTTCACAACAACAAAAACAACACCAACAACAATAACAGTAATGATAATTTAATCAAAGCCTGCTGACAGAGTATGTCTGACAATGTATGTCTCGTTTTACTTCTGAAGATCCTGTGTATCTGTGCAGAAGTAGGGATGTCACCTTATTAATTCTCATAGCCTGAGATTGTTCTTTGCAATTCATCATCATTATACAACTTTTTAATATTGTAATTGACATTATTGTCATGTATATTGTTCTCTAGTTCTGCTTTCTTCATTCTGTCACTTGACTGAATTTTCTCTGAATTTCTCATGTCTGTTTTTCCTTATGGCATTATTATTTTACTTCATATCTATATACCATATTTTGTTTAGTCATTTCCCTGTGGTTGGGCGCCTCTTTAGTTTTCAGGTTTTGCTACCACAAAGTGCCAGACCTAGAGGCCTGTGGGCTACCCGAGTCTTTCTTACCTCACCTCCCGAGGTCTTCGGCTGGCCACGCCGGGTGCGCATATGAGAGAAAGGACGTTCCAGAGTCGAACAAGGGTTGAGCTTTATTTCAGGGTCTAGTTACAAGTGCAGGGGATTCTTCCTTAGGAGGTATAGAAGAATCTCCCAAGGAGGCAAAGATCTTACAATAAGAGATTGGAAGTAGAAGTACAAGCGGGGAGAGAGGGGGAGAGGAGAGAGGGAGAAGAGGAAAAGCGGAGCCTTGTGTCCTCTTTGGCTCCTCACGTGCTAAGAGAGCTTTCAGGCTTCCCTGATCCTACTTAACTCTCCAGCAGCATAGTTTGCATCTAAATACCGTGCTGTTAGGTAACTAGGTGTGCTCCAATCCGGGACAATCTCGAGGGCAGGGAGATCTCTCTCCCATCACGTTTCTCACGGGAAGAGGCGGAAATACACGAGATAGCTCGGTTCACCTCGATTCCCAGCCGTTTCCTGGGGGGGGTCTCGTGAGAGCTCTAAGATTTAGAAGTTCCCACCTTTACCCTCCCGAGACTGTCCACACGGAATTGAGCTTCCAACCCCAACAACAAAGAGTATTGTTGTGAATATTTTGATGTAGAAAGGATCTTTCTTTATGTTATTGAACTCCTTTGGCATAAATGTTGCCAGTAGAACTGCTGGGTCAGTGGGTATAAAAAGTTTATTAATCATTCTCATATGATTCCAAATTGATTTCCAGAGTGATTGAACCAATTCATAGCTCTGCCAAGGTTGTAGTAGTGTGACTGTCTTTCTAAGGCCTTTCCAACAGTTTTTACATGTTGTTTTTAAATGCATTTTTGCCAGTGAATTCCATATGCATTTACATCTTGTTAGACTCTCCTTGTTCTTCCTCATCATTTCTCTTTGTGTCTTCAGAATTTCATTCTTGAAAGCCTCTCATCTTTTTTGGGGGAGTTGACTTTCCATATAGAATTTTAACTCATGGGATCCTGCTGATCCTTTTCCTGAATAATTTAAAATCAAATCCCCTCCCCACATGTAGAGTGTATGTCACACTCTACTCCACACTCACCTCTGACTGTTGGAATACTTAGTTTCCTTCAAAATCAGCTCAAATGCTACCTTCTAGATGAGGATTTTCCTTACCTCCCAAGCTTCTAGGACTTTATCCCTGCCCTGGCCTTGTGAAATCACCTATCATTTGCTTTATAAAAATAGTATTGTACATGCTGTATCTGAGGATAGAATGTAAGTACATTGAGGGCAAACACTCTTAATTTTTTTAATCTATTTGTCCAAGTACCTAGTGTAGCATCAAATAATACTTAATAAATTCGTATTGATTGATTAATTGAAAGAGTTCTAGCAGATATCCAGATAATTCAGTTTTCTCATCACTCCTATATCATGTTTCTCTGTCAGGCCTGAGATTTATTTCCAAACTTATCTATTTCATTTCACTCTTCAGATGGTATATAGTATAGACCAGTCATTATATTTCTTCTCTTTCAGCCTCCACTTATCTTCACCCAAATTCTATCCATCATCCTTACTTGCCCTAGATTTCCTCACATGAATATGTCTTCTTAATATTAGGTGGCACTTGATAACCCCTTTTTGTTTATCTACTTTAACAAGTCTTAGTCATATTGCAATTCTGTGGTCCAGTTTGTTTCTGTGCATTAGGATCTCTATTTTATCTTTCTTATTATCCATACTTGGTACATTTGTTTATAGATATATAAGCCATGAGTTTTGTTACTAATTTATTTCATGAATTATACCTCCTTTCAATGTCTGAGTATATTGATAGCTGTTCTTCTCACTCTGGCATTTAGCTTGGGGAATATACACAAGCAGTTTTCTCCATCTTATTTGTTTTTCAGTTTAAGGCATTTTAAAGATAAATTTGAAGATTCTGGGCAAATACATTCCTATCAACCCTTGTTAAGTGTATTTAGTGCTTGGCCACTTACTTATTCTTGTCATATTTTAAACCATGTTTTAAGGAATCCATCTGTCAAGAAATGCTTTGGGGGAATCCATAAGCGTTAAGTATAATGGTCTGTTTTAGTAGATGATTCATGGTATTTCTCACCTCCAGATAAACATTTGCCAAAATTAGGAAAATAAATGAAGATGTTGTCATATTCAACCAAGAGAATGCTTATTTGTATTGCACCAGTCAAACATACTCCCAATGGCCCAGTCCCAGAAATGTTGCCTGATAGCAGATATAGGTACCACTTACTAGCTTTGTGCGTATGATCCAGGCTTTTCCCCTCTTCAGCCATCATTTATTCATTTACAAAATGGAGGTAGTACTTGAAATATCTACCTGTATTTTGAAGATCAAATGATATAATGTGTATAAGACATTTTATAATGGTAAAGCTACATATGAATCTAAGCTACTGTTTCATTGCTAATGGAATATAATTTTATATGTTGCTTTTGTAATCTCATGATGCTTTTCAACATAAAAACTTAAAGAGATTTTGTCCATTTAGCTTAAATTATCTGCAAAATGATATTCTGGGATTTTTTTTTACTCAGTTATTATATAAAGTGAAATTCTTTGGCAAACATTGACATAGCTTCATTGTGTGTGCATTAAATAAATATTCAGATGACAATAATTGAACACTTTCCTGGGTAAATTTCTTTCCATACATATCTTCATTCTTCATGACTTGATCAAATATTGCATTCTGTTGAAAACGAATTAAGAATCTAAAAGTGAAAATATGAATTTTAACTTGGTTTTGAGATGGTAAAAGAAAAAATTGAGGAAGTATAATAATATATAAAAGTGGTTCATTTCTGTAGCACTTTATACATTGCAAAGAATTTTTCTAGCTACTCTGAGATTTATGATGCAATGAATATTATTAATAACTACTTATTTTTAGAGTACTTTAAGGCTTTATAAACCACTTTCTTCACAATATTCCAGACAGGGTAGTTAGTGTAAGTATTATCTTTATAGATGAGAAAAGAGATGCTTAAAGAGCTAAGCAACTTGTTCAGTTACAAAGGTAGGAAGAATTGAAGCTGAGATGCAACCTTTATTTTTAGAATCCCAGTTCATTCCTTGTTCCACTATACTGTGCTTGGCAGATGAGGGAACTGAAGTAAGAGATAGTCCAAGCTTAAACCAGTTTGATTCCCAAAACTTCTGAGTTCTTAAGATTCTGTAGTATTTTCACTGCACCGAGCTATGAAATACCTTTTACAGTTTTAAACAACTCATCTTGACACGCTAGGCTTTGTATTAATCATAGTACAGGAAAAGAGGAGGAAAGCTTAAGAGGGAGCATTCTGGACAAGTTTTCACCTGAGGAATAAAATTCAAGACCTTCAAAGAAATAGAACTCAACTCCCATTCCAAGTGTTTCAGTGGAAAACACACTGTACTGGAATTCAGGAGAAAAGTTTGGACTCCATCACTCACCAGCTATATGACCTTTGTAGAAAAATCTCAGCAAAAGAAAAAAAAAGCTGCACAGTCCTTCAGAAGAACTTCTCAGGTGTCTTAGAAAGGAGACAAAAAAAGTTCCAGGTACCAGGAGCTATGCGATACCTTTTTCTCTCTCAACTTGAGCCTACTTTACCCTGGTCTCTGCAGGTACTGGTGATACAGTATATCACAGGCTTTTGGGAGAGGAAGGCTTATACCAAACATATATGTCCCTGAAGTAAGTAAATATTCCTTTCTAAAGGGATTAGATTTCCTGATTCAGTCTTTCTCTCCTCTATTCTCCATCATCTCACATCACTGAGATACCTTCTGCTCCTACCTCTTGCTTTACTCTTGTCCCACATAATGAAATGGCCTTCTGGCACATTTCCTGCTTTATCTCTTTTACTTTCAGTTCTCTTGCTTATAAAAATGCCCATGACTCCCCTATCCTCAAAAAGTTCTCATTTAATCTGTCCATCTTTGCTAGCTGTTATTCCATGTCTTTTCTTCTTTTTTATAGCTAAACTCCTTGAGAAGGCCATCTTCAATAGGTGCCTCCACTTCCTTTCCTCTCTCTTCTTTTTTCTTTGTAGTCTGGGTTCTGATTTTAAAATTCAGCTGAAATTACTCTCTACAAAATTACTAGTAATCTCTTAATTGACAAATTTGATGAGCTTTTCTCAATCATATCCTCCAAACAGTTCTTTTAGTGATCTTCCTAAAGCTCAGGTTTCACCATTTCATTCACTTACTCAGTAACCTCCAGTGACTGTTGCCTGTAAGATCAAATACAAAATTCTCTGTTTGGCATTCAAAGCCCTTCATAACATAGCCCTTTCCTGCTTTTATGAATTTATTATATCTTATTTCCTGCCATGTACTCTTTGATCCAGTGGCACTCGTCTCTTGGCTGTTCCATGAACAAAACACTGCATGTCTCAGCTCTGGATGTTTTCTCTGGCTATCTCTCATGCCTGGAATTTTCTTTCTCTTCACCTCTGCCTTCTGACCTTCAAATCCCAGTTAAGACCCCACATTTAACTTAAAAAGACTACAATCCAATACTAAAATGGAGAGAGAGTTGGTGCATGATTTCTTGTTTACAGATGATTCTGCACTGAATGCAACCTCTGAAGTTGAGATGTAACAAAATATGGCTCAGTTCTCTGCTACTTGTCCTAATTTTGGCCTAATAATTAACATGAAGAAAACACAGGTTCTCTAGCAGCTAGCACCACATCATCCATACGTGGAACCATTGGTTGTAGCAAATGGAGAATTTTTTAGTATTGTGGATATGTTCACTTACCTTGGCAGTATACTCTCCAGATGCCCACATAAATGATTAGGTTGATGCACCCATTACCAGAGGTAGCTCAGTATTTAGGGGGCTGCAAAGGAAAGTATGGGAAAGAAGAGGTATTAGATTGACCACCAAACTGAAAGTCTACAGAGTTGTTATTGTGACCTCGTTGTAGGCCTGTGAAACCTGGACAATCTACCAGTGCCATAGCAGTAAACTGAATTGTTTCCATTTAAATTGTTTTAGGAAGATGCTGATGATCACCTGGCAAGATCAAGGGCTCTGAGTTCCTTTATTGACCTGAACTGCCGAACATTTGGAGAGCACATCTCCTGTGGGCTGGCCACGTTATTTGAATGCCAAATGTATGTTTTCCTAAAAAAGTATTTTACAGAGAACTCACAAAAGGAAGATGTTCACATGGAGGTTAGAAGAAGAGATACAAGGACACTCTCAAGGTCACTCTGAAGAACTTTGGAACTAATTGCATGATGTGGGGTAACATTAGCACAGGACTACCCAGCATGGAGTGCCTGCATCAAAGAAGGCTGTATGTTCTATGAGTGAAGGAGAATTGCAATAACCCAAAAGAATCATCAGATACACAAATGTAGAGACATCTCTACTCCAAATGTTTACATGAACTTTGTGTGTCTGACCTGTGGTAGAGCTTTCTGAGCTTGTATTGTCACAGTTGAACACACTGTACGTTGACCTCAACATAGTGATGTCATTTTGTTTGTCTTCAAGAATGAAGGGCAATAACCAAGATCCCACCTGCTCTTGGGAGCTCTTCTCAATCTCCCTTAATTCTCATGCTTGCCCTCTATTGATTATGTCTAGTCTGTCTTGTATGCAGCCTGATTGTACAGCGTTGTTTGCACTTTTTCTTCCGTTAGAATGTGATATATGGTCTTGCATATAGGGGCTATCTTTTGGTTTTCATTGTATTGCTAGCACTCAGTACAATGCTTGGCATTTAGTAGGGGCTTAGTAAATATTTATTGAATGACTAATTGACTGACTACAAGATTGTGCCAGGGGTTATTTGACAGGATTTTTTGAGAGCTCTTCTAGCTGTGACATTCTGTGTTGTCATCAAATGCAACTCCCTAATTTTGCCAACACAAAATGTATGTATCCAAAGGGGAAAGTAAAATTTTCTCTACTTTATTACTCACAGAATTTCTCCAAAAGATGATAGACAAGGAAGAGTTGTGAATGAAATCATGAAAATAAGTTGTAAATTTTTTGTAAGTGAAGGTTGAAACCAGGGGTAGAAAGTTAGGTTTTTAGATTATGTGCATTTTGTTTATGCTCTTCCTTCCGTTATCATGGATAATTAAGTATTGTCAATACTTCTTTGCTGGGGTATTTGATTTTTCTTTCAGGAAGGAAGATTAGAAGGAGGCTTTATAACAAGGGTCATGAGATTTGTATTGGAAATTGCAGGTTAAAGCCTGCTTCTGATCTCTGAGACCAGAACAGCTTCTGTTTCATTGACATGTCATTGGATTTGGATATGATCTGAGTGACAGCACAGAGGTGCCCTTTGGTGACAGAAGTAGAGGTTGAAGGGCTGGAGTTTTTCCTTTTTATACATTGACTGCACATATTGCATTATGAGTGTGTATCAGCAATCAGTGAGGATTTATTAAGCACATTTTCCATGTGCCAGGGTCTGTGCTAAGTGTTGGGGATAAAAACAAGACAAGACAGTCCCTGCTCTCAAGGAGCTCACAGTCTAAAGGGGAGACTGATTGTAAAAGGCTTTAAATAACTAACAATGATTTTTATGTTTAAGTAATAAGTAACCACTATCTGTCTGTCCAGCCATAGGGGCTTAGAATAATAAATACGGCTTTCAATTGATATCCATATAATGGAACTGATCATCTTTAGATTTGTGTCTTTAAAAAAAATCCCTTTGAATGTAAAGATTTCTAAAATGCTTCTTTTGCTTCAGTATTTTTCCTTTTTCCTTCTCATTCCTTTTTTTTTGACACTTAGTTTGATGGCCTTGTCCATATGGAATTTATTTTCTGTAATAGTTTCGTTGACAGCTGCTTTTATTCTCTTTTGTTTAGGCCTTTCCATTTTAATAGGAATGTTTATCCATATCATGTTTTTACCAGCCTTGAATTATTTCTTAATGTGAACTGTTTTTATTCTTCTGTTGCTTTCCAATTTACAAAATATTTTTTGTCCAAACAACCCTGTGAAGTTACTTGGCCAAAACCATACGATTAGTAAATGGTAGAGCCATTATTCCTACTTTAGCCCATGGTTTCCTGCTTCTAGGACCTGTATTTTTTCAATTGTAGCACCCATTTTTTTCAAAATATGTGAGCTGGGATAAACTGGAGATAATCTTAGAAGCAAGGCACTTGATTTATAAAGGATTGTGAAAGGCTTTTGGAGGCAAATGGAATTTTAACTGAGATCTAGAAGAAGCCAGAGGATCCAGGAGCTGGAGATGAAGAGGAATAGAATTCTGGCTATGAGGGATAGGTATTGAAAATATGAATTAGTACATTTTGTGGGAAGCAGCATGCAGGTATTCCTGGATCACACAGAGTATGAGGAGGAGAGTAAGGTGTGTGAAGTCTAGAAACACTGGGAAGGGCCAGATTATGAAGGGCATTTGAGTCCATGGAAACAAGGGTTGTATCTTATCCAAAACTGATCTCATGATATTTGATTGGTTTCTTTCTGATTACTTGTACTTATTTGCTCCTTGACCTAGGAGTTCTGGAATTTGACTATAATATTAATATCCCTTGGAGTTTTCATTTTGAAATCTCTTTCAGGAAGTGATTGGTGCATTCTTTCCATTTCTATTTTAGATTTAGATCCAACATATTGGGGCAGTTTTTCTTTATAATCTCTTGAAAGATGATGTCTGGGTTCTTTTTTTATCACGGCTTTCAGGTAGTCCAATAATTCTTAAATTATTTTTCCTCAATATATTTTTTCCAGGTCAATTGTATTTCCAATGAGATATTTCATATTGTCTTCTATTTTTTCATTTCTTTTGACTATTTCTTGATGACTTGTGGAGTCATTAGTTTCCAGTTGCCCAATTCTAATTTTTTAGAAGTTATTTTCATCATTGATTTTTTATGTACCTTTTATTCCATTTGGCCAATTCTTCTTTTTCATGAGTTATTTTCTTCAGTGAATTTTTGTGCTTTGTTTACCGTTTGAGCAATTCCGCTTTTTTAAGGTGTTACTTTCCTCAGGTGTGTGTGTGTGTGTGTGTGTGTGTGTGTGTGTGTGTGTGTGTGTGTGATGGAGAGAGAGAGAGAGAGACTTTTAGCAAGCTGTTAATTCTTTTTTCATAAATTTCTTGCATCTCATTTCTTTTTCTAATTTTTCCTTTATTACTGTTGCCTTTTTCTTTAATAATTCCAGAAATTCTTATTGGGTTTATGTCCAATTTAAAATTTTTCTTCAAGGTTTTGCTTATAGGTATTTCATGTTGTCTTCTTCTGAAATTGTGTCTTCATCTTCCCTACCACTAGTGGCTTTTCATAGTCAGGTTGTTTTTGTTAATGGTTCATTTTTTTCCAGCCTGTTTCTTAACTTTGAACTTTATGTTAAAGTTTTCTCTGCTCACCTGGGAATGGATTCTTGTCACCTGGGAGTGTGGAGGCACTATCTCAAATTTTAGGCTATTTTCAGGGCTAATTCAGAGGGTGTGCAAGTTTTTAGTGCTTCTAAAGTGGTGTGATCAGGCAAGAGGTATGATCACTGCCCTCCTGGTGAACATTCTGGTGTTTACACAGGAACGGTTCCTGCTCCTCTGCAATCACAAGTCCCAGCACTCCCCTTTGTCCTTAATGTATGATCAGGGGCCCTGCTCCCCAGAAAGTGCAGTCACTAGTTCTCCTCTTTGCCCTTGAACTGAGACTCAGAACTTTGTATGGGAAATTCATTTGGGAATTGCCAAAACCACCTGGTCTAGCTGCCAATATCAGTTCAGGTTCCCCCGTAATCTCCTTCTGACCCTTTGGTTGACCCTCTTACTTTTTCCTGAAGTTGCTGCTGCTGCTACTGTTACTACTATTGCAGCTACTTCCAAGACTCAGGCTGGTATTGGTGTTGCATGTGCTTCAAGCTGTGTGACCTTTTAAGTTGTGTTTAGGTGGTGCAGTGTATAAAGCACCAGTGCAGGAGTCAGGAGGACCTGAGTTCAAATCTCACCTCAGACACTTGACACTCACTAGCTGTATGACCTCGGGCAAGTCACTTAACCCCAATTGCCTCATCCTGGGTCACCTCCAGTCATCCTGATGAATATCTGGTCACTGGATTCAGATGGCTCTGGAGAAGAAGTGAGGCTGGTGACCAGCACAGCCCTTCCTCACTCAAAACAAAGTCAAGTGCAAGTCATATCATTATTTCTCTTGTGGCATGGTCTTCTTCAGTAATGAAGGATGAACACATACCATGCTGGAAAAATGCTTTACCCAAACTTTTTTTGGCTCTGTTGATCCAGAATTTGATTTGGGGCATTATTTGAAAGTTGAATGGAGGGGAATGTTGGGAGAGATTGGCAGGATTGCTGCCTCTTCTCTGCCACCATCCATGAGTTACAATTGTGGATCTGTATAGTTAGAGCGAGTTTAAACAAAATCATAGGTCAAGAAAAAATAAACAAAGATGTCACATATGATTACTGTGTTGTCTAAATGATGCAACAACATGTAAAGGATTTTTTATATAGAAAGCTATATATTTGTGAGCTGTTACTAGAAATCACTTTATAACTTAGTTAGAAATGATTTTTCCATCCTACTTTTCTTAGCATGTTTAGGCTGTTAGTTGAAGGAGATGAACTAATTTTTTATTAGTCTTAGGAAAATACAATTAGGTAGGCTGACCTATAAGACAGTGAATTCTCTAACATTAATGTTCATATTGAGGTTGGATTACCATTTGTCAACATTGTTGAGTAAGGTAATTGTTGTTTAGTAGGAGTTGGATGAGGTGACTTATGATGTGCTTTCAAAGTTTCTGATACTTATAATGATGAATTTTGTCTTATTTATGGGTTGTAGCAGATCATGGGGAAAAAAGAAGAAAAAAAGCTACTTATGGCAATATGCTTATTTGGTTTTTTTTGCTATATGAGTGAATTACTTACCACATGCCTTACAAATTGCACTAAGGCAGTTTAGAAGGTCAGTTTAGAACAACACAGACTTAAAAATTATACTCTATTTAAATAACATTTGTTACTCTCAGCTTTGAATTGTTAACACAAATACTTTACACAGTAGTGTGTAACTAATACTTTTAGAGATATTAGCTCTAGAAATAATTTCTCATAGTTTTGAATTTTACCAATTTTTTTTAATCTAGAGAAGTAGATAGGCCATTCATATGGTGAGAATGAGAGACAGCAAATGGACAACCTGGAATTCCATATTGATATTCTTAAGCCACCTAGATAATGCAGTAGATAGATTGATGCACCTGATGTCAGGAAGACTCATTTTCCTGAGTTCAAGTCTGGCCTCAGACACTTCCTAGCTGTGTGACTATGGGCAAGTCACAACCCTGTTTGTTGCAGTTCTTCATCTGTAAAATGAGCTGGAGAAGGACATGGCAAACCACTCTTGCCAAGAAAATCTCAAATGGGAACGTGAAGAGTTGGACGCAATTGAAATGACTGAATGATAACAAGTCTTTAGCTGTCAGAAGGACCAGAGGAATGCCTCCAGCATTTTGAGTTGATCATGATATAGTTACAGATGAATATGGACAAGGATTGAATAGGATATGTTATTGGAAGGTGAAGTGGTGTTTGGATGAGAGGAGAAGATTGAGTTTTGCTTTAGATATATTTCATTTGAGGTGAGTTTAAGATATCCAAGACTATTAGAGATATTTTTGTGGAGTTTGAGAAGGTGACCTGGACTGGAGAGGTAAACTTGGGGGTTGTTTGTATAAGGATTGAGCCATGTGAATGAATAATATGTTTGTTTACATGTTGTTTAGTAGTTTTCAGTTGTTTCTGATTCTTCCTATACCATTTGGGGTTTACCTCTCCAGTTCCTTTTATAGATGAGGAAACTGAAATAAACAAGGTTAAGTGACTTGCCCAGTGTCACATAGCTAGTATTTGAGGCTAGATTTGATGAACTCACGTTCTTCACTCTATCCAATGTGCCACCTAACTGCTTGTTTCCGTGGTGGATTATAAAGCTTCTATAAAAGAATTGAATAGTTCTGCCTTGATAATTCGTAGAGGAATAATTAAGTATAATTTTAGCAGGTATTTATTAAGTACCTACTAGGTACATAGCATTGTGTTAGATATTTGGGACATGTCTTCTGTACTTACTAAGTACACACTATCCCTGAATTCCCTTAATCCACGCACTCTTTAATTCTTTCATCCTATATCTTTCCTCTTCTCATACAGGGCTAAATTCCTTGATAAAGCTGTCAAGAAATGGCGCCTCTACTTTTTATCTCACTTGTTTCTAAACCCACAGTAATCTGGCTTCTGATCTCAGTATTCAACTGAAACTTCTCTTTCCAAAGTTACTCCTAATCTTCCAGTTGCCAAATCTATTGGCCTTTTATTAATCCTCATACTTCTGTATTGTGATAATGTTAACCACACTCTTTTCCTGGATACTTTCTCTTTAGATTTTCATGACTGCTCGTTCTCCTTCTACTTATCTGACTACTTCTTCTCAGTATCCTTAGGTTGATCTTCTTACAAGTTCTGTCCATTAACTGTGTACTCTAAGTTTGGTTTTTTTTCCGTTCAGAGTATAGGGAATTAAGAAAAGTCCCATAATAGAGGTGGCAATGGAGCAGAATCTTGAAGGGAACTAGGGATTTTAGGAGTCAGGGATGAAGAGGGAGGCCATGCCCAGAATGTGGAACAGCCTGAGTAAAGGCATGGAGAAGAAGATATTTATATTGTCAATAAGTAGGTCGGTTGTGTGGCATAGATTATACTGGGGAACTGATATATACAATCTGCTTGGAAAGATGGAGCTGGTACTTGACATAGTAAATATAGTGCTGGGCCTTGAGTCAGAAAGAACTCATCTTCCTAAGTTCAAATCTGTCCTCAGAGACTTACTAGCTGCGTGATCCTGGGCAAGTCATTTAACCATTTGAGCTAGAGTAGGAAATGGCTAACCAATCCAGTATCTTTTCCAACAAAATTCCAAATGGTTGCATATAACTGAAAACAGCTGAAAAACAACAGTTAGAATTGGTGACTGATTGTAAAACACTTGTAATGCCAAATGGCTTTATATTTTATCTTAGAAGCCACAGGAAGCTAATGAAGGTTCTTGAACAGGAGGGTGACATGATGAGAGTTGTACTTTAGCAATACAGTTTGGCAGCTGTATGGAGGATGAATTGGATATTAGAGAGACTATTGCTGTAGTCCAAGTGAAAAGTGATGAGGGTCTGAGCTAGTTTTGTGGTTGTGTAAGGGGAGAAATGAGGATATATATGAGATATATTATGGAAGCAGAATTGACCAAATTTCGTAACTGATTGGAAATGGGAGGTGAGGGAGGGTGAAGAATCAAGTATAGCACCAGCATTATGAACCTAGGTGACACGTGGTAGTTTCCTTGACAAAAGTAGGGAGATTTAGAAGAAAGAAGAGTTTAGGGGGAAAGATGATTAGTTCTGTTTTGACCTTGTTAAGTTTAAGACGCATTCACTTTGGGCCATTGAAATTTCATTTCTAAAAGAGACCTGTGTGGAACCACATGTGAAATTGGTGACTTAGCACATTCTCAAGTAATAAGTCGTGGTGCTATAAGGTGTATAAACTACTTTCTTGCCAACAACCCTGCTAGGTAATACAAAGTATTACAACCTTATTTTCTGAAAGAGGAAGTATAGTGTCAGAGAGGAAAGGAGACTTTCCCAGGGTCATTTAACTAGCATGTATAAAGCTAGGCTTTGAACCCTGACCTTGTAACAACAAACCTGATTTTCTCACTCTCCCACCACTCCCCAACCTGTCCTGTTTTCTTTCCTTTCCTTTTTTTCCTTCAATTTTTTAACATTTTTATTTGAAATTTTGAGTTCCAAATTCTATCCCTATATGCCTCCTCCCTTTCTTCCCCAGATGATAAGCAATCAGATATAGGTTATACATGTGCAATTATGTAAAGCACTTCCTTATTAGATATTTTATATAAGAATACTTGAATAAAAGAAAAAAAATGAAAGAAAGTGAAAAATTGCATGCTTCAATCAGTATCAGTTCTTTCTCTGGAGGTGGATAGTATGCCTCATCATTAGTCGTTGGGGATTCTCTCAGATCATTATATTGCTGAGAATTGCTAAATTATTCACAGTTCTTATTTACAGTGTTCTCCTGCATTCACTATGCATCAGTTCATGTAATTCTTTTCAGGTTTTTCTGAAGTCATCCTGCTTGCCATTTCTTGTAGCAAATAATCATATACCTTAGCTTGTTTAGCCATTCCCCAATTGATGGGTATCCATTTGATTTCTGATTCTTAGCCATCACAAAAAGAGCTGCTATAATTTTTTGCACAAATAGGTCCTCTCTCTTTCTCTCTCCCTCCCTCTCCCCTTTCTCTTTCTCTTTCTCTCTCTGTCTCTGGGATATAGACTGGGTCTTGCTGGGTCAAATGGTATGTACAGTTTTATAGCCCTTTGGGCACAGTTCCAAATGGCTCTCTGGAATGGTTGGATGAGTTCACAACTCCACCAACAATGCACTAGTTCCCAGTTTTCCCACGTCCCGCCAACATTTAGCATTTTCCTTTTTTGTCATATTGGTCACTCTGATAGGTGTGAAGTAGTATCTCAGTGTTTTTTAAGTTATATATTTAATTTATTATATACTTAAAAAGAAAAGCAAATTGTACATAAATAAAGATTCATTGTTTCATGTAAATTTTCTGTTCTATATATATAGAAATGTTCACTCTAAATTCAGATAGATAGAATCTCCCACAAGGACTGTGGCCCATGTAGTAGACTGATAGAACTCTTAAATCATGCTATCTAATGGACTTCTTTTTACAGATGAGGAAACTGAGATTCACAGAGTAATTTGTCTGAGATGGCTCAGTAAGTTAGTGGCAGAGCCAGGTCTTGAATTCCTCTCTAGCGTAGTGGATAGAGTACAGGACTTAGAATGTGGGAGATACAGTTTCACATCCTCCTGTAAGAGTTACTGTGTGAGCCTAGTTAACTCATTTCAGCTCTGTGAGCCTCAGCTTCCTTGTCTGAAACATGACAGGTTATAGTGCATATCTCACATGACTATTGTGAGGATCAGATGAGATACTGTATTGAAAACATTTTGCCCATTTCAGAACACTGTATCACCTTACATCTTATTATCATTATTATTGCCATTCTACCATACTTGCTTGGTTGAAAATTGTATCCTCATCTGAGATTTTGTGCCTCTAAGAGAGTTTTTGTGAAAAAAGAGGTTTTTGCAAGGTAAAATACTAAAGAAATGAGAATTTCTATTCTATAAACTTTGATTTTGGATTTATCAAACTGCACTAATTATGTGTACACATGCACATCTGTACAGCCCCACAGAATCATAGGGTACTTGTTTATAGGAATTTGTTTTACTATTATTTGATATCCTGAACTGGCAGCCCTGCCAAGACTTTTGAGGTAGCCATATTGGCAAGAAATTAACATCTGAACATTTTTTAATAGGGGCTTTAATTGTCTTTTGGAAAATTTTGTCATTAGTTTGTTAGGATAATAAGAATACATACATGTATATATGCATGTACACATGTGTACATACCAACACACACACACACACACACACACACACACACACACACACACACACACCCTAGACTTAGCACTTAGGAAAATGCAAATGCTCTAAGACTTTGTTCTTGTCTTCTAAGAGCTTAAAGTCTATTTGAGAAGACAAGACTTAGAAACATGTTGCAGGGGGGAAAACATTAGAGAGGCAATTAAGATTCTAGTTCCAGCTCCTCCATTAATTTGTTGTATTGCCTTGAATATGTCATATCCTCCCTGTGCATGCGTTTGCTCTTCTGAACATGAGGAGGTAGGGCTAGCTTATTTCTAAGATTCTCCCAGCTTTAAACTTCTTCTTGGTTCTGTGTTCAAAATTTTATGTTTATAGGTTCTTTCCACCTTTTACATGCAGTGATACTTATGTTTATATGAAAAGATTCCAGGAAATATAGTGCAACTTTTGCTGCATATTAAATGAGTATATTTGCTGAAAGTGTTACTGGACTTAAGACGAGAGGGAGATGTCTATATAGCGTGAAACTATGTCATGCTTATCAAATTTGCAAGTGATATGACAGTGTGAGGTTAAGTATGACCTATAACCCATTGAATGACAAAGAATTTAAAAGTAGATAGAGAAGATTATGAAAGCACACTACTAAATTTAGTAGGGAAAATGTTGTATCCTTGCATTAAAAGAAATCAACTGGGCAAGAATAGAATTAGACAGGCATAGCTAGACATAAACATTTATGAAAAAGATCTGAGGATTTTAGTGGATTTGGCTTAACAGCCTCCAAATCCAAAACTAAAGCTATTGTAGGTTGCTAAAAAAGTAATCGTGTCCAGAGGAAAGATATTACTTATACTATACGTTGACATTAAAGAATGTTTAGCTCAGAAAATCAAAAAAAATTTAGGGAGCATGATAATTGTCTTTAAATATTTGAAGGGCCATCATGGGAAGAGCAAATAGATTTGCTCAAGCTTGGCTTCAGAGGGCAGAACTTGGAACACTGAGTGGATTTTACAGAAGAGCAACTTTATATTCCATGCAAGAATTTTCCCTTCTTCCTTTCCCCTCCTTCTCCCCAATCAATTAGCACTATCTAAAATTAGAATGGAGAGTGGATTAACATAGGAGTTTTCTCTTCACTGGAAGTCTTTAAATGGAGTATAGATGACAACATTTTCTCAGAAAGGGTTTCATGAACACCTCCAGTGTAAATGAAAGGGCAAGTGGTTAAAGGTAACAGTGTAAATAATAGCTCACATTTATGTATCACTTTAATGTTTATCAAGTCTTTTCCTTATAACATCTTATGAGGGAGGTAGTGAAAGAATTTCGTTTCCTCTTTAAACATGAGGAAGCTGAGGTCTTGTGAGTTAGATAACATGCCTAAAGTTGTACAATCTGTAAGAGCTTGAGTCAAGTTTTTTTTCAAATAAAATATGCTGCTTTGCCAAAGATCTCTTGTCAGAGTTGTCTTTAGGGTGACTCGAGGCCTCTGTAGGTCATACTTTTTGACTTGTGGTATCTTTACCCAAAACATTTTTTAAAATTTAGGTGTAATTAGTTTAAAATAGACATCAGTGGTAGCCTTAAAGCAGAAAAGAGAGGAGCTGTTTTTTTCCCTCATTTTATGGTTGAGGAAATTGAAGCAGACAAGTTAAAATGACTGGCCCAGGGTCACACAGATAGTAATTGTCTGGGATAGGATTTAAATGCAGGTCTTCCTGACTCTAGGACCAGATCTCTATCCACTGTGCCATCTGAATAGTTCAGTCCTTTTTATGGGGACATAATTTAATCATAGATCTTCAGAGATGGGAAATGCCATTAGAAAAAGTACCCTTGATTCTTTTTTTAAATTTATTTTAAGTTTTCAACATTCGTTTCCACAAAATTTTGAGTTCCAAATTTTCTCCCCATCTCTCCCCTCCCCCACCCCAAAACCCCTTGCATTCTGATTGCCCCTTCCATCAGTGTGCCCTCCCTTCTAACACTCCTCCCTTCTCTTATCCCCATCTTCTCTCTTGTCCTGTAGGGCAAGATAATTTTTATACCCCATTAACTGTATTTCTTATTTCCCAGTTGTACGCAAAACCAATCCTCAACATTTGTTCCTAAAACTTTGAGTTCCAACTTCTCTTCCTTCCTCCTTTCTCACCCATCTCTACTGAGAAGGCAAGCAATTCAATATAGGATATATATGTGTAGTTTTGCAAATGACTTCCATAATAGCCACGTTGTATAAGACTAACTACCTTTCCCTTCATCCTATCCTGCCTCCCATTTATTCTATTCTCTCTTTTGACTTTGTCCCTCCCTGGGAGTGTTAGCTTCTAAGTACTCCCTCCTCCCATTTGCTCTCCCTTCCATGATCCCCCCCACCCTGATTATCCCTTTCCCCCTACTTTCCTATACTGTAAGATAGATTTTTCATACCAAATTGAGTGTGCATGTCATTCCTTCCTTGAGCCAAATGTGATTAGAGTAAGCTTCACTTTTTCCATCTCTCCTCTCCCCTTTTCCCCTCTATTGGAAGAGCTTTTTCTTGCCTCTTCTATGAGAGATAATTTGTCCCATTCCATTTCTCCCTTTCTCCTCCCAATATATTCCTCTCTCACCCTTAATTTTATTTTTTTTTATAGATATCATCCCTTCCTATTCAACTCACCCTGTGCTCTCTCTCTCTATATAAAGTCATTAACTTCCTTCAACTCCACTCTCATTTTTTTAAATTAATTTTTAACATTTATTTTCACACAATTTTGGGTTACAAATTTTCTCCCCTTTTATCCCCTCCCCCCCCAAACCCGAGCTTTCTAATTGCCCCTGTGACCTATCTGCTCTCTCCTCTATCCTCCCTCCCTGCCCTTGTCTCCATCTTCTCTTTTGTCCTGTAGGACCAGATAGCTTTCTTGACCCCTTAACCTGTATTTCTTGTTACCCAGTGGTAAGAACATTACATTTGGTCCTAACACTTTGAGTTCTAACCTCCTTAGCTCCCTCCCTCTCCACCCCTTCCCCTTGAAAGACAGGCAATTCAATATAGGCCATATCTGTTTAGTTTTGCAAATGATTTCCATACTAGTTGTGTTGTATAGGACTAATTGTATTTCCCTCCATCCTATCCTGTCCCCCTTTACTTCTATTTTCTTATGGTCCTTTCCCTCCCCATGAGTGTCAACCTCGTATTGCATTCTCCTCCCCATGCCCTCCCCTCCATCCTCCCCCCCACCCTGCTTGTGCCCCTGTCCCCCACTCTCCTGTATTATGAGATAGGTTTTCCTATCAAAATGAGTGTGCATTATATTCTTTCCTTTAGTGGAATGTGATGAGAGTAGACCTCATGTTTTTCTCTTGCCTCCCCTCTTTATCCCACCACTAATAAGTCTTTTGCTTGCCTCTTTTATGAGAGATAATTTGCCCCATATAACTTCTCCCTTTCTCCTCCCAATATTTCTCTCTCACTGCTTGATTTCATTTTTTTTTTAAGATATGATCCCATCCTCTTCAATTCACTCTGTGCACTCTGTCTCTATGTATGTGTGCGTGTGTGCATGTGTGTGTGTGTGTGTGTACTCCCACCCAGTGCCCAGATACTGAAATGTGTCAAGAGTTATAGATATTGTCTTTCCATGTAGGAATGTAAACAGTTCAACTTTAGTAAGTCCCTTATGATTTCTCTTTGCTGTTCGCCTTTTCATGGTTCTCTTCATTCTTGTGTTTGAAAGTCAAATTTTCTTTCCAGCTCTGGTCTTTTCATCAGGAAAATTTGAAAGTCTTCTATTTCATTGAAAGACCATTTTTTCTCCTGAAGTATTATACTCAGTTTTGCTGGGTAGGTGATTCTTGGCTTCAGTCCTAGTTTCTTTGACTTCTGGAATATCCTATTCCATTCCCTTCTATCCCTCAGTGTAGAGGGTGCCAGATCTTGTGCTATCCTGATCGTATTTCCACAATACTTGAATTGTTTCTTTCTAGCTGCTTGCAATATTTTCTCTTTCACCTGGGAATTCTGGAATTTGGCCACAATGTTCAGGAGTTTCTCTTTTTGGATCTCTTTCATGCGGTGTTCTGCGGATTCCTTGAATATTTATTTTGCCTTCTGGCTCTAGAATCTCAGGGCAGTTTTCCTTGATAATTTCATGGAGGATGATGTCTAGGCTCTTCTTTTGATCATGGTTTTCAGGTAGTCCCAGAATTTTTACATTGTCTCTCCTGATTCTATTTTCCAGGTCAGTTGTTTTTCCAATAAGATATTTCACATTATCTTCCATTTTTCGAATCTGCGCGGTATGTTCTGAGATATCTGTCTTTCTCGAAAAGTCCTTAGCGTCCATCCGTACCATTCCAGTTTTGAAAGATCTATTTTCTTCAGTGAGCTTTTGAATCTCCTTTTCCATTTGGTTAATTCTGCTTTTGAAAGCATTCTTTTCCTCATTGGCCCCTTGCACCTCCCTTGCCAGCTGAGTTAGGCTAGTTCTCAAGGTGCCAATTTCTTCAAGATTTTTTTGGTTCTCCTTTAGCAGGGAGCTGATCTGCTTTTCATGCTTCTCTCTCATCCCTCTCATTTCCCTTCCCAGTCTTTCCTCCACCTCTCTAACTTGATTTTCAAAATTCCTCTTGAGCTCTTCCATGGCCCAAGCCCATTGGGTGGGCTGGGACACAGAATCCTTGATTTCTGTGTCTTTGCCTGATGGCAAGCATTGTTCCTCCCCATCAGAAAGGAAGGGAGGAAGTGTCTTTTCTCCGGTAAAGTACCCTTCAATAATTTTATTTCTTTTCCCTTTTCTTGGCATTTTCTCCAACCAGTGGCCTGACCTCTGAATGTTCTCCTCACACCCACCTCGCCTCCTGGTCCTCCCAGCCTGCGTTTGGGGACTGAGATTCAAATGCTGCTTCCCGCCTTAGGATTTTTGGCGGGGGCAGGGCTGCTATTCAGTGTGAGAATTAAGTTCAGGTGGTCAGGGACAGGGCCGCCTCTCAGGCATAGTTCCCTCTGGGGGTTTATGCACAGACCTTCCACAATGGATCCAGGCTCCTGCCCGTTTGGGGAGCCCCCGTCCACAGCCGCCTCTCAGCCCCCACCTCCCGGGGGGGCCCGAGCCTTGGGGGCACCCCACTCCCCTCTCAACCCGCCAAAGAGACTCTCTCACCCACCCCTGTCAGTCACCTGTTGGTGGGGGCGCCCGTGCCGCCGCTGAAGATCCCGCCTCCGGAGCCCTCTCAGATCTGTGCCTCTCGGAGCCGTGGCCGCCGCCGCCGCCGCCGCCGCCGCAGGTCCGGGCTGGGCTCCGCGTCTACAGCACGACGGACCTTTTGCGAGAGGTTTGCAGGTCCCTCTGTGGGTGGGGGGACCCGCGTGGCCGCTGGATATCCCATCCCCGTAGCCCTCTCGGATCTCCTCCCCTCAGTGTCGCGGCCGCGGCAGGGCCTCACTCCGCTCCCCGTCCCGGCGTCCAGTCTGTGGCGCGAAGGACCCCCCGCGAGAAGTCCGCAGGTATCTCTGGAGCAGGAATCTCCCTCACTCCAATACTCCGTGGTCTCTGGGTGCAGAATTCGCCCTGGCTTGGTCCCCTCTAGCCGTTCTATGGTTTGTGTGTTCGGAGCTATGTGTATGTGCGTCTTTCTACTTCGCCATCTTGGCTCCGCCCCAAGAGCTCCACTCTCATTTTTAAAGAACTATTTTCTGAAGTGAGCTTTTGAACCTCCTTTTCCATTTAGTTAATTCTGCTTTATAAAGCCTTCTTCTCCTCATTGGCTTTTTGGACCTCTTTTTCCAATTGAGTTAGCCTATTTTTAAAGGTGTTATTTTCTTCAGCATTTTTTGGGGTCTCCTTTAGCAAGCTGTTGACTCGCTTTTCATGATTTTCTTGCAACACTCTCATTTCTCTTCCCACTTTTTCCTCCACCTCTCTAACTTGATTTTCAAAATCCTTTTTGAGCTCTTACATGGCCTGGGATCATTGCATGTTTATTTTGGAGGATTTGGATGGAGAAGCCTTGACTTTGATGTCTTCCTGTGATGGTAAGCATCGTTCTTCCTCATCTGAAAGGATGGGAGAGAATACCTGTTCACCAAGAAAGTAACCTTCCATAGTCTTATTTTTTTTCCCTTTCTTGGGCATTTTCCCAACCAGTTACTTGACTTTTGGGTCCTTTGTCAAGAATAGGGTATACTCTGGGGACCTGTAAGATCTCAGTTCCTCCAAGATGGCACAATCAAGGGAGAGGTGTTTACTCCTCAGGGGTCTCCAGCTCTACCACACCCCAGGATCATGCTGAGGGCTGAGATTCAGATCAGCTGCTCAGTTCCTCCAGGGGCTTTAGGCAGGGGTAGGGCCACCACTCAGGGCTGAGATTTAGATCAGTTGCTCAATTCCCACAGGTGCTTTAGGTGGAGGTGGGCCACCACTCAGGGCTGATGTTCAGATCAGCTGCTCAATTCCCCCAAGGGTTTTAAGCTGAGCTGCTCCAACAATGGACCCTGGCTGCTGCCTGGGCTACCAGAGCTCCTCACTGCTGTTGCTACTGCTGCTGCTTGGGCTGGGCTGGGGCCAGGGGAGGACCCTGCTCCCTTCTCGCTGTGGTTGAAAAAGCCCTCTCACTGACCTTTGGTGCCTGTGGGTTAAGGGATCTACAAACTGCTACTGGGAGTTCTGCCCCTGAAGCCTGCTCTGGCCCTGCTACTCCCAGCTCCCCTGTGGCCAAGGTCTCCACGTCTGGTGTGACAAACCTTTCCCGTCAGCCTTCCAGGTTACCTTGGGTTGGAAATCTCCTCCACTCTGTTGTTCTGTGACTTCTGCTGCTCTAGAATTTGTTGAGAGTCTTTCTTTACAGGTATTTTATGGGCTGTGGGGGAAGAGCTAATGCATGTGTGTCTTTCTACTCTGCCATCTTGACTCCCAGTAGCTTTGATTCTTAAGACTTTGCATGATTTCATCAAGAATAAGTTATGATAGACCAACCTTGGTGGAGCAGTGTATTAGTTTTTAAGGTCTTTGAGGGATTGTTTTTGCCTTCATATTCATATTCCCACTGTTGAGCACTTACTATGCACTTAAATATGCATTTTCATTAATTCATTCATAAAATTTATAGGTGACTCTATGATGGGAAGGATAGCAAATATTTTAAATTAAAACATCTTGGTCCCAAACTATTTCAATAGGCTAGACAAATCGTATGATTCTAACAGGGTGAACTTTGATAGACAAAATTGTAGTCTTAAGCTTGGGTTCAAAAAGTCAAGTTCACAATACAGGATAGAGAAAATATTGTTAGACAGAATTTTTTTGTGGGAAAAAATAAGGCTTTCATGAACAGCAAACTTAATATGGTTCAGCAAAATGCCACGGCAGTCTAAAGTCATATAGAGTCATATAATCTTAGATTGCAGGTAGAGAAGCATAGGACACAGACTACAGGAAGTGAAAGTTCCATCTCTGGAGTAACGTGTTTAGTTCTGTATGTCACCCTTTAGGCAGAGCATTGACAAGCTAGACAATGTGTAGAGGAAGGCAGGCAGAATGAGGAGGTTATAGAGACTGCCTTACATGGATGATTGGAGGAATTGGAGATATTTATCCTGGAGAAGACTTAGGGAGCCATCTCATCTGTCTTCAAGTGTTCTAGCTGCCTTGAATGGTTATCATGCAGAAGAGAATTTAGGCTTGTTTTTGTTTGGCCCTAGAGGCCAGCACTTAGAGCAATGGGTAGAAGTTGTAGGAAGTCATTGCATTTTTTGATAAGGAATAATTTCTTCATGTAGACCATGTAAGCTCTGAGGCATCTTTATCTCAAGTACCATATCTAAGGATGAGTCCATTTCCTATAGCTTCATTGGCTACAGCTTTCCCCTCAGACTTTTAAAAATACCCTTGAATGACAAGGAGGTGGCTTTTGTGTGCTTCCCCTCAGGATTACAAGTTGAAAATCCTTTAGTCAGCCAACTTTAAGTAGTTTTTAGAAAGGGAATATTTACTGAAGTGTTAGAAAAGAGCAGCTGATACGAAATATCCTGCCCAAAGGGGAGAGTGGGCTCAAGCTTAGATAGGACATGTGACTAAGGGGTAATTCATGCTTCCTGATAGTTAAAAATTCTTTTATCCTAATCATAGAGTCCACAAGAAGTTTGCCATAAGTATGACATATTTGCTTTACTGGGCTCCTTGTAGAGCTGTGAGTTCATTTTGTCTGGTTCTCAATGATGAAACAACTATGGTAAGCACAACCAGGGATGATATTTAAGATATCAGTGGAAAGTGGGAAATCTAAAAGGCCCCAGACACTTGAAGCTGCTGGGACTTCCTTTTCTCTGAGATGGAGGGAGGGGAAGAGATCTAGTCCAGGCCAAAGTCAAGCCCTCAATTTCCCCTGTCCTTTCCCTCACAGGCAGTTATTCCTCAGGAACATACTAGAAAGTCACACACTAAAGTTTCTGGAAAATGTCTCCCTTTTCAACTCACTTGATACTTAAAAATGATTCCTGGGGCAGAGTCAAGTTTCTTTGCCTCTCCAAATATGTAAAAGTGGGTCTTTTCTCACCTAGAGTAAGGTCTTTAGATTGACTGAATAATTTATGTTCTTGTCTAGTTAAGGTATCAGAACTATAATGAGGTAGTTCTATGTTTATGCTATTTATCTCCATGCCTTCCCAATTCCCTCTATCTCTTCTCTCTTCTGTTTGGAGGGCTATAGGGTGGAACACTGAACTCTTCCTAAAGCTTTCCTTTATGGAGGGCCTGGATCTGGGGTTTCCACTCATTTCCTTTTTCCCATCTGCAGCTCTGTTTGGTTTGAACTTCATGGAACAAGATGCCATCTGGTCCTGGGTGTCCCCTCCCCCCCATTTCCAGCTTCCTTTTGTGTGTTCTCTTCCCTCACAAGATTATAAACTCCCTGAGGGTAAGAACTTTCATTCTTTTCTCTCTTTGTACCCCCAAATCCTTAGCATAGTACCTGTACATAGTAGGTGGTTGATAAATGTTTATCTGTTCGAATTTGAGCTAACATTTTGAAATATGCAAACTTTTAATGAGCTTCCTTGAATGACTTTTCCCTCCATAGACCTTTATTGGTTAAGGCTGGATCCAATCCATTCCAGTAAACGCTGGCTCTTCATTGTGCTAAGTGCTGGGGATTCAATCAATTTAAAAAAAAAATAGTCCTCTGAAAACTCCCTGTTCATATCCTTTGATCATTTATCATTTGGGGAATGACATGTATTCTTGTAAATTTGATTCAGTTCTTGATATATTTTAGAAATGAGGCCTTTATCACAGACACTAGTTGCAAAAATTCTTTCTCAGTTTTTTTCTTCCCTCTTAATCTTGGTTGCATTGGGTTTATTTTTGCAAAAACTTTTCCACTGAATGTAATCAAAATTATCCATAATGTTCTCTATCTCTCGTTTGGTCACATATTTTTCCATTTTCCATAAATCTGACAAATACACTATTCCTTGCTACCCTAATTTGTTTATTGTATCAGTTTTTATATCTAGATCATGTATCCATTTGGACTTTATTCTTGTGTACAGTGTCAGGCACTAGTCTATGCCTAGTTTCTGCCACACTGTTATGTAGTTTTCCCAGCAGTTTTTGTCAGACAGTGAGTTCTTATTCCAAAAGCTGGGCAACTTGGGTTTATCAAACAGTAAATTGCTCTATTCATTGACTACTGTTTCTTGAGTACCCAACCTGTTAAAGCTATCCATAGTCATATGAAAAAGTGCTCTAAATCACTATTGATTAGAAAGATGCAAATTTAAACAACTCTGAGGTACTGTATCACACCTACCAGATTGGCTAACATGAAAAAACAGAAAGATGATAAATGTTGGAGAAGATGTGAGAGAGTTGGAACATTAATTCATTTTTGGTGGAGATATGAGCTAATCCAACCATTGTGAAGAGCAATTTGGAACTATGCCCAAAGAGCTACAAAGATGTGCATACCCTTTGACCCAGAAATACTGTATCCCAAAGAAATCATAAAATGGGAAAGGATGCCATGTGTACAAAAATACTTATAGCAGTTCTCTTTGAGGTCGTCAAGAACTGGAAATTGAGGGGATGCCCATCAGTTGGGGAATGGCTGAACAACTTGTGGTATATGAATTAATGGAATACTATTGAGCTATAAGAAATGATGAACAGGAAGACTTCAGAGAGGCGTGGAAGGACTTATATGAACTGATGCTGAATGAAAGGAGCAGAACCAGGAGAACTCTGTACACAGTAACAACCACAGTGTACGAGAAATTTTTCTGGTAGACTTAGCCCTTCACAGCAACGCACAGACCTAAAACATTCCCAAAGGACTCTTGAAGCAAAATGCCATCCACATCCAGAGAAAGAACTATGGAATTGGAAAGCAGAATAAAACAGAATATTTTCTCTTGTGTTATGTTTTGTTTTGTTTGGGTTTTTCTCATGGTTTCTCCCATTCATTTTAATTCTTCCATGCAACATGACAAATGTGAAAATGTATTTAATAAGAATGTATATGTAGAATCCATGTAAGATTGCATGCCCTCTTTGGGAGGGTATGGGGTGGGGAAATCTAAGACTTAGGGAAGTGATTGTAAAAAAGTGAAAACAATTAAATTAAAATAAAATAAAAAATAAAACAATAGTCTCTGCCCTCAAGGAGTTTGTGGTCTAAAAGGAGGACTATATACAAGAGGAGACCAGGGGACTGTGTGGGTGGGGCTGGAGGATGGGACATCAGGGAGTACCCACTAGAGTTGCCATCTTGTTTTGTGGAGCTGAACCAGGCAGAGCAATAAAATGCAAAGTGGAGTGAGCTGAGAATCCAGTTTCTGGCTTCTACAAAAGAAGGTGCTGGGAGGAGTTTGATACTCTCCCCTCCAACCCACCAATTAGAGAGGAGAGGAGGGCTGAGTGAGTGGGTGTCAAACTTTCATTTACCATCCTTTAGATGACCTTATCCTGGGAGGGACATTTTGTTTTGTGGAAGCCAAGCACCAGATGCAAAGTAGAGTGAGATGAATGATGGGAAATTCTACGCTAGGACATACAGAGAGTAGGTTCTGCTGATAGGATAGGAACCCTGATCTTCTGAGAGAGTGTAGAGTAGTACATAGATGGCAGGGTGGGAGTTCAAGCCTCAGCCTTTCCATGCCTCAGTTTTTTTATCTTAAATGGGGAGGTTTGGACTCTAGGGGATTATAGTGAAGGGAATTCTTTGTCATATAAAAGTTAGAGCGTAGCCTTCAATATCTTGTCCAACTCTGAGAGTCTGGGATTCTGTGAGGTCATCTGACACAACTCCAGTGTTTTACAGAAGAAGGAAACTGAAGCCCACCAAGGAAGAGTGAATTACTCCACAATAGGATGTATTAAGGTTGGAACTCAGACTCAGGTCTCCAGAATTCCAGTACATTGGTGTTTTGCAGTGTGGTACATTGTCTCTCTATATCTCATTGAATTGGAATTGGGGAAGAACATAAGAATCTAAGTTATGTAGTATCCTTAACTAATGCTAAAAAAGAAAATGTTCTTTTCTGTTCTCTTACACACAGGAGTTAAGATGGACTTCAGAATTTATTCTGTTCTCTTATACACAGGAGTTAAGATGGACTTCAAAAATGACTTGGTCCTTAGCCAAGACACACATGTTATTCCTTTACTTTAAGTGCTTCTTGTATTATTTTGACCTTAAATTTTACAGGGTAAAGGAAACATTTATGGAACAGTTAAAACCAGTTGGAACATAATGACTTCCCTCATTATCACACTCCACAAATCTACACCTTACAAAGTTCACTTGCTGGCCTGCTTCTCAAACATGTTTGGCCTATAAACATTTAAGGCGATTCACATATGGAAATATATCAAACTTCCTTTTCTTGACTACAAATCTCTGAAATAGGAGATTGTTTAAAAATGGTAAAATACTATAGCATCACATTTTCAAAAAGTTTGCCAGATTCCTAATTTCTCCTCAAATATATTGGTGTTTTGTCTGTATAGGTTATAGAGTCAACTATGAGGTCCCTTTACCAAGTTTACAATCTTATTGGGGGATATAAAACACAGAAATATAACAAATTATTCAAATGAATGATTCAGTACCACAGTAGTTTGGAAGAAAGAGCTGTCAGAGAAGGGTTAATAGAGGAAAGAATTTTTGACTTGTGCCTTGAAGAATGGCTAGGAATTTGTTAGGCTGAGAAAAGAGTATGCTGGGTGGATTGAATAGCTTAACAAATCTATAGAGAAGTCTTTTTCAGATGACAGTGAGTAGATCACTCTATTGGAGTGAAATTTTGATGTTTGACTTAAGGGAAAAGTTGTATATCAGGGTCGGGTTTTTTGGGACATTAAATGTCAGGTCTGAGGAATGTGAGCTTCTATCACCTGTGGAGCATTATAGAAGGATTTGGAGTATGTCTCAGGGTGATGATGTTTTGTACCTGAAAAGGAAGCTGGTGTGTGGTATATATTGAAGCGAACTATCTGGAGAAAAATATCAAAACTAATTTATTTAGGTCTCATGTAAATATTCAAGACTTAAACTACAAGTAGCTTTGGAAGTTCAACCTCTCACCCTCATTTTGTGATTAAGGTCACTATTGCCTTCTGATGGTCATTTCAGCCTTCTTTTAGAGCTAAGACTCTCCTTTACCCTAGAATGAGCCCTGTAATGTGAGCTATTGAGAGAACCTCTGCTAATGATACCTCCTATTTCTACAGTATTGTAAGACTTATAAAGTGTTTCCATCACAACTCTGTGAGGCAAGAGGGTTAAGTTTCATTATCTTCATTTGTAGAAAAAGAATCTTAGGTCTGGAGCCAAGTTAAGAACAATTTTTATTTTTACTTATTTATTTTTACTTCACTTTAAAACTTAGAAAGCGCTTCCCTCAAAAAGACCTTCTTCAAGGCTTTTTTTCCAAATCTGGCTGACATTGGCATTATGGTCATGAGCAGGTAGCTGCTGCTGTCATCAAGATTCTAGGGGTAGGGGCGGAGTCAAGATGGCGGAGTAGAAAGATGCACATACTGTAGTTCTTCCCCCACAGCCCATAAAATTCCTGTAAAAGATGACTTTCAACAAATTCTAGAGCAACAGAAGCCACAAAATGACAGAGTGAAAGATGTAACCTGGAAGGCTGACAGGAAAGGTCTATCCTCCAGGACGCTGAGTTGAGTGGAGCCAAGCCCTGGCCACGTTGCACCAGGAGGAACAGGACTGGAACACGTTTCCAGGGCAGAATCCCCATCAGGGAGGGTCTCAGATCCCTCAACCCACAAGCGCCAAAGAAGCGTCAAAGGTCAATGAGAGGGCTTTCCCAACTGAGCTAGAGGAAAGCAGGGTCCCTTCCAGCATTGGCCCCAAGCAGCAGTGGTGGTAGCACCAGCAGGGGCAGCCACAGTGGTGGTGGCAACTGCAGTGTACATCTGTGAAGCACTTGGCCTAAAGCCACTGGGGGAATTGAGCACTGATATGAACTTCATCCCTGAGTATAGTCCTGGGGTGAGGAGGAGAACTAGGACCCTCCTCTTGACAAAGGATTCAGAAGTCAAGTAACTGACTGGGAAAATCCCCAAAAATGGAAAAAAATAAGACCATAGAAGGTTACTTTCTTGGTGAACAGGTATTTCCTTCCATTCTTTTGGATGAGGAAGAACAGTGCATACTGTCAGAGGAAGTCAAGGCTTCTGCATCCAGTACCTCCAAAAGGAATATGCAGTGGGCTCAGGCCATGTAAGAGCTTGAAAAGCGAGCCAACAGCTTGCTAAAGGAGACCCCAAAAAAATGCTGAAGAAAATGACACCTTTCAAAATAGGCTAACTCAATTGGAAAAAGAGGTCCAAAAAGCCAATGAGGAGAAGAAGCAGAATTAGCCAAATGGAAAAGGAGGTTCAGAAGCTCACTGAAGAAAATAGTTCTTTAAAAATGAGAGTGGAGCTGAGGGAAGCTAATGACTTTATGATAAACCAAGAAATTTTGAAAAAACCCAGAAGAATGAAAAAATAGAAGATAATGTGAAATATCTCATTGGAGAAACAACTGACCTGGAAAATAGATCAGGGAGAGACAGTTTAAAATTATGGGACTACCTGAAAGCCATGATCAAAAAAAAGAGCCTAGACATTATCTTTCATGAAATTATCAAGGAAAACTACCTTAATATTCTAGAACCAGAGGGCAAAATAAATATTGAAAGAATCCACACCAATCACCTCCTGAAAGAGATCCAAAAAGAGAAACTCCTAGGAATATTGTGGCCAAATTTCATAGTACTCAGGTCAAGGAGAAAATATTGCAAGCTGTTAGAAAGAAACAATTTGAGTATTGTGGAAATACAATCAGGGTAACACAGAATCTGTCAGCTTCTACATTAAGGGATCAAAGGGCTTGGAGTAGGATATTGCAGAAGTCAAAGGAACTGGGATTAAAACCAAGAATCACCTACAGAGCAAAACTGAGTATAATACTTCAGGGGAAAAAATGGTCTTTAATTGATATAGAGGACTTTCAAACATTCTTGATGAAAAGACCAGAACTGAAGAGAAAATTTGACTTTCAAACACAAGGATCAAGAGAAGCATGAAAAGGTAAACAGGAAGAGAAATCAGAAAGGACTTCGTAAAGCTGAACTGTTTACATTCCTACATGGAAAGATAATATTTGTAACTCTTGAGACTTTTCACAGTATTTGGGTAGGTTGAAGGATTATACACACACACGCACACACAGACACACACACACATATAGACAGAGTGCACAGGTTGAGTTGAATCAGAAGGGATGATATCTATGAAAAAAATAAAATTAAGGGGTGAAAGAGGAATATATTGGGAGGAGAAAGGGAGAAATGGAATGGGGCAAATTATCTCATAGAAGAGATAAGAAAAATCTTTTTCAATGGAGGGGAAAAGGGAGGAGGTAAGAAGGGAAAAGGGAATGTCATAATTAAAAATAAATAAACCAACAAATAAATAAGATTCTAGTAGTAACTTTGAAGGGCTGTGTTTATCATCCCTCAGTGTGGTTCCCATTAACAACGGTCATCCAGACCTCAATTGTATTTTTAAAAGGGGTGTGGATAAAGTAGGTATAGTACAAACACTTGGTATAAAAAGTCCCTCCAAAGTCTGGGGCACACTTTCCCACAAATACATATAGAATCTGTGAGAAAAATGGTCATCCACTTGGTATATGGTGGTATGAGGCACACAGGAGGAAGAGGACATATGTGGCCAAAGATTAAATTCACTATTCTTGATTACTGGAAGCTCTTTCTTGAGTTAATAACTAGAATTCTGTGGTTCAAGGTGTCATGCTTGCATGCTCCTTCAAGTTGCTTCTGCCCTATGGTGGCTGTTTGTGTCTATGTCTGTCTTTGGTGTGCTTTCAGGATGTGTTGGCTATTAGTGGCCTGATGTATTTCTCTTACTACTTAAAGCTTCCAAAATTGTGATTTAATGATTTGATTAGTCAGTCACTTTTGATTCAATTAAAAGGAGTTTTCATCTGATAATGGGATCACAAGCATTAGACGATCTTGTTTATTTATTCTTAAAACCTATTCCTGTGGACTGAATTGGGGAGAGCAAAACTACTCCCTTATGTTCAAGACAACTCAGTAAAATAGATAGTAAAGCTATTATCATCTTCCTTTTACAGATAGCTAAATTGAGGCTTACGTAGGTGAAGGATACCTAGGTAGTCGTCTGTTGTTTTTCCCGCTATACCATACAGTGAAGTAATTATTGACCTTTTCCTCACAAAATTTGTTATGAAGGCTAGAACATTATGAAGCTAGATTCATGAAGCCCGTGTAGTCACCAAATGTGATAAACTCGCACTACATTTCTTTGGACATAGTATTTACCACCTAATGGTAGAAAATGCTCATAAGCTGTCAAAATCAAGTTTTCTTTCCTTAGGATTAATTCTGTGTACTTTTTACAATGATGTTTGCGGATTTTTCCTTGCCTGATAGCTGTAAATGAGTCTTACGGATATTATAGACTTGTTTGAAGGTTATTAAGGTCATTTCAAAGTGCATTAGTGTTTTTTTTTTTTACATGGTGAGTGTGTAATATCTTAGCTGTTACTAAGACAGCTAACTCTTGTGAGGGCAGGTAAATTCTGGGCTATGGTCAATAGCCCCCAAATGTTTTTGGGAACATAGAGTTTGGTAACTCAGTGGATAACATGAAATCCTGCTGATGTAGCACCTTCTGTGAGCAAAGAATAGTGGCAACTTTGGAAAATTAAATTCTCCAGTCTACCCTAATTATATAGTTGCCCTAATTAAGATGTGAAATACTTAGGATCATTTTTATTCTTTCTTTTTTTGTGTGTGTTCTCCACCATACTCTGTTTTTATCACTTCATTTCTTTTAGGTAAAACTGATTTAAAAGGAAATGTGATGAAAGATGTTTCCATCATCCTCATTATCACCACCACCATTACTACCCTTGAGCTGCAATTGTCTCCAATTCATATCACAATGTGATTTATTTGTTTTTCTTTGTATCCTCATGGCTTAGCACAGTGCTTGGCACATAGTAATTGCTTAATAAATATTTTTTGACTCACATCTTATGAGATCCTCAAAATAGTTATGTAGTGCAAGTGCCACTGTCTTCATTTTACACACGTGGAAACAGGTTCAAAAACATTAAGGAAGGGAGGTACTTAAATTCAGGGAACAGAGTTGTTTGTCATAACTGCAAGGAACTTTAGAGATCATCCTCTTGAAGATCCTAATTTTTTGATGAGGGCACTAAGGCCAGAAAGATTAAGCAAGCTATTTGAAGTCACACTGATAATTACTGCAACACAATTCATACATGTAATTATTTAATTATAGCTTGTAGAAGATTTTATATATTCACATCTACACATATATGAATACATGTACACACATAAACATGCACATACATAAGCATATACATGTAGCTATATCATCTAGATATATTATATGCACTGTATATTATACACTTATATATCCGATATCTATACATACATATTGGTGAGGAAGTTGCTACTTAGAGAGGGAAGGAACACAAAAAGTTTCAGAGCTGAGACTTGAATTCAAATTTCCTTATTTCTAACCTAGTGTGCTTTCCATTTCTTCACTCTGACTCCTAATCCAGTGGTTTAGAAAGATCTAGATATTGATAATATTCTGTCTTTGTTGTGTCCTCCAGATGTTAGCTACTAGTTCTGTGGTCTATTTCTCTTACTATTTAAAGCTTTCAAAAATATGACTTGATGATTTGGCTAGTCAGTCACCTTTGGCTCAATTTAAAGGAGTTCTGCTCTGATAAAGGGATCCCAAGGTTTAGGCAATCTTGTTTATACATTCTTAAAGCCTATTCCTATGAGTTGAGTTGGGACAGGCAAACCTTCTGCCTTATTCTCAAGACAACTCAGCAAAGTAGATAATAAAACTATTATCATATTTTATATATATAAAGCAAGTATTACATATAATATGTAAGCTAGATTTTATATATTACATAATAATTTGGATTACTGATGTCTTTTGGCTTTCATGATTTATCATTTAAATGTTTATTTTTAATATATCTTCCAATTTTTTTCTACCTAGGTAACCACCATTGTTTCTTTTTCTACCACATAATTTGTCCATCAGTTTTTTAGATTTAATTTCACACATTCTCATGCATACATTGTAAACAGTTAACTTGAATAGTAGCAAAAACCATCTGGATTTAGTTTTCAAATCCAAGTGATAATATGCTAATAGAAGTACATCCTCTGAATGAATAAATATTACATGTTATTTTTCTTTTGGAAGCAATATTTTCCACATCTTTCTTTGACATGATGGAAAATATCACTTTTTTTTCTCCATGATGTTTAATGTTCATGGTAATTGAAATGTTCACACTTTATATGATTGCCCAATATAATCATTGGTCATTAAACAGTGGGAACTTGACTGTCAATCACAAGGGTATATGTAGTAAGTGTATTCCTTATCATATTGTTGGTAGTTGTGGCTTACCACATCTTCTCCTTTTTAGTACCACACACAGTCTTGGCTGATTACCTTGGATTCAGTCTTTAGAATGAAATTCATGGTCATTCTTGATGATACCCTGGTCTTCATTTATTATCCCTTCCTTATTTTAGAATTCTAAAATTTTTTTCTTAATTTGAATCCAACAAACACTAGGAGTCAGGAACACCTGAGTTCAAATTCAGTCTTTTGCACTTACAAGGTATGTGACCCTGAGGTAATCAATTAACCTATTTGTCTCAGTTTTCTAATTTATGAAATGGGCTTAATAAGAGAACCTACCTCCTGCAGTTGTTGTGAAGGTGAGATGATAAAAAAAACTTGTGAAGCAATTAACACAGTACCTGAAAATCAGTGTTGACATCGTTGTCGTCGTTGTTCAGTCATGTCCTATTCTTTGAGATTCCATGGACCATATACAGCACTATCCATGGGTTTTTTTGAGAAAAGATACTGGAGTTGTTTGCCAATGCATTTAAGCAAACAGAAGTTAACTGATTTACCCAGGGTCACACAACTAGTGTGTGTCTGAGGATTGATTTGAACTCAAGTCTTTCTGACTCCAGAGCCAACATGCTATCCACTGAGTCACCTAACTACCATTGTTGTTGTTATTGTTACATGTGTAGCTTATTTATTGTATTTATTCAGTTCTGCTTTTTTCATCAGGAATGATTGGAAATCCTATTTTTCATTAAAGTTTTGTTTTGTACCACCCCAGCTTTACCCCGTGATGTGAATATACTTTGTGTTGTAGTATGTTATTTTTTGTTTTGTTTTAAGCCTTCATCTTTTGCCTTTTGGAATATCATATTCTAAGATTTTCTCTCTATATAATATTCCTGTTAATTTGTGTGACTATGGTTGTTCCTTGGTGCTTGCATCTTTATTTCTGCTGCTTTTTTCTTTGATATCAAAGATGTAGATTTTAGCTTTGACATTACATGTCATTTTCATTTTGGGGTGTCTTGGGAATTATTCTTCTTTCAACTGTATGTTTTAGTTCCAGGAAATCTTAGTAGTTTCTATTTATGACTTCTTTAATTTTATCTTTAGGCTTTTTTTCTTATTGTTTTCAGTAAGTTTGTTTATTATTCAGTTCTCTTTTTTTAATCTGTTTTCCATATCAGTAGTTTTGGATAGTAGATTCCTTATATTTTCTTCTAATTTTTAACCTTTTAATCTTGCTTTAATATATCTTATTATCTCATGTACTGAATGAGTTCTGTTTGATCTTTCTAATTTTCAAGGAGCTTATTACTTGAGTAAAGTTTTTAGTCTTTAGTTCTAAGCTGTTTGTTATCTTTCCAGTTTTTTACTCTAATGATTTTACTTTGTTTTTTATTTCTAGATTCATGTCATCTAGGTACTCTTCTAATCCTTGTGATCAAGTCATCTTTTTTCCTAAAACTCTGTTCGTACTTGTTGAATTTTTCTTCAAGGTTTGCCTCTCTCCTGTCTTCAGAGGGTTTACTGTCTTCTGTTTAATTATATCTACAGACCTTGTTATTAATTTGTGACTTTGCATCAGCACCAACCACCTCTCTATCCTTCATTCTTGAATAGTGTTGGCAGGCCCTCTTTGGTAATTAACCTTAATATCTTGGATTGCTGCTGGCTTCCATCGGCTTTTGTGTGTCTTAATTCAAAGAGATGCCAGGCTTCATTGTCTCTGGTCCTAGGCATGCTATCACTCAATTCAAGGTAAGATACTGCTTTGAGCTGCTATCATCTAAAAGCTATTCAGGTCATGGTATTGTTGCAAGCTTCTTGTGTTTTTTCCTTTCTTATGGATCCCTTCTTCTAACTTCCTAGGCTTTAAGCTATATTTTCATGGAGTCCTTTTCTAGATGAAACAACTTATTGCTTTCTTCTTTGGTTTCTTGATCATTATTTAATCAATTGATCTTTTTAGGTTATTGCTAGAGTATATATTCAAGATCTAGGGAATTTCCTACCCTTGTGTTCTTAAAGCAGTAGTTACAGTGACATTCTCCTCATCATAGATTCACAAAATCAGAATTTCTTGGACCTAAAAGGAACCTATGAAGTCTTCTAGTTTAACTTCCTAAGTGACTCAGGAACTTCCTCTACTAAGTGCTAATGTTCCTTTAATTTAATTAAATTTAATTAGCTAGAAATGCCAATTTACAGTAACTCACAAGCTGAAGCCTAAAGATGCCCACTTCCCCAAGCAAATTTAGGTCTTTTTCAAGGTAAAGTGCCTATTTATTTTCTTCTGTTTCTTCTGTTGTAGTAGGATCTACCTGCAGAAGATGGCTGGTCTTTATTTCTCCCTGCTTCAGCCAAGCCTACTTCACTAAGAAAGTTGTGTGTTTGTATGCCTAGTTTTGCTGGGGATACAAAGAAAGACAAAATTAATCCCCATCATCAAGAAACTTACATTCTAATCTGGGAGAAAGCATGCAAACAGTTATGAACAGAATAAATGGAAGGTGAATAATCTTAGAGGAAAGGCACTAGAAATCAGAGGAGGGAGTAGGGAAAGCCTATTGCACAAGATGAGATTTGAGCTGAGTCTTCAGGGAAGCTGGGAAGTGGCGGTGGAGAGGGAGAGCATTCCTGGTATAGGGGACACCAAAACTATGTGGTCAGGAGATGGTGTGTCTTGTGCAAAGAACAGCAAAATAGCCCAATGTCACTGCAGAGTATGAAGTATAAGAATATTAGTAAGGGAGGAAAGGGCCAAGTTGTAACAGACTTTAAATGCCAGATAGGCAATTTTATAGGTCATCTTGGAAATAACAGGGAGCGCCTGGAGTTTATGAAGTGTGTGTATACGTATATGTGGGGAGGGGGATGATCAGCTTTAAGATTGAGGAAGATTGCTTTGGCAGGTAAATAGAGGATGAATAAAAGTGGGGAGTGGACTTGAGGCAGGGAGAACAACCAGAAATCTGTGATGAGGGCCTGTACAGGATGGTGGTTTTGTTGAAGCAGAGAAGGTATTCTCATTATGAGAGATGTTATGAAGGTAGAAACAACTGGATTTGGCAACAGACTGGATTTATGGAGTGAGGGAGCAAGTGAGGAGTTGAAGATAACACCTAGTTTATGAGCCTGGGTACCTGAGAGGATGGTGGTATCCTTGGCAGTAGTAGAGCAGTTGGGAAAAAAGGAGTGTTTTAGGGGAGAAGAAAAATGAGTTCTGTTTTACATATGTTGAGTTTAAGATATTTACAAGATATCGAATAGGCATCTGGAGATGAGATACTGGCAGTTAGGACAGTTATGACTGGATAAATCAAACTGAGAATCATAGGTAGAGATGATAATTGAACCCATTGGAGCTGATGATATCACTTAGTGAAATAATACAGATGGAGGAGAAACGAGAGCTAAAGACAGACTTGGGGGGAACATGCATGGCTAAATTGGTGTGGCCTCAGTTACCTTGTTTTGTCACTTGGGCGACAAAATGTTTTTCTTACCTACATCCCAGAAATGTTGTAAGGAAAGCCCTCATAAGCTATGAAGTACTATATAGTAATGACTTCCTTTTATGTAATGTATTAAAGGATTACAATATGCTTTCCTCTGAAAAACTCAGTGATGCTGGGATTTTGTAAGAGCTCTTATTGTTACTTATATTACTATATATGAACAACTTTAGGCCATCTCTTGACTTTTTTTCTGCCCTCTCCATTGATCTTGATTTTCCACATTGGAAATTTACATGTATAAGTAACATTTAAAATCAATAATGCAAATTAAGGAAGACTTTGAGCCTCTAGCCTCATGAGATAAAGGCAAGTTGATAAGGGATCAGGAAATGAGTGGGTATAAATTTTTAATGAAAATTAAAAGAATGACCTCTTTTATGAGCATGCTTCTGGCTTTTTATGTGAATGACAGCATCCTTGGTCAAGTCTCTGTTCACACTGTGATGTTCATAAGTTTAGATCAGAAAAGCTGATAAGAATACATATATACGTATATGTATATATATGTGTATTTATATATATATATATATATATAAATATTCCAGTAGAAGCTGATGAAAATTTTATATTTACACACACACACACACACACATTCGTATTCCAGTAGAAATTTTGAACCTATCTTCATTAAGAACCTTGGACCAATTAATAACTGTTCGAGGAAGTATAGTGATAGTTGTTCTCCAGTAACGAAAAGACTGAACTTGGTGCTGCTGGGGAGTTTGGGATGTAGATAATCCTTTTTATTTTTTAAATTTTAGAGCCCTTGTGGCCATTGCTATCATTAACAATAATTTTATTCTTGGAACTATAATGTGCTATTCATTGTATTTTCTTTCTGGGCACCTAAGTTTTGAAGGAGTACATATTACTACAGTAAATTTAGAGGAAGACAGCGAGGAGTAGAGGGGCACTTTATGTCATATGAGGATTTTTTGAAAGAAGTGGGCACTTTTTACCCTGGAGGAGTGTAGACTTTGGTGTCTATACTTAGTATCTTGAAATAAATTGAGGGAGTCAGAGTAGATCATCTCTCTCTAAGTATACTTCCCACTCTAAATGTCATGAAACTGCTTTAGCTTGACCCTAGGGGCAGAACCTCAATTTGTGTGTAAGTTCTAGGGAGGCCAATTCACATGAGATATAAGTAACAATCTCTTACTGTTTAGAATATTTAATAATGGAATATGCTTTCTTGCTCCATGGTATGTTCTTAGTCACTGGAAATTTTTAGGTGATGAATGAATGAATGCAAAAGCATTTAAGTGTTTACTTTGGTCCAAATACTGGAGATACAAATACAAAAACAAGGACCATACTTTCTTTCAAGAAATTTACATTCTAATAGGGAAAATAATTCACATAGGTGAATGTTGGTGGGAGAAAGGATTATACTTTGGACCAGAAAGTTACTGGGGTGGTGAGTGGGATGATAGGGGAATAGATTGACAAACCCAATTTATAAGCAGTGTATTTGTTTATTTGATCATTGTTGAGTCTTCTAGAATTGGAGAGAGGTTGAGGAAGATACAGAGACCAGGTGGCAAGTCTGGAGGCAGGGTTGTAGAATAGGTGTTTAGAAAGGAGGGAGCGAACTGAAACATGGCTCATGGAAAAGGCTTTCCTGAAATAGCTTGCTGAATTACCATCCATAAGGGTGAAGGTCTAGGAGAGAAACTCTTCCAGGACATGGTCTCTGGTATGGAAGGTATATACATAGTTGGTAGCTGGTGAGGAGGTTATCAAGGAGATGGCCAGAGGTCATTTATTGGGTATGTTGTAGTAGAAATTCACACTTCACTTAAGAGGTGAATGAGATGTTTCTGGAGTCCTTTCCTCACACTCTAAGATTATATCATGTTGTGATGATACTAAAACTAGGCAGTTCATAGTTTTTCTTTTTTTTAATAATTTATTTATTTTTCAGTTCTTAACATTCACTTCCACAAGAATTTGAATTGAAAATTTTCTTCCCATCTCTCCCCATCCCCCACTCCAGGAGAGCATGCACCCCATCCACCTCTTCCTCCAGGCTGTCCTCCCTTCTATTACCCACCCTTCTTCCATCACCCTTCCCCTCTATTTTCCTGTAGGACAAAATAGATTTCTATACTCCATTGTCTGTATAGCTTAATTTCTAGTTACATGCTAAAACAGTTTTTAACATGCATTCTTAAAGTTTTGAGTTCCATATTCTCTCCCTTCCTCTCCACCCACCTTCATTGAGAAAACAAGCAATTCAATATGTTATACATGTGTAACAGTACAAAGCACTTCCATAATAGTTATGTTGTAAAAAAATAACCACATTTCCCTCTGTCCTATCCTGCCCTTCATTTATTCCATTCTCTCTCTTGACCTGCCCTCCCACAATAGTATTTGCTTCAGATTATCCCTTTCCTCAATTTGCTGTCCCTTCTATTATCTTCCCTCTTCTATCCCCTTCCTCCTTGCCTTCTTGCAGGGTTAAATAGATTTCCATATCCAGTTGAATGTGTGTTATTCCCTCCTGAAGCCAAATCCCATGAGAGTAAGATTCAATTATTTCCTTTTCTGTCTCCCCTCTTCCCCTCCATTGTAAAAGCTCTTTCTTCCCTCTTATGTGAGATGATTTGCTACATTCTACCTCTCCTTTTCTCTTACTCATAGTACATTCCATTCAATAGTAAACTTTATTTTTTTAGGTATTCTCCCTTCATATTCAGCTCACCCTGTGCCCTATGTCTGTGTGTGTGTGTGTGTGTGTGTGTGTGTGTGTGTATACACACACACATATACACATGTATATGTACACACCTACTCATATATAAAATACACATACATACATACCCCTACACACCCACATATGTGTGTGTGTGTGTGTGTGTGTGTGTGTGTGTGTGTATTCCCTCTAACTACCCTAATACTGAAAAAGATCTCATGGGTTACAAATAACATCTTTCCATGTAGGAATATAAACAGTTCAACTTTAATGAGTTCCTTAAGGCTTCTCTTTCCTGTTTACCTTTTTATGTTTCTCTTGATTCTTGTATTTGAAAGTCAAATTTTCTATTCAGCTCTGTTCTTTTCAACAAGAGTGCTTGGAAACCCTCTATTTCATTGAAATTCCATTTTTTCCCTCAAGTATTATACTCAGTTTTGCTGGGTAGGTGATTCTTGGTTTTAATCCTATCTCCTGTGACCTCTGGAATATCATATTCCAAGCCCTTCGATCCCTTACTGTAGAAGCTAGTAAGTCCATGAGTTGTCCTGATTGTATTTCCACAAAACTTAAATTGGTTCTTTCTGGCTGCTTGTAATATTTTCTCCTTGATGTGGAAACTCTGGAATCTGGGTACAATATTCCTAGGAATTCTCCTTTTTGGATCTCTTTCAGGAGGTGATCAGTGAGTTCTTTCCATTTCTGTTTTACCTTTTGGTTCTAGAATATCAGGGCAGTTTTCCTTGATAATTTCTTGGAAGATGATATCTAGGCTCTTTTTTTATCGTAGTTTACAAGTAGACCTATAATTTTTAAATTATCTCTCCTGGATCTATTTTCCAGGTCACTGGTTTTTCCAGTGAGATATTTCACAGTCTTCTGTGTTTTCATTCTTTTGGTTTTGTTTTATAATATCTTGGTTTCTCATAACATCATTAGCTTCCATCTGCTCTATTGTAATTTTTAAAGAACTATTTTCTTCAGTGAGCTTTCGAACCGTCTTTTCCATTTGGACAATTCTTCTTTTTAAAGCATTCTTCTCCTCATTGGCTTTTTGAACCTCTTTTGCCATTTGGGTTAATCTATTTTTAAAGGTGTTATTTTCTTCACCATTTTTTGGGGTCTCCTATAGCAAGCTGTCAACTCACTTTTCATGATTTTCTTGCGTTGCTCTCATTTCTCTTCCCAATTTTCCCTCCCCCTCTTTTACTTAATTTTCAAAATCCTTTTTGAGCTCTTCCATGGCCTGAGACCATTACATATTTTTTTTTGGAGGTTTTGGATGCAGAATCCTTGACTTTCATGTCTTCCTCCCATGGTCTGCTTTGTTCTTCCTCATCCAAAAGGACAGATGAAAATACCTTTTCACCAAGAAAGTAACCTTCTATAGTCTCATTTTTTTCACTTTTTTGGGCATTTTCCCAGCCAGTTACTTGACTTTTGAAGCCTTTGTCAAGAGGAGAGTATACTCTAGGGACCTGTAAGTTCTCTGTTCCTCCAAGGTGGCACAATCAAGGAAGAGGACTTTACTCCTCTCCTGGTCTGTGCTCTGACTTGTGGTCTGAGCAACCACAAGGATTCTTTTCTGCCCAGGATCTGCCAGTAGAATTCCCTCTCCACAGCCATCACCAGCTTCACCACACCAGTGCTCCCCCTTACTCCAGGACAGCCACTCAGGACTGAGACCCAGATCAGATGCTCGATTCCCCCAGTGCTTTTAGGCAGAGGGTTCCAAAAGTGGAAGCTGCTGTGGCCCAGGGGCCAGGGCTGGGGAAGGGGTGGACTGAAAACTCTTTTCTCACCCAGGTGAAAGAACTTTCTCACTGACCTTTGAAGCTGTCTTTGGTGTTTGTGGGTTGAGAAATCTGGGAAGCACAACTGCTGCCTATGATTCTGCTCCCTGAAGCCTGCTCCAGTCCTGTCTGTGCTGTGTCACATGGTCAAGATTGGGCTGTGCTCTGAGTCCAGTTCAGTAGACCTTTCCTGTTGGCCTTCCAGGCTGTCTTGGGTTGGAAATCTCTTTCACTCTGTAGTTTTGTGACTTCTGCAGCTCTAGAATTTGTTTATAGTCATTTTTTACAGGTATTTTATGGGCTATGGGGAGAGAACGAGAACAGGTCTGTCTTTCTACTCTGCCATCTTGGCTCCACCCCTAGTTCATAGTTTTTCTACTCACTGAAATGTATTGAAAGGTACTCCTACTCCTTTGGTCTGTTGACTGGATTTCTGGCAATTGTAGCCTTTCTGTTGGAATTGTTTAGGGATTTCCAGATACTTTCTAGTGTCTAAGCCTTAATATGTTTATTGCAGTGGTTTCTAAGCTTTTTTGATTATGTTCCCAATCAAGAAAATTTTTTAAATCATATATAACTTATACATATATGTCATGGCTAATAATTACATATACTGTGAAATTATTAGAAATAAAAAATGTGAGATAAAGATGAAATTATATTTGATCTTAGCATTTATAGGAAGCTCTTAAGGTTTATGGAGTAGGGGAGAAACATAGTCAGAACTGAACTTTAGGAAAATCATTTTGGCAGTTGTCCAGATGATGAATTGGAGTAGGAAGACTAATTAGGAAATTATTAAAGTAGACTAGGTGAGGAGTGGTGAGAGCCTGACCCAAAGTGGTGGCTGAAGAAAAAGCAGAGAAAAGGGGACAGATACAAGAGATATTGACAATAGATTGGATATCTGAAATGAGAGAGAATAAGTAGCTAAAGATTTTTCTGAATTTATGAACCTGGGTAACCCGAACAATAATGCTATTCTAGGTATTAATAGGAAATTTTGAAAGAGAATTGTGTTTGGGGAGAAAGATAACATAATGGGTTGGGCTTATAAGGTCATACTATGTATATCGACTCATTCTGACCAACTCACTGTGTTCCATTGAAAATAAATAAAAGTTTGGTAGGGTGGGACTTAGGGCTCTGGTCATTCCCCCAGAGCACAGAGCCTCTTTGCCAAGGGGTATTTGCTATAGACATGAGGGAAATAGGAGGTAAGTATTCCCAGTCACTCCTGTGAAGCTGTTGCTATGGTTACTTGGGTAGTTATGAGGGGTAATTCCCTTAGTTTACAACGTAGGGAGAAATGTTGGGAGTGTGTAGGGTGAAAGAGTATTGGGGGGTAAGGGTTATTGTGGTTCTGTTGGAGGTAAGCCACATGTTTAGCAGTTGTAGAGGAGGAAGAGTTTTTCCATATTCTAATTGCTTAATCAGACCGGGGCACCTATTTTGGAAACCACTTCTCTGAAGGCCTGAGGTTCCTGTCATCTCCTATTTTCTTCTCCAGTGTCATTAAACATGCATGTTACTTTCACTTGTTTCCTGTGAAATGCAGCTTTTTCCATTGGATATTCACTGCAGTCCAATGGCCATGAAGATATGTCTCAGTGCAAGTGTTATGACACCATTTCTTAGCTGCTGATTGTGATGAAATAATAAAACCCTTTTCTCCCAAAATAATATCATTGATAATATATTTGGAAATCTGTAGAGACTATAAAGCATTGTGAAGACATGAAGTATTATAATTTAATTTTAATTATTTCTGTCTGTCCTCCTAACTACATGACAAATTGAAGGGACCATGACTTCTTTTTCTTTGTCTCTCCTAGCATGTTAGCATTTCAGGAAGCTCGTTTAATACCTCCACAGACACATTTCAGTCCATATACAATTTAAGGGGTAGCTTTTCTAAGTTATTGTGACTGAATGACAAGTGTTTCAACACTTAGTTGAGTATTAACTTGGAAAATAAATGCAAAATCTGTCCTTGAAACCTTTCCAGCTTAGTATGATTTGCCATAACCAGCAGTGGAATAACCTTTAAAAAACTGATGTTGCCTTCATGTCATAGTTAGGTATATGAGTAGGATTTTAATGGAGGCTAACATACAGTAGATTTCTTTTAAGGTATACGTGTTTCTTCTTAAAGAAATAACCCAGTGCATCTCTCCTGGCCAAGCACATTGGTGAAGGATACAGACTCAGCCCAGTGTATACCTCTGTCACTCACTTCTCAGGTTGTTTCCATAGTTTCAAATTCTATCTAGTTCTTTGAGATGACTTTATATCCATAGTGGAAAATAGAATTGGCTATCTGTACCACGACCAGCATCTAGGAATTCTACATAACTCTGTGTGTGTGTGTGTGTGTGTGTGTGTGTGTGTGTGTATGTGTATCTCTCTCTCTGTATATATATGCATATATATACACATGTAAATAATTTTTTGACTTAAAAACTTGCCAAATTAGGACTTTGTGCCCAAAATGGAGATCAGTAGAGACTTTCTCAAACAAGCTGAGTGCAGCAGCTATTTGTGGACAGAAAGACTTCATTATTTGCAGCCAACTTCTCTCAGAACTTCTACAGGGTGGATAGTATCTCCAGCTTCAGTTGTGTGGACAAATCTCTTTCCAGTTTTCCTGCCTTCACTTCTCTGTTCATTTTTGCTAACCTTGTCTGAAATTGTCTTGGATGTTTCTTTACAAATAATAGGATAACCCTGGATGTTTTAAAGTCCTAGCTGATGAGCACTTGAATAACCAATTACATTCCACTTAGTTCATCTACAAAATCATGCTTCCAGGCATACTTTTCTTCTGTAAACCATTAAACTCATTCAGCTGCTCCAAAGTTTTTTTGGTTTCTTCATGTTCTTCTGCTTCATGTTCTCTGCAGTGTTTCCAGATCTTATAACTTACATTAGTCAGTCCAACTCTCCTTTTATTTTACTTTTCTTATCTCTGTCTTTCCTCTGGAAGCCATTTGAATCTTTACCTACAAAGATGAAAAAATGTGCCTGAGGCCTCCAACATGATAGATTTTGATAAACATTTGTAGGTTTGATTCTGTTGTATGTAACAGTCAATAGGGGACCACCAGAACAGGGGAGTCACAGGATAAATTGGTGTTTTAGAAATTTATAACAAATGAATTAAAGGAAGGGAGAGATTAGAGATAGAGGAACCAGGTAGGAAGCCATTACAGTAATCTAGGCTAGAGATAGTTAAATTGGGAATGAAAAAACAATTACATGGATATCAGTGAAATTTTAAATAAACAAATAGATCTTTGGGATAGAATAGACATATAAAATGAAGTGGGGGGACAGATGGACAGGTAGGCACAGAGACAGATTGAGAACAAGAATAAGATTCATAGCTGAGGAACCCAAATTCAAATCTTAGCTCCTTTTACTTAAAATCTGTTTGGCCTTGGGCAAGTCCCGTTATTTCTATTGTTCAGTTTCTTCATATGTAGAATAAGGGGATCAGACTAGTTGCTATACCAGGCGCTTTCCTATGTGAACAGGATAACTCCAGTGTTGTCTGGGATTCTTGAAGATTGGTGATGCCTCCAAAAGAAATGTGGTATTTGGGTTGGGAAACTAGTAGAATGAACAGAGAATAGGAAGAGACATACTGGTGTTATGAAAAAAGCACAAGGTGTTAAAATATGTGGAATCTGGCTCTGGGTTTGCCACTAACTAGTTGTGTAACCCTCAGCAAATCCTATTCTCTTTCTGTGCATCAGTTTCCTTTCTTGTAAAATCAGTTGTTTGCAGTAGGGTAATCTCTCATCTTATCTAGCTCCAAAATTCCATGCTTCTATGAGTTTTTGCCATTAATTTGCTTCTTTCCAGAGTATTTAGAGTAGTGTGATTAAAACAAGTTCCCTTCTTGCCATCTTGGTTTGTTTGTTTTTTCTTTTTGAGAAAGGTTTAATGGGAAAATCAGGACATGAACTAACTAATTCAATACAAATACACAAATCCAGTAGGACAACTCTTAACTCAGTAATGACATGCAAATCTATAAAAAAAATGACATCTATATAATGAAAATAGAATCTTTAACAACAGTCCTAAAATATAAGGCACACAATTATTCCTGAAAAGAGGATTGCAATTGATTAACTGTCTTAGGCCCTGTGGGGCCTCCTTTGGCAAGAAGCTTTGTAGAATTCTTATCTACTAGGGGGAGGGAAGAAGAAAGATGAAGGGGAGGGAAAGGGGAGGGAGGGAGGGAGGGAGAGAGAGAGAGAGAGAGGAAGGGAGGGAGAGAGGGAGGGGGAGAGAGAGAGAGAGAGAGAGAGAGAGAGAGAGAGAGAGAGAAAGAGAGAGAGAGAGAGAGAGAGAGAATGAGAATGAGAATGAGAATGAATTTTCTATTGATCTCTCTGTAGAGGAAAGTTAAGGGACCCCTTTTATTCCCTCTGCTTTATCCTTCAGAAAAGCCTGCTACTGTCTTATAGCCGCCTAGAAAGCTGGAAAGAGGAACAATCTTCCTAGCACCAAGAGGTTATAGCTTTTTTCTGGAATGGAAGTTTAGAAGGTTTAACAAACCTTTCTAATACCATGCCTAATGCTTCTGGTCATGTACCCTGCTGCTAGGATCACTATCACAGATCTTCTCTCTTAAGGGTGAAGATACAGAATCAGCACTATAGAGCAGAATAGAATCAGTTTTGGCTCAAGGATGACTTGCTCTCATTTGTAAACAGAAAGCCTCCTAATGATTCCTAATGACATCTGTATTGATGATAAAAATTTTGAACCTGAGGGTACCCTTACCATTTATGATTTTTATGATGGAGTGTCAACACTCTCCAACCCCAATTCCATAAACATTTGTGGACCTTTTGGGGGGGGGGGGCGACGGGCTAGAGATAATGTAAAGAAATGTTTGCTCCCTTCTCTTTTAGAAGTTACCTGTTGTCAATTATGATATTTGCTAGAATGGCAGAGATGAGGAACCCTAATTACAATATTCCCTTTGTTGAGTTGATCACTAATCAATCAAAAAATATTTATTAAGTGCTTATTATATGCTAGGCATCATGCATACAAATCATAGTGCCTGCCATATCAAAAAATCATGCCTATTGTCTGTCTAATTGTCTCTACATTAATATGTCTTCCAGAAATGCACAGGAACTTTCATACCAATGAACAGACTAACATCAAGAGAGAGAAAAAGATATAGTTACATTCATTAACACAGTCCCAACTGGTACTACGTTACTTGCCTTAATTGAAGTTTTATTTCACTGTATCAGCGTTCTGTTTTATGAGGCAGTGATCTTTCCATTTGATTGCATATGTATTCCCAGTGATTAGCACAGTGACTGGCAGATAGTAAGCACTTAATAAATGCTTTATCTAGTCTAATTATATCTACATAGTAAAGTCAGAATTGATGAGAACATTCTGTTGTCCAGGTTAAGACATGAATTTGGAGGGACAGACTAGAGAGCTTTCCATCAATATGTATTTCTGGGAAAGAAACATATAAAGACCATGAGTTGGGTGCAGAGTCAAAGAAGACTTTCTTAGGGAAAGTGCAAAGCTCCTTTTTAGTTAAGTTTTTTTCTTTTCTGTTTCTTTCATCACCTTAGTTATCCCAAGCATACCTGTCTTCCCCATTCCAGTTAGCCATATTATCTTATAAATAGTAGTTTTTTAGTCCTCCCAGTTCCATGAAGGGGAAGATTAGGGTGTCTCCTCACCTTTCTTCCTTTGAGTCCTGATTGTTCTTCATAATTTTGTAATATTTATTTTGACTTTTTTGGTGTGTGTGTTGTAGTTACTGTGTGTATTGTATTCGTGACTCTTCCCCTACTCTGCATCAGTTTATGTAGATCTTTCCATGCTTCTCTGTATTTATCACACACATCATTTCTTACAACACAGTAATATTCCATTACCCTCATATTCCGCAGTTTATTTAGTCATTCCCAATTGATGGGCATCTATTTTGTTTTGAATTCTTAGCTATCACAAAAAGTGCTGACATAAATATTTTGGAATATATGAGGATTTTCTTTTTATCATTGACTTCCCACTGATAAGCTCAGCAATGGAGTCTCTGAATTTTCAAAGCTCCTTTAATATTCACATGCTTCTTTTGGAAACAGTGGTCTATTATTTTGATGCTAGTATTTAAGCAGTTGTTGTATGATTGTGATACCTGGAACACAATTTTTCAAACAATTGAAAATGAATATCACACAAAGGGATATGAAGTGGTACATGGTAAGTACTAATTGCTTGCAACGTATATCCAAAGAGGAACTTTGAAGAACGAGAGCAGAAGATGTCATCTGAAAAATATACGAAGATAAACAATAAAAAATAATAAAACAAACTAAACTCTTAAAGAACCAGAAGAGAATAGTGCCATGAAAACCAAGAGAGGAAAGAATATCCATAAGCCTTCATCAACACTGTCGAAAGCTTCAGAATTTTCTAGAAGGGTGAGAATTGAAAAAAATTCATTTGATCTCTTTTGCACCTGAGTGGAGGATGGACTAGAGTGGGGAGAGGCTCAAGTCAGGGATGCCACTATCATGCTATTTCAAAGTTCAGGCATGAGGTCATGCAGGTAGGTAGGTATGAAAGAAATTATGAAGGCTGAAACAACAGGACTTGGCAGCTGAGTAGATACAGACCATGAGAGGAAGTGAAGAGTCAAGCATGATGTTTAGGTTTAAAGCCTGACCAATTGGGCTGATGGACCATAATAGTGAAATTCAGAAGTGTTTGGGAAGGAGAAGTTAATAAATTGAATTTTGCACATGTTAAGTTTAGCATGTCTATGGAACATACAGTTCAAGATATCCAGTGGTCATTCTGACATGCCAGATGATTTCAGGAGGGAGAGAGAAAGAAAGGTTAGGGTTGGAAAATAGATTTGAGAATCATCTGTATAGATTGAATCTATGGTTCCTGGTGAGATCACCAAGAGAAATGGGATAGAATCGAGAAGCAGGCCCAGGACCGAGCCCTGGGGAGTAGCCATAATTAGTAGTAGTGATATGGATGAAGATCTCGCAAACGAAGTAGAGGGAGAACTGAGAGAGAATAGTGTCATGAAAACCTAGAGAGAAGACAGTGTCAAGGAGAATGTCATTAACAGTGCAAGAATCTTCATGAAAGTCAAAAAAATGAAGCCACTGGATTGAACAGTTTAGAGGTCATTGGTAACTTTGGGGAGATAATTTTTAGTTGAATGAGTCTGAAGCCAGACTGCAGAGGTTAGAAGAGAGTAAGAGGAAAGGAACTATATATATATATATATATATTTATATTGCAGATGGCCTTCTTCAGAAGATTAACCATGAAGAGATAGCAGCCTTTTAACTTCTGTGGATCAGTGAATCAAGTGAGGTTTTTTTGAGGTTGCCATACACATATTTGTAGTCAGTAGGAAGGCAGCTAATAGATAGGGAAAGACTAAAAATGTGTGAGAGTATAGTGATGATAAGGGAAGCGAGGTTGGAAAAAACTGGATAGAATGGGATCACACGAATGAGTGGTTTCTCTTGGTAAAGAGAAAGGCCAATTCTTCCTATAAAATAGGAGTGAAAGAGGAGAAAGAAACAGAAGACATTTGAGTGAAATAAGATAAGGAGGAGGGAAGGAGGAATTCTCAGGAAATTACCTCGTTTTCAGTGAAATGATGCAATATTCTGAGCCGGGGAGGGGGAAGAAGGGAGATTTGAGGAGTAATGAAAAGATCTGGAAAAGATGCTGTGGTGAGTGGAATAGTGAATTGATTAGGGAGGTACAAAAGGATTGTCTTATTGCAGTGAGGGTCCAGTTTAGATTATTTAACATAACTTTGTTGTGGATGTACTCAGCATGGTTTCATGATTTTCCCCAGATCATTTAGCAGCATGGGAGTAGGAGCAAAGTCAGTGGATGATAGAATTGAATGCTGAGGCTACGTGGCAGATGATTAGCAGTATGATAAAGGTATTAGGATTTAACTGATTTACTAAGGGTGAGGACGTGAATGGAAGGGAGTGTAGGATGGTGTGGTGGTGATAGCATTGGAGGTGTTGGGGGTCTCTAAGGGGACAAAGAACAGAGTTGTAGTTGCAAGGCAGAGGGAGAGGTAGAATGACAATAAAAGTATCATCAGATAAAAAAACTTCAGAGTTCATGAACACTGATGTTAACAGCTGTGCATGATGAAGAGATCTGGAATATGACCATATTTATGTGTAGCTGGAGTGGAGTGGAAGATTAGATCATAGAAATGAGGAATTTGAATAATTGGGAGGTTAGCTTGTTTGAGGAAATATCCATATCTATGTAAAAGTCCTCCAGTATGAGAGAGCTGGAATTACAAGGAGTCCTGGAGCTTGATAGATAATAGCACCTCAATCTTGATTGAATGATAAATGTGTCTTGAATGAATCTCAAAGGAGGAGACATTAATGAGTGATGGTGATGGAAGGGGAGCCTGGAGGTGGCACTGGGGAACATGGAGTATTCCAACTTCCACAGTCATAACTAGGGAATTGAGGCAGGGATAGGCAGATGACTAAAACTGCAGCCATTGTGGGGTGAAGTAGCTATAGGAAAACTTTGTCATCAGGAGGAAACCAAGTCTTAGTGAAAGCCCAATTACAGGAGTGGGAAAGCAAAACATGTAAGATGAAATTTAATTTGTTCCCTGTGGTGCAGGTATTTCAGAGAGCTTGAAAAGGTGGGAGTTGAGGAGGCTAGGAATAATGGATCATCCCTGTGATTGTTGTGCAGTTTTTTCCATCCTGTTCAACACTTTGTGACATCGTTTGGGGTTTTCTATTTGCCATTTCCTTCTCCAGCCCTTTTACAGGTGAGAAACAGAGACAGGCAGCATTAAGGGACTTGCCCAGGGTCATACAGCTAGTAAGGGACTGAGGCTGGATTTGAACTCAAGAGATAGTCTTCCTGACTTCAGGCCTGGTACCTATCCACTGTTCTACTTCGCTGCCCCATATTCCAGATCATTCCTGACTAGAGAGGATTAGAGAAGTAAAAGGTTTTATGGAAGAATCAAAAATGTAGTTGTTCTTGCTGTGTGGAAGGCACCGTGGTAGGTGCTGAAGATCTAAAGCTGAGAAATCACATAGTCCCTGATCATCAGATTCATCTTATCTATTGAAAGTCATAGGGAACAAAATATGCATGCAAATAAGAAAACTACAGGGCCCAGGCAGATCTAGTCAAAGTGCCACACAATAATAAAGGAGGAGACACCATTGTCAGTTGGAGCAAACAGAACAGAATACTTGTGGAGTATGTGACATTTGATCTAGACTCAGAGGAAGAGAAGAATTTTAACAATATGTAATGTAGAAGGAGCATAGCTTGGCATTAGATATTCTGCTCCATTATCCAGAGATGGTAGATGTAAGGGAGACATTGAGGAACTCCTGATATTTCATTTGGGGGGAACATAGTGAACATAGGGAACAGTCTGAAAAATGTTGGAAAGAGATTGAACCTAGATGTGGAGTGCCTTAATCACTAGCATAAGATTTTATTTATTCTGTAGTTAATAGGGACTCACTGAAAGTTTGTAAGGAGGAGATTGGCATGACAAAACAGTTGAATGAGGAAGATTATTTGGACAGAGATGTGTTATTGAAGTGGATAAAGCTTAGGGTAAGGGTTTGTTTTGAAACTATTATAACAGTCTAATCTGGGAGGCTCTGGACTAAGGTGGTGTCTGTATAAATGAAGAGAGAGAGATTGATTTGTGAAATACTGTTGAGATGGAGTTCACATTACTTTATGGTTGACTGGATCTAGAGGTGAAGGAATTAAAAACAACCTCCAATTTTTGACCCTTGTTGACTGGAATGATTTGCAGTGTTTTCCTAATTCTTTTTTTTCCCTCCTGGAATGATTTGCAGTGCTTTCCTGTTTTTTTTCCTCCTGGATTTCACCTACTTGGCAGTGTGTCCACAACCTGAAAGATCCTTCAGTATCTGGTACTCTCCTGAAATCCCTTTTTATTTGCCTGAGTGTGTGTTGTTTTCATTCAATATATACGTTCCTTTAGGTCCTGTTTTATTTCTCTCTTTATATCTACAGTACCTATCATAATACCTGATACAGAGAAGGCATTGTGTAAATGCTTGTTAAATGGAGAATGAAATTTTAAAAATGTAATTATGATCTCTACCTTCTTGGGTGATACCAGCCTTCTTTTATGGATTTAAACCCCCAAACTCCTTTGCTAGCTGAGATTATAAGGGATATGAAATCTCCTAGGAATAGAATCTTTCCAACTAAAATGCCACCTTTAGGAGTCTTAGGGATACTGAAGATAATACAAAAAACTTGACCTCGTTTTCTTGTTCTCCCATAAAGACTTAGCCCTGCCTTTACACAGGAGAATCATGACGTTCTCTAGTTTAAAGAGAACCTCAGAGATCATCTAATTCAATCCATACCTTAGTAGGGTTGCTGGACACAGTAACCCTGATAAGCAATCATCCAGCCTCTGCTTGAAGGCCATTAGTGACGGAGACTTCATTATCTTTGGCAGTTTGTATTGCTTCCCTTTTTAGGATTCCCCTCACTTTTATTAAGCTTAAATATTCCCCTGTAATTTACTCTATATCTTCCCCCCATATATGCAGATATATAAAGACAAAGACACACACACACACACACACACACACACACACACACCCTCGAAAGAGAGATACACATACACCTCTGTTGTATCTAATTCTTCCTTCTAGGACTAAGAAAAAAGATTTCTTTCTTTAACTAGTGTTCTTGCTCTGGTTAGACCTTGAAGGATAGGTAGGAAGGATATCGAAGCAGCTGAATTGTAGGTGAGAGCATTGCGGATATTGCCCATAGAAGTGTGGTTGTGCTGTCAAGAAGGGGCCCAGGATCTGCTGGCAAGTGTTATCCCCATTCTCCCAGGTTACACTGAATTGTGCCAAATATATTTTCTGTTACTGATTTGGTTGGCTATAGTTAGAGCCATCTGAGTTCCTACATAGGACTCTATCACTTACAGATTTTCTAATCTTCTTCACAAAATGCTGACACTTTTACTTATGATGGTAAAGAGACCCTTGAAAAAGAAGGTAAAGCACACTTTCTGTGGTGGAGTAAGAATTTTTGCATGTTTTCATTATTTCAATTAAGATGTCATAGTAGATATCTTTTACATGTCATTATACTGCTAGGAATATCATGTTGAATTTTTTTTTATGTCACAGGTGGGTCTAATTACCCTTGATTAATTCACTGTAAAACTGATACAATATATACACTACATGGAACAATTAAATAAACTGGAATCATATGTTATTCTCAGCACCATATCCCAAAGCTGCAAGATCACTGGGATGGTTCATGTTGCACATAGTTTGATTTGACTCCAGGTTAGCTGCTCCACAACCCATTGTTTTAATATAGTGAGTTATGAGGCATGGAGAAAGCTAGGTGTGTGCTACTGACTTAATAATCTGGTGACTTGGCAGCCACTAATTTGGATGGGCCTTCATTATCAAAGGCCCTGTCTTTATCTAAAATTTATTAGTAGATTTCAAACCTGCTTGCCAGCTCACTAATGGAAGCCATTTGAATCAATTCTCTCAGATAATTTAAACAATATTTCAATGTATATTGTTGAACCAGAAAGGATTTGCAGCTGGTAGTTAGTCAGTTAATTATTTATTATCCTTTTCATAAATACTTTCCCATTCCAAAATACCTGAAAAATGCTTAAGCACCTTAAAAACGTATGTTCATATGGCTAATTTGAAAAATATCACAGTATTAATTTTCACTTATGTCAGTGATGAAATATTTGTATATCAGGGTGATTGTTATTTTGTGATTTTTTTTCTCTCTCTTCCCGGAGAGAGAGAGAGAGAGAGAGAGAGAGAGAGAGAGAGAGAGAGAGAGAGTGTGTGTGTGTAGCATATATTTACTTTTAAATAACAAGATGAATTCTGCTTTTACCTAAGAAATTCCATTCAACAGAAATTATATGTACTATGACAGTTCTCCCAACTGATAGAAGCCAACAAAAAATTCCCCTGGCTGAAGAAACTTTTGTCTATGTCTGTTTTCTCGGACATCCCACCGTAAGGGACTTAAGGAAAGTTTCACTAACTGCTATGTTTCTCTGAGTATTTTTGATTATTAAACCTTCCTTTAAGGTGGTTTAGGCTTCTTTGCTTTTCAGATGCCTTTTTTTAGACTGAATTACCGTTTTAAACACATTTCTGAAGTCATCATTATTACTGCACATTGGCTATAAATGCTTTTCTGTATTTCAATGAATGTATTTACTTTCTGACATTTGTGTACTCCTAGGGACCTCTGGCTAACCCCAAAATGGAACATTAGCAAAGATATCAAATAAAATAGAATTTGAAACAGTTTTTTTTCCTCCCATCTCATTCTTAGATGCATAAAACACAATCAGCAAAAACCTCAAAACAAACAAATTCTGCTCTTGACAAATCTTAAGTAACTTTTCCTTCTGTTTACTTCATTCCAATAAGCATTTTTAAGTACCTTCTTCTATAAGGCATTGTGGGGTACAAAGACAACATTTCCTTCTCACTTAGAGCTTACATTCTACTGTGCAATACAACACTGAAAAATATATGTTGTTTTAGGTCAAATAGTTTTATTAGTCTAGTATTATCATCCTTCTGACATATTCATCAAACATTTATTAAATACCTACTATATGTAAGGCATAAGGATATATGAATATAATTAAGACAAAGCACTGACTCTCAGGGAGCTTAGATATTGCAGGCAGAAATAAGACATACACATAAATAATGATATTACTGACTGGAATATGATGATTATACATACAAGAAAAACCAAATGGATGAAGAATTCCTGTAGTCTTGACTATGGTATGAAATTTCACAGACAAAATATAAGAGCTCATCTCATTATATGTATATGTATATATGCATGCATGTGTATATATATATAACTTGAATATTGAGGAATAAGTTCTGTACACACCTACTTATATTTCATATATATATGTGTGTATGCATATATATGTATACCCACATACACACATTTAATAGGATATGTGTTTTTTTTTCTTTATTTTAAAAAAGTAATGTTTTGTTCCCCCCAATTACACAGTTTTTAACATTCATTAAAAATTTTTTTGGAGTTCCAAATTTTCTCCCTTCCTTCTTCTATATCCCTCCCTTTCCTTCATCTGAGATAGTAAGCAATTTGACATAGATTATACATGTGGGTTCATGCAAAATATATTTTCATATTAGTGATACTGTGAACAAAGACCCAGACCAAAAGGGAAAAAAACATGAAAAAAATAAAGTGAAAAATAAGTGTACGTCAGTCTGCATTTAGATTCCATCAGTTCTTTCTTAGGATGTGGATAGCATTTTTTATCATGAATCCTTTGGAATTGTCTTGGATCATTCTTTTGCTGAGAATAGCTAAGTCAATTGATCATTGTGTAGTATTGCTTTTACTGTGTACAGTGTTCTCCTGGTTCTGCTCACTTCACTCAGCATCAGTTCATGTAAGAGTTTCCAGGTTTTTATGAAATTCATCTGCTCATCATTTTTTATAGCACAATAGTATTCCATTACAGTTGGGGTGTGTGTTTAGACAGGTACAACAAGTGCAAAGTTACTTAGGCTTAGAATTGAAAAAGGAGAGAGAAAGAGAGAGACTTGTGTCACCTTTTTCAAACTGCAGAGTTGTTTTAATGATCCCAAGCTTCTGCCTAAAACAAAGGTTTAGCATTTTAGTATCAATATTATTATTATGGTATCAATATTATTATTATGGCTAAGAGTTTTCAACTATTACAGTCTCTGACAAAGTAAAGTTGATGCTTATCTAAAGGGCAATGGAGGTGGAATGAGCTAGGAATGAACAATTTAAAGCATATTATACACGAGGGATTATTAAGGTGAAGTAGTTCAAAAGATGTTATTAAGGAAATGTGTAATTGGAAAAGATAATAGGCTGGTCCTGTGGCAAGAGTGAGAGTTAATAGAATGATTGCTGTGTGTTCCATTGATAACCTATGTCAAAGGAACATGAAGCTTCCCAGAATATTGGATGACTGCCCTACAGTGATCTTGGAGGTAATAGACAATCATTCAGCATAGGCATGCATGGATGGATTACATTCTCTGTTGCTGGAGAGAATACCCATCTCTATGATATCCATTGGAATACTGTAATACAATATAGATCATTAGATCAGAGAAGTCTGTAACTGTCAGATAATATAAGATAGTATGGCTGGTAGAGTTAAGGAAGCCTTCATGGGAGAGTAGGAGACAGTACTGTGAGCTAAAGAAGTCTTCAGCTTAAGGCCAGACCTGAAGTGGAATCTAGCATTTACCATTCCTAGAAATACCACTCTGGACAATTGACTGAACTTCTCGGACTCATAGTTAGTTTCTTTTCTCTAAAATGGAGAGCCTTTCCTTGTGAGGAGCCTTGGTGTCCATAAATTCCAGTCTCTTCTTGAGCAAGAATCTCTTTTTCACCATTCTTGAAAAATGGTCATTCAGCCCCTTCATGATGACCTCGCTCCTTTGTCAGGACAGTCCATTAGGGGTTTCTTTTTTTTTCTTTCTTTTGTAGCTCTAATTATTAGGAAATTTCTCTTTATCTGGAGCCAATATGAAACCTTCCTTGAAGGACTGTTATGTGCTATATAACTATGTATAACTATCTGTCTATCTACACATACACATACATGCACATATGTGTATATAATCTACATGTGTGCATGAGTATATATACATATATATGTATGTATGTATACTCTATACATATCTGATGACATTTTAACCAGGTCATGAATGAAATGTTGGGTATAGGAAGAAAGAGAGACAGGCATTTCAGGCTTAGCAAACTATATAGTAGTTATGGGTGTTCACGTGACAGATTGGTTAAGAACAATATTCTAGAGATGGTTAGGTGAAGTTACAGGGCCACTTATTTGTTTCAGTATGACCAGTTAGCTTGTATTTATCAAATGCTTACTGTATATTAAACATTGTTAAAACTGTGGAGAAGGGAAGAACAAAACAGTTTGTGTCCTCGGTACTCACTATTTAATGGAGAAGACAATGTGTAAACCAATATAAAAATATTTTGTATATTTGTGTGTATGAGGAGAGAGGAAAGAGAGGGAGAAAAAAAGAGAGGGAGAAGTGGGGGAAAGTGATTGTATAGCTGGAAAGTGAGAGGAAAAGACAAGCTGTATGCAGGATCAGAAAGGCTTCCTTCAGAATGTGGGATCTAAGTTGAATCTTGAATGAAGCTATGGAAAGTGAAGAGCAGTAGTTCTCAAATTATTATGTCTCAGGACTACTTTATATTCTTAGAAATTGTTGAGGACATTTTCTATCATCAAAAAACTTTAATTTTGTGGGTTATATCTATCAATATTTACCATCTTAAGTGTTAAAATATCTTTGTATTTACTATGAAAATAATTTTGACCTTGTGGTCACCCTGAAAGTGTCTTGAGGACACAAAGAGGTCCCTGGAACAAACTTTGAGAACTGTTTACATAGAAGTAATAATGGAAAGCATTCCCAGGCATGGATGACAGTCAGTACAAAGCTTTGGAGACAAGAAATGGAGTGTTGTGTAAGAGAGATAGCAAGTATGTTATTGTATTGTAATGGTAGAACATAATGATAGCAGTAAAGTGAAAAATACCAAGAAGGTAGTAAAAGACTAGCCTATGAAGAGCTTTAAATGCCAAATAGAAATTTTTATTTGATCTTGGAAGCAAGAGGAAATCTCTGCAGTATATTGAGTAGGAAGGTGATATGGTCAGATCTGCACTTCAGAAAAATCACTCTGGCAGCCAAGTGGAGAATGTATTGGAGGAGAGAAAAAGTTGAGGCAGGAAAGTCTGTGGTAATAGTCCAGGCAAGAGGTAATGCAGACCTAAAATAGCATGATGGTTATTTAAATGGCAAGAAGACACATATACAAGAGATGGTGTAGAGGAAAATGACAGGATTTGACGATGGATTGGGTATATGTGATGAGAGCTAAGGAGTAGTGAAGGATGACACTGAGGTGTAAATCTCGATAATTGCAAGTATAATGACACTTTAGACAGTAATGAGAAGGTGAAAGGTAGGGTGATTTTTTTGGTGGAAGAAAATGAGTTTTGTTTTGGACTTGTTGAATTCGAGATATCTGATAGGCAGTTGATGATGTGGGTCTGGAGTTGAGGAGTTAAACTAGGGGTAAGTGTGTCATACTGGAAATCATCTGTATAGTGATGATAATTGAACCCATAGAAGCTAATGAGATCACTAAGGTAAGATGTTTAGAGCAGGGCTTCTTAAAGTTTTTCCACTCATGATCCCTTCAGCACTTCTTGTGGGTTGTGACCCCATATGGGGTTGCAGAGCAAAAAGAAAAGAGAACTCAGGTCTTGGAGATACCCTTGCTTCGTGGGTAGGACATGGATAAAGATCCAGCAAAGAAGACTGAGGATCAGTCAGACAGTTAGAAAAGATCTGAGACTGAACAATGTTTTTAAAAACAAACAGACAAACAAAAGACCACTGAGAGGGAAGAGAGCATCCAGGGGAAGTAGGTGATTGGCTGTGTAAAATGCTGCAGAGGTCAAGAAGGATGAAGATTTAGAAATGGTCATTAGATTTATAGTTAAGATGTCACTGGTATCTTTGGAGAGAGCATTTTAAGTTGAATGATGATGTTAGAATGCAGATTATAGAGGGCTTTGGTTAAGAATAAGAGGAAAAGAAGTAGAGGCATCTAATGTAGGTGGCTTTTCCAAGGAGCATATCTATTAACGGTTGGAGAGATATTAGGCAGAAGTAATCAGAGATGATTGAATCAAGTGATATTTTTTTCTTCAGGATAGTGGAGATATGGGCTTGTTTGTAGGCAGCTGGAAAGGTACTAATGTAATAGAGAGGAAGATATTAAAGGTTATCATCTATTGAAGATGGGAGAGGACAGACTTAAGGGTGCATGTAGAGTAACTGGTCTTGATAAACACAAGGGCTTTTCATCTGAGGTCAGAGGTAAGAAGAAAATTGAAGGGGAAGATGACTGAATAATATGTGATAAGGAGGAAGGTAGAGGGGGACAATGTCTGAGAATGGCTTTAACTTTTTCATTGCAGTGTGAGTTAAAGTTCTCAGTTGGAAGGGTGTGTGTGTGTGTGTGTGTGTGTGTGTGTGTTTGTGTGTGTGTGGTATGCACGTGTATATTTCTGAGTTACATGAAAGAACTGAATAAAGTGGTACTTGTGGGAGTATCAGTATGTATGTTGAAGTACTGTTGAATGAGGGCACTGGAAATATCAGGCTCTGAATTTATTGAGGAAGGACAGGTGTCTCAGGGCCAGGACGTAACAGCTACTAGGACATGGATGGATAGGATGAATCTCAAATGAGGAGAATTTCAGGGATCATGGTAGAGACAAAGATTGAAAAATTGCAAAAGGAAGCAAAGAATATTGTGATTCCCCACTGCAACTCCTGAGTCTGGAGATAGGAGAGAAAGTGTAATTAGTACTGGAAAACAATGGCCAGGGAAGCTACATCCTTAGACAGGAGCGTGGTCTCAGTGAGTGCCAAAATATGGAAGAGATGAAGATGGAAGAGGCTTAAAAAGAATGGAGGTTTGTTAATTATGTAGCAGGCATTCCATAAGGTACACTAAAAAGAGGGGGCAGATTTGGAAGGGAATATCAGTTGATAGGAATTAGGAAATGGGTAGTTGGGGATCAGGAAATACATATTACTAGTTAGCCAAAGGTTCAGAATCTTTGTTATGAGGTAACTATAAGGGATAGGACTATGCTAACTACTGAGAAGCTATTCTAGTCAGAGGGTCAATGATGTGTCTGGTGAAGCCCCTGGAAGCTCTCCTTACATCAGGTAGGAGCAGGTGGAGAGAGAGAAAGCTCTAGCTTGGTGAAAGGGATAGAAAGTAGAAGGGACTTTGTTCCTAATACCCTGTCACTGAAGATGGAGCATGTAAAGAGTAACAGTAAGAAATACGATTGAGAACGTAAGACTGAAACCAAATTTTGGAAGACTGTGAATGCCAGACTGAGGAGTCTAGCTTGTATTCAGTAGGTAATGTGTAACTGATAAAAGTTTATGATGAGGGGTGATATGAAATGCTAATGGACTTGAAGACTATAAGTGGAAAAATCTGTTCTCAGTTATTTTGGTATGATTCTCTAACTTTATGGGACCATAAGATTTTAGACTTAAAGAAAAGAAAGGGAAGGGCATAAGCATTTATATACCACCTACTATGTGCCAGGCACGGTACTAAGTACTTTACAAATATTATCTCGTTGGATATTCACAATAAGCCTACAAGGTAGGTGCTATTATTCTCCTTATTTTACAAATGAGAAAACTGAAGCAAACAGGGGTTAAATGACTTGCCCATAGTCATAATTAGTAAATATCTGAAGCTGGATTTGAACTTAGATTTTCCTGACTGTAGGTCAAGTTTATAGAAGATAGACTTCTGTGCGACTTTGCCACCTAACTGGCGATAATTAGGTAGAAGGATAACTAGGGATAACATATTACAGTGGTTCTCCTCTTGTAGGTGGAAAAACTGTGACCAAAGAAAAGTGATTTACACAAGGCACAATGGGTTGGAACTAAAGCCACTTTTTGAAATCATATTTTAATAACTACATGTTTGGCCTATATCAGATTGCATGCTGTCTTGGAGAGGGGAGAGCAATGGGACAGGGAGAAAATTTATAACTCAGAATCTCATAGAAGTGAATGTTGAAAACTAAAAACAAATAAATTAATAAACCGAAATAATATTTTAAATAATTGTTGAAAGGGCATTATCTTGAGAGACAGAGCACCTGGGCTTGACCCTCTTCTTAATAACAGATTTCCTTGGACAAGTCACTTCCTTTATCTGGGCCTCAATTTTCTTGTTTGTAAAATGAGGAGGTTTGACAAAATAATATTTGTTTCCTTCAAGCTCTACATTTTAGGATCCTGATAACAGTCATAACTACCCAGCTGTGCTGCCTATGCTAAAGATCCTGTTACTACTAAATGAGGACATTTGAGGTCCTGGTGTAGGCCTTCATTATGTCACGCCTGCACTGCACCTACCACAAGTCTCTCACTACTACAATCTCTCCTCAACATATTCTTCAATCCAATGACACTGGCCTGGCTTTTCCAGCAATATGAAACTATATTTCTAGGCTGTGGGAATATTCTCTGTCTGCCCCTCATGTCTGGAATGCTGTCCCTCCTCCTCTTCACCTGCCGCCTTCCCTGGCTTCCTTCAAGTCCCAGCTAAAAATCTTAACTTCTCCAAGAAACCTTTCCCCAGCCCTCTTAATTCGAGTGTCTTCTGTTTGTTAATTGCTTCTTAATTTAGCCTGTATATAGCTTGTTTGTATGTTGTGTCTCCCATTAGATTGTGAGCTCCATGACTGTCTCTTACCTTTCTTCACATCCCCAGCCGTTAGCAGTGTTAGGCACAGAGTGTGTATTCGTCCTTCGTTGCCAAAGAAGACCATGCCATCAGAGAAATAATGGCATGACTTGCACTTGACTTTGTTTTGAGTGAGGGAGGGCTGTGCAGGTCACCAGCCTCACTTCTCCTCCAGAGCCATCTGAATCTGGTGACCAGATATTCATCAGGATGACTGGAGATGACCCAGGATGAGGCAATTGGGGTTAAGTGACTTGCCCAAGGTCACACTGCTAGTAAGTGGTCAGGTATCTGAGGTGAGATTTGAACTCAGGTTCTCCTGACTCCTGCACTGGTGGTCTATGCACTGTATCACCTAGCTTGCCCCTTGGGCACAGAATAGGTGCTTAAAAAAGGCTTTTTAATTTTGGATTACAAAATAACCTTTGATTCTTTGGTCATTTTGAATGTGACTCCAATCCTGATTCTCCAGCCTTTTACAAACGTTTCCTCCCACAGATATCTTTCATGTGCAAGCTCCTTGCAGGCAAGGATAGACTTTCTGTTTGCTTCTGTTTTTATTTCTAGTGATTAGTACAGTGCCTTGCTTATAGAAAGTGCTTAATAAATACTCTGTCTGTCTGTCTTTTGGCTATCTTTGGTCCATTACCCCATCAACATAGGCTTCCTCATCATACCTGAGTTTCCAGTTGATTATTAGTGCTGAGTGTTTTGCTTACGGAGAAGGAATGAGTGCATGTATCTTGTCGGGAAAAATCACAGGCTGATGTAAATTCACTCTTGTCTCCTTCACTGAAATGGAAACTCCATTCTGCTGAAGTTTCATATTTTTCTTTCTCTTTAGCAGGTAAATATTTATCGCCTGGAAATGATATTTCATCATCTAGTTATTATTTGAAGCACTATGATAGCCAGACAATTGTGAGAGTGCCATAGTACAGACTCTTTCCCGACCTGCCTTTAGCCATATTTACAGGAAGCACTTTACACAGATTAGAACAATCATAGTTGTATTACATTTTGGGTGAACAGGATAGTGAGAGGAACTGAAAACTATGCTATTCAATGATTAGTTGAAGAAGCTGAAGATCTGTCACCTGAAGGAGAGAAGACTGACATATGTGAGGGCTATCTTCAACTTTATTACTACCATGGTGTCATGTTAAAGAAGGATTGGTATTACTTGCACACCGAAGGAAGAGGTGTCACCAGTGAAAGTTACAAAGACAAAGAATTTGGCCCTTAATAGAAGATACTTCATTCTAGTCAAAACTGTTCAACCATGCACTGAGTTGCCTAGATTTAAGGGGCAGTGAATTACCCCTCAAGAGAGGTCTTCAAGCAGAATTTTGATGTACACTTATCAGAAATATTGTAATGGAGATTCTCCCCCTGATGCTCCCCTCCCCCCTTCATTTAGAGGTTGAATTAGGTGACCTCTGATGTTCCTTCCAGTATTGGAAAGCCGTAGAATCTTTTAGGTCCTTTCTTTATTAATGGGGAGGTCATATCGTATAAGTGTAGGAACCTTGGAATCAGGTAATTCTGTCATTGTTTCCTATTCTGGTGCTCTTTGATTTTTGTTCTAGAAAGTATATCACATGAATACTTTTCAATCAATCAATCAGCCTATCAATAGACAAAGCATTAATTAAGCACTGTGTTACATATTGGGGATACAAAGACAAAAATGAAAAATATTCCTCTCCTCCAGGCACTCAGATTTCATCTGTCATTGGCAGCTAGTTGATGTAGTAGAGAGAGCACTGATCTTGGAATCAGGTAAACCTGAATTTGAATCCAACCTCAGATACTTAATAACTGTGTGACCCTGGGCAAGTCACTTAACCTCTGTTTGCCTAACTCTGATTTCTCATCTGTAAAATAAGGATAATAAAGCACGTACCTCACAGGTTGTTGTGAGGATCAAATGACCCCAGTGGGGTCTTCTTGGCAAAGATACTGGAATAGTTTGCCATTCCCTTCTTTAGCTCATTTTTGACAGATGCAGAACTGAGGCAAAAGGGTAAGTGACTTGCTCAGGGTTACATACAATTAGGAAGTGTCTCAGAACATATTTGGAGTCAGGTTTTTCTGACTCCAGGCCTGGCAATCTATCCATTGCACCACGTAGCTGGCACATAGTAGGTGGCATGTGAATGTTATTATTATTTTTATTATCACCTGAGGATTTAACATGTACATATATTGGGGATAAAATTTGGACCTGTGATTTTAACAGTATGCAAAGTTTCTAGATGAAGATACTTTCTTTCAATGTAAAATGGCACCTTCTCTGTAATTTAAAGTCTTAAGCAGTGTGCCTAGAACAGTAAGAGGTTAAATGACTTGTCCAGTATGGCACAAATCAGTCTGTATAAGAAGTACAACTTGAATCCAAGTCACCCTGACTTTTAGGGAAATTCACAATCTCAACAGCATTCTTAGGTAAGTGGATGGATGGATAGATGAATAGCTACTTAGTCAGCTGATAAGGCCCATAACGTACACAAAAGCAGTATGAAGGCTTTTGGGGAAATATGGGAGACAAGCACAAGCATTTGGAAGAATTAAAAAAACCTTTATAAAAAGGGTTATATTGGATTTTGAAAGAAGGAATTCTAAGCGTCTAGGGTCTGCAGGAGGGTTGGGGAGCCTGCAACCTGAAGGCCATGTGTTGCCATCTAGGTCATCAAGTGTGGCCCTTTGACTAAATCAAAACTTCACAGAACAAATCCACTTAATAAAAGGATTTGTTCTGTAAAACTTGTACTCAGTCAGGTTCCTCACCCCTGAAGGGTGTGCATTCCAGGTTTAGAGTAGCCAGTGTAGAAGCAGAGAAAAGCTTCATTTTTCAATAGCATTCCCCCCACCCCCCACAATAAATTTGTCATCTGAAATCTCATCACCATGCAAATTCACTCACTTTTTCCTGCTCTAGGCATCTTTACTTGCCTTTCCCTTTAGGTTGTGGAACTGGAGGGCAGAGCATTAAACTCTTCCCAAAGCCCTCGTTTCCAAACAAGATATATACAGGATTGTATACAGGAGGGTATGGAGAGCAGTCTGAGAGGGAAGACATTAAGATTAAGGATAAAGCTTCTTATAGATGGTGAGACTTGTGTTTGTCCTTTGCTCTCAAAGAGGACCATGACATCAAGATGATGACATGACTTGCAGTTGACTTTGATTTGAATGAGGGAGGGTTGTGCAAGGTCACCAACCTCACTTTCTCCTCCTGAGCCACCTGGATCCAGTAGTCTGACATTCATCAGGATTGCTGGAGATGGTCCAGGATGCAACGTGTGACCCTAGCCCTTTCAGGCTACAGTCTTATATATTATATTCTCACTTTGAGTGAGATACACTCATTCAGTGAATAGGCTTCTTTAAGTACTTGCTCAAGAGATGATCCCTTTAATAAAAACTGGGAGATGAAGACCCTCAGGGTTCCTGGGTAAAAGAGAAACAATTACTATTTAGTATTTAAATCCACTTTGTGCTAGGTGGATGGGGACTTGTCCAGTCTGTGAGCTCCAGAGTGAATTGAGTTTGAGGCTTGATCTTTGAGCAAGAGATGTAGACTTAGGTGAGACTTGACCTAAGCCTGGGAAGTTAGAAAGCTGAAATGAGGAAGAAGAGCATTATAGTCACAGGAGACAGCCAATGAAAACACTCAATTTGGAAGAATGTCTTGTTCAAGAAACATCAAGGAAGATAATGTTGCTGGATGATAGAGGAAGTAAAGGGAGTAAGGTCTAAGAAGATTGGAAATATTAGTAAGTCAGGTTATAAAAGACTGGAAATGAAAGGGGGTGATATAAAATAAGGCTAGAAGGGAAGTTTGGGGACAGATTGTGAAGGAGTTTAAATACAAAACAAAGGAGTTTTGGTCTTAGAGGCAATAATGGAGCCATCGGGATAGGTAAGTGGCGAAGTGGATAGAGTGCCAAGCCTGGAGTTAGAAACACTAATCTTTATGACTTCAAATCTGGCCTTAGATCCTTATTAGCTGTGTGACCCTGGACAAGTGACTTAACCCTGTTTGCCTCAGTTTCCCCAACTGTGAAATGAACTGGAGAAGGAAACGGCAAACCACCCCACTATCTTTGCCAGGAAAACCTCAAAGGGGACACAAAGAATCAGACACAACTGAAAAGCAACCAAGCAACAAAGGAGCCATTGAAGTTTATTGAGTAGGAGGGACATAAAATAGCTAGACTTGTGCTTTAGGAAAAACACTCTGGTTATTGCATGAAGATGGATTGGAAAGAGGAGAGACTTGATGTACAAAAATCAATTATGAGCTTATGAAGACCATAGCTAAATTGTTGATCATATGAATAGAGAATAGGAGTTGGATGGAAGAGATGTTTTGCAGGTTGAAGAGATACCATTTGAAAACTTAATGGAGTCAACTGATTCACCCTTCAATGAATTTGGAAACTCCTGTACTAAAATATATTTTTGTAACATAAGTAAGATTTAGTTCTGTACCTTGTTGATAGAGTTTATGTTCAGAGTCTTCCAAAAACTTAAAATTGCTCTAAGATTTTTGGGACATCCAGTACAGGCACCTCTCTCTCACCGTAAGGTATATTTCCTTTTATTGGTAATAGTGTTAGGCAACTGCATGTTAGAGTGGATAGAGTACTTGACTTGGGTCTAGGAAGACCTGAGTTCACATCCTGCCTGAGACACTTACAAGCTGTGTGAATCTATGCAAACTACTTAACCAATGACTACCTCAGTTTCCTCATCTGTAAAATGTAAATCATAAGCGTTTGCTTTCCAGAATTATTTTGAAGATAAAATGAGATTTTATATATATATGTATGTGTATTGCATTTTCAAATTTAAAAATATATAAATGTAAATTAGTATTACTAAAATGACATTCAAATCTACAGCCATTTTTATGCTCTCTCTATATATATATACACATACATACACTCAGTTCTATTTAGGTGTGGAGATGAAATAAAATAGTCCCCCCCAAGTGAAATTAAACTTTTATTTCATTCAATAGTCATTTATGAAGTACTGTTGATGTATCATTAGCTTTGCTCTCAAGGAGATTATAATATGATAAGGGAAATATCATGTTCACAAGTAAATATTCTATAAAGGAAGATGAAATAAGAACAAAAATGAGGTCAGACAGAGTACTCAGTCAGATATATTATAGGAAAGGCCCATTCTTGCTAGAAGTCATCAGAAAATACATCATGAATGTTGTAGCACATGAACTTGGCTTTGAATGAAGGGAAAAGTTTCACACATGTTTATAGGGACATTGAGAGGCCATTTGGATTGGAATCATGCTATAGATAAAGGCCATGAGATAGGAGAGCGGGATAAAGAGTGGAGGATAGTGAGTCATCCCATTTTAGCTGATAGTTGGGGAGGCTGAAGCTAGTGGATCACTTGAATTAAGAAATTCTGAGCTAGCTTAAGGCTAAAGTTGATTGGATGCCTCCCCAATTATCAGTAATGACAGATGTGTGCCACTATCCCTGGCTAAATTAAGTCCATAAATTTAAAAAAAAATTAGCTGTTGGAGTAGGGCTAAAGCTAATTGTGTATATACCAGCAGTAAGGTAGAGAGACACCAGATTACCCAAGGAGGGCTAATGGATTTAAGATAGAAACAGAGTAGGCCAAATTTCCAATTTTTTTCCAATCAGCAATTGGGTCGGTCTCATGAATGGTCACTGTACTTTCAGCCTACAGAGACTTAATCCCCACCAAAAGAAAGAAATTTTAGTTCAGGTATTAAAAACTCTTTGGGAAGAGATTTTTTTTTTTTTTTGCATTATAAAATTTACTTGTAAGAAAGTTATAGAGGATTTTATACTTGGACCATCTCTTCCCAGGAATGAGTTTTCCTTGTGTCTCTAAACTCTCATTAATTTTTCACAGGCTTGTGATAGTTTTTATTTATTCACATCTGAGGTTCTTTTGTGTGAAAAGGACTCATTTTTGAACATTACATATTCATGGTTTGGGATAGATGGGATAAGGAACTTTTTAATGTGTCACTGTGGGAAACTTACTTTGGCTTCGTTTGTGAATGTCTTTAAATTTGTTGTGGACAGCAGACAGTACTGAAGTTTTTGATATGTTCTGTTAATGGAGGGCAAAGAAGTTCACTTTTGATTTCTTTATTGTGTAAGACAATAAAATTTTTTAAGTGTTTTAAAATAGTATTGTAAAGGATGAAAATATAAACTGAATGGTAGGGGAGAAACAAGCTATAAAAATAAAACTTCCTATTTTCTTTAGTCACATTGCTTCTTATAAATTCTGTTGAGTTTTATCATAATCATTGCAGAGAATGGAATATTTAAGAAAATGTGATGTACCTTAGTTTTGCTAGTTGCTCCTCCCCAAACAATATTTCTAATCATTTTGTCATTAACAGCATATTATCTGAAAACTGAAAACCATATATAGTTACATTGCTGACCTCTACTTTATTATGTACTGTGGTTTTCTCAGTGTGGGATTCCTACTGACATCATGGAATCCCTTATTCTGAATGATTTGAGAGAATACGTTAACACATTAGTCTTGTAAATCGAAATACAAGAAATAAAAACTTGGCCCATGCTGCTTTCGTGAGAGAGTAAGAAAGTAACATATGTTATGCATTGTTCTCATAGTGAGAGATACTACTGTTTGGCAGGAATAATGTGTTTTGGGTAGGTTTGTGGAACTGTCTTCTGTTTGATTTTGTTAAGTTGCCTCCAATATGATGAGTGGCAGAGCTTTTGTAATCAGGCTGTTGCTATTTCAAAAGGACGTTTAGTGTGAAAGAGATGTGTAGTGTGCCAAAGAGTAAATTCTCAGGCCAGGAAATTTTGTGGATAGAGCATTTGATTTGAAGTCTGTCAGAAATGTAAAAGACCACTTGGTGCATCTCTTTTCCAAATTCTGGAAGCAGAAATCACCAGGGAACAATTTTCCCCTCCCTGAAAATAACAAAATCATTTTGATTAGCAAAGCAATTAGCTTCATGGAATTCAGAAATAACAGCATAAGGGGACAAAGGAATTGAATAACCCTTGAAAGTAATGTTCTAACAATGTTTCTGTAATGTGAAACATTTGTTTCTTGCAGTTATCCCATTGGTAGCTCAATGGTATTATATTGCCAGTTATATTAGAAAGCCAGGCAGTGAGAATACTGTAGTCTATTAAGAGTTTGTGAGTGTATGCATGTGTATATGGTGAAATAATATCTAGTGTAATGTGAAGTGACAGTCAAAATTACAGCTTTTCTCTTGCCGCAAGGGTACTTCTCTGCCAAGTATAGTAATATTGTTGTAGCAGTGTTCAAGGTTGTCAGCAATTCTGGGTTACTCTGCAGAGAGCCATAACTGTGTGTGGAAGCAAGGCGCTTCCTGTCAGGGGAAATACTATAATTTTGATATATATTTGTTGGTGCCAAAATTGCAATTAAATAGGAGGTGTTGGAAGAAGGTTTTATTTAACCAGCTTGAATTTGTTAATTAATTAGTAAAAACTTGTATATTTCAAGAAACATTCTCATGTTTCCCCCAGTCAGATTTTGCAACATTCTGCCTTGTTTGTTTAGAACAAACACACATGCACACACGCATGCACACACACATGCACACATGCACACACACGATCATTTTAATACTGTTAAGTCTCCTTTTTGATAGGGTTGTTGACAATGGTAAATGTAACATTTAAGAGACTATGTATTCATTAATAGGTCACTTCATATTTGTATCTTTCTATCTACAAAGGAAAAAAAAGTTGCCTCTCAGTGTTTATGTCTTTAATAATTTGCAAAACGTCAGTCCATCTCAATGGTAATATTGCAGAAATGTTTGTTCCCTGGTCTTTTCATTACTGGGGATAATAAAGAGTTTCTCAGCAATGACTCCTTTCCCGTTCTCAAGGAGGAACAATAATTTTACCTGAGTTTACTGTAACCTTGCTTTTCAGATGAAAAATACTTTGTTTCTTGAATAAGTAGAAAGACCATAGAGGACCCAAATGCTGACAGTATATTAAACACTTCCAGGCAGTTAAATGTAAAGAAATAAAACAATGAAAAGCTTGTGTGTTTTTTAAAGGCTTATTTATTAGTCTTTAAAAGCTCTGTATGTGTGTGTGTGTGTGTGTGTGTGTAATCTACCCTCATGTTAAAAATTTGTAAAATTGAGTTTCATTTGCCTATAAAATATGAATCTAATAAAGTTTTATACCATCATAAAATGTGGCTACTTTTGTCTCTGTCTTTCATAAAAAAGAAATATCCCCAAAGTATATCACCAAAAATAATTAATAAGCAGCCTTTCATAGTTATTTTCTAAAGTTAATTATTACCCAAAGAAATCAATTTCAATTTCTTCAGATTGAGAGATCCATTTGCAGCTGTGGATTTCTAAAAAGAAAGTTAGTTAAAATGCTAAATGGAATACTTCCATCCTGTTATAAAATGCCTTTGCTGGATCGAATCATGCCAGTGATTTATCTAGAACCCTCTTGCCAGCTTAAACCACATTCCAGAAAAAAAAAAGTAAATTCAAAATATAATAGAATCTTTATAATCTTTTGTACTAGAATGATTATGGTTTAAAAAAAAGGCAGTTCTCTTATTGAAAACAAGAGCAGAATTCTGTGTTGTGTTCACAAAAGAATGTTTCTTGATCCATTTTAGAAGAACTTTTCTTCATTTAGTATAAACATTGTGGAACCTCTTGAGCCGATTCTCATGATTGTTTCTCCAGCTCAGGGAACTAGTTAAGAATAGAGAAAATAAAATGAAAGACCAAAGGACATCTCCTTTCTCCCCCTCTTTGTTACTTTCTTGTGGTGTTGATAATGTCACATTTTTATAGGCATTAATAATTACAAAGCATTTTCCTCATCATAATTTCACATATTGATAAATATTATCCACATACCATAATATGGATGATATGTAATATAGATAATATCTTTATTTTATAGATGAGGTAACTGAAACTCTGAATAATTCAGCAAATTGATCATAATCACACTTCTAGCAAGTACTCGGCAGAATAATGTTTGAATATTTGGTTGAAATCATTGAGTTGTGGATTAAATCCTAAAGTCTCTTCTAGCCCTGAGATTCTGTAGGAACTCCCTGCCCTTAGCTCACAATTTGGTAAGGGAGAGAATGCACTGACATAAAACATGCACAATACAAATCAGAAAATAAATGTAGAGGTTTTAATAAACGATACGAAAAACACTAGGGAGATCGGGGATGTTGAGATCACTTCCAGGTCTGGATGTTTGTGAAGTCTTGAAGGCAGTGGGACTTTAGTTGGGCTTTGTAGGAAAATAACAGATTTCATTCGGCAAATCTCATGGGTTGTTATACTACATCCATCTACTATTTTTTTTCTTCTGTGTGTTCTTTACCAGTTCAGTAAGATATCAGCAACGACTTTGCACCAGGGATCTCTGTGTCCTAAGGAAGGGCAGTGTAAATGGTTCCTGTTTCTCTTTGTCCTTGTCCCTAAAAGATAAGATTATTTTGTTAACTGATTTCCACGCACATCTCCCCCCCACCCCCGCAGAACAGGGAAACTGAGTATTTACCTTAGATAATGACTAACTTGAACTTCTCATTTTATAGATGGGGAAGCTGAAGCTTAGGAGAAATGAGTTACTCAAGCTCATACACAGTTAGCCTGTCTTAAAATTAAAGCTTATCTCTTACACTAATTTACTTTTTAAATTTCTGTAGTGATCCACACTGAAGAAAAAAAAATGAGTAAAGAATGAATAGTGTCTATAATGGCATGCCTTTGAGTGGACAGCCTGTGAGCCTATTTAGTTATTTTACATATCTATCATCTATCTATCTATCTATCTATCTATCTATCTATCTATCTATCTATCTATCTATCTATCTATGTATCTATCATCTATCTATCTATCTATCTATCTATCTATCTATCTATCTATCTATCTATCTATTTTTCTGTCTATCCATCCATCTATCTAATCTATCTACCTATCTATATTTGCCTATGTATATATGTATGCATTTATGTATGTATCTATCTATCAATCTTTTAATCTTGGGCAGACCTATGAGGGGATGTTGACTTTGGTTCGTAATTAAATAGTAGGAAGTGATTAGACTGAATTGTGTTTGGGAAATTGTACTGTGATTTCAGTGATGCAAAACTGATTATTGCTGCCAACCTCCACCCCCCCTCACTTTTTTTTAAACTTGTATTCTCTTATGATTCTAATAACAAGAACTTTGAAGGATCAAAGTACAGGTCACCCCAGGGCAATGGAAAGATACCTAATGAGTGTGATCAGGCTGCAGTGTATTGCGAATAATGGCTTATGCCTGAGAAGTGACATAAAAGATGTCATTGATGACATGTATGACCAGTTATATAAGAGTGAAAGATGAGAGTGTGAGAGATCAAGTGCTAAAAGAGAACCAGAGCAAGATCTTCAGTGCATTAGGTGAATCCTCATTGGAGAATTTCTAGAAAGTTAAAGATAAAAACTGCAAAGAATAAAAAATGGAGGGTGTACCAATAAGCAAGATCCACTAAGTACTGAAGTAAGGTCTATAGTGTAGTATGTGATTACTTTGTAGTTACTAAAACTTAAGGTCTTTCAGGATGCTGTGCTAACATCTTTTTTTTTTTTTTTAATTGAATAGATATATTAAACACAGCAGGGCAGGTTATTCCCTGGCCAGCCTTGCTGTTATACTTTGAAAAAGCAATACAATTTCCTTTTGCTCATGGAGACAGAATGTGGCAATACTTCCTGGTTTCCTGTGGCTCTTGTTTTCCTGAAAATGTATTTCTGTGCTTATTTTTGAAGCAGTTCAGAAGAAATGTAAAACAAAGATGTCCTTTCCCTCCCCGCCCCCTTTTCCCCCAGCAGTGGGTTCCATTGTGACAACAGTGGGTTGAGCTAAATCCAGCTACGTCAAGTAAGTGCAATAAAAGTAGATAGATTGCCCTCTAAGCTTCACTTTATTGGATATTGTAATTGACATATACTTGTCATTTATAATCATCTGTCCATTCCTGGGAGTTGGGAGCAGTAAAGTTAATTGTGGCTGCTCATTTGCATTAATCTCACCTCTGAAGGGTACAGTAACCCATTAATATCATGTCATGATGAATTATCACAAATAACATTGAACATATTGATTAATGATCTCTGAGATTTGTATCTCGTTAAAACATTTTGTTAGCTCTTTAAACTTTTAAGCCAGTAACCAGCACATATAGAAGGGGTTTAGAGATCATCTAAGGGGTGACAGCAAGTTATAGGATACATTTTGGGATCACTGATGGAAAAGTTGGGCCATTCATTTCTTGCTATATTCTTTTTCAAGCATTTGATTTGACAATCTCCTAATGGAATCACTGAAATAAGAGGTCTTGAGTTCAGTTCATGCTCTCATAATGCTTATTACCTATGACCATAGGCAAGTTACTTTACCTTCTTGAGCCTTAGTTTCCTCATCTGAAAAATGAGGAGGTTGAACTAAAGTCCTTTCCATCTCTGAATTTATGCCTTATCATTTGATGAGCTCACTAAATAACAAGAACTCATGATGACCTGAATTTTCATAGTACTTGACAGTTTTCAAAGTACTTTTCTTAAAAAACCTCATTAGGGCAAATAGTTTTCACATTTTATAGATAAGGAAACTGAATCATGGAGAGGTAATGTGACTTACCTACAACTTCATCAGTATGTGATGGAGCTGACACTTGAACGTATATCTTCTGCTTCATATCTCTTTTACTATGCTTCCTAGATCATTTTTCTTCTAAAACATGCTCTGTGCTTAAGAAATGGCAAGAGTTCTCAGTTGGAGTAGTTTCTTTCCTCACTCCTCCTGTAATAAGTAGATGATATTTCTATATTATGATGCTTCATTGTCCTATATATGCCTGTTACCTTCTGTTTTTATATTTGACACCAAGGTTTCCTGATCACATCATACTTTACTCAGGAATATTCAAGTTATCCGTTGTTGCATTTAAGATAAAATAAATAAAGGCCTGTAATGCGGGTCCTACCAATCTTTGTAGACCATTTTCATGTTGCTATCCCTTACATGTTCCTGCCACACTGGACTAGCTGTTTCCTGTCGGGGATATTCCATCTCACTTTGGAACATGTTATCCTCCATGTATGGATTACCGTCTCTCACATCTGCCTCTTGGAACTCCTAACTCCCTCAAGATTTCTATCAGAGACCTTTCTTGATTTTTCCCTGCAGCCCCCATCCTTAGCTGAGAGAGCTGTCCATAGAAATTATACTTATTAGATTTGTGCCAGGCCTAGAGGCCTGTGTGGGCTACCCGAGTCTTCTTACCTCACCTCCGAGGTCTTCGGTTGGCCAAAACCGGATGCTCATATGAGAGAAAGGACGTTCCAGAGTCGAACAAGGGTTGAGCTTTATTTCAGGGTCTCGGTTACAAGTGCAGGGGGGTCTTCCTTAGGAGGAAGAGGGGGAGATTTCCTAAGGAGGCTAGGATCTTAAGGGATTGGAAGTAGAAGTACAAGCGGGGAGAGAGGGGGAGGGGAGAGAGAAGAGAAGCGGAGCCTACTGTCCTCTTGGCTCCTCACATGCTAAGAGAGCTTTCAGGCTTCCTCAATCCTACTTAACCTTCAGCCGCATAGTTTGTATCTGAATACCATGCTGTTAGGTAACTAGGTGTGCCCAGATCCGGGACAATCTCGAGGGCGGGGAGATCTCTCTCCCATCACGTTTCTCACGGGAAGAGGCGGAATTACTCGAGATAGCTCGGTTCACCTCGATCCCCTGCCGTTTCCTGGGGGGGGGTCTCGTGAGAGCTCTAAGATTTAGAAGCTCCCACCTTTACCCGCCCGAGACTGTCCACACGGAATTGAGCTTCCAATCCCAACAGATTTGTATTTCATAGTAACTCATTTGTGGGCATATTGATTTCCCCCAATAAACTGTAATAATCTCTTGAGGGCAGGATATATTGTTTTGGGAAGATAAGTGGTATAGTAGATAGAGTGCTGGACTTGGAATTGAGAAGGCTGGAATTCAAGTCTTGCCTCAGATTATTACTAGCTGAGTAACCCTAGACAAGTCACTTAACCTCTCTCAGCCTCAGTTTCTTTATCTGTAAAAGAGAGATGATAATAATAAGAGGATCCAATGAAATAATATTTTTAAAGCACTATGTAAACCTTAAAGGACAATATGAATGTTAGCTATTATTGTTTGTGTCTTTGTATCTTCATTTCCTATAACAGTGCCTGCCATTTAGTAAATGTTTAATAACTAGTTTTTAAATTGAACTTTGGTCAAAATTCCTTAAAATAAATTTCAGAATAAAAAATTTAATTACATACTAGATGAAATATTTGGAATAAAACTATATTCATTTCTCTCCCTCTTTTTTTCTGCCTTGTTTTTCTGATGATAGTGTGTCAATCAGTGCAAAGATTCTAACAAACTCTCAAATCTTTAAATGCTCACACCAAATAAAAAGTTCTTCCCCTGGTGACCCTCCATAGTCTGGCTCAGGACTGCCTTTCCATCCTTATTTCATATGACACTCCCCCCCTCCCCTTTTTTTTCACTTTGACTTCCACTTAATTTGGATCACTCTGTTTTCTTCATGCCTTGTTCGCTTTTTTCTATGCATTTGTAGAAGCCTACCCCCATATCTAGCATTCTCTCCCTCCTTATTGCTTTTTGTTGAAGTCATTCATTTTTGGGGGAATGATAAAGGGGTACAGTAGAAAAAAGTGTTGAATTTGGGATCAGATGACCTGGATTTAAATCCTTTCTAAGCATATGACTTCAGACGAATCACTTACCTCTCTCATCTCCAGTTTTCTCACCTGTAAAGTTAAGATGGTTTTAAACCTTTCTGTATATAATGGACCCCTGTGGCAGTCCAGTGAAGCCTATAGATCGCTTCTCAGGATAATGTTTTTAAGTGCGCAAAATAAAATGCATAGAATTATAAAGTAAACTATTTATATTGAAACACAATAAAATTTATAAAAATTTCATTGATGGCAGGTTAGGAACTCCTGGACTAGAAAATTCCTAAGGTGTCTTCCATCTTTAAATCCATCATCCTATCATTCTGGTTTATTTCAAGACATAGCTCAGATTTCATCTTTTCAATGAAGTGCTTTCCTAATCTCCTTCTACTCTCCCTTTCATCTCTAAACTGAAAGTGATCTGTCCTATCTTGATTTTTCCTAGACTGTATTTTCTAGAGCTCTCCTTTTTCTCTTTTATTCCTAATCTCTCATTTCAAAAAATTGTTTATGCAGATATATTTTATGTCATACCCCTGGTTAGATTATAAGCAACTTAAAAAAAAAGATTTATTTTGGTTTTTATTTTCCATCGTTGTATCCTGTACACTGGGGTCTTAAACATAGTGTTTGATTAAGTTGAAAAAGTAACTTAAAAGTAGCATTTACGAATTGGGACTGTACATAGCAGAAGACACTTGTACTCTCTCTACCTCTAGATTGCTGTGAGCAAATAGTTTTGTTAAACTGCAGATTGCTATAGAAATATGATGTATATCCTGTCCTCCTCTTCATAACTTGTAAATAAGTTTTTAAAAGAAGAATCTTTGGTCAGAAGCAACAAGTGACTATCAATAAATATCTAGTAAATTATATTTATACCAACTTTATAGGATTTAAAAAAAAATAACCTTTTTCTCTCTCCTAGCACAGTGCCCTGTGTAGTAGTACAGTGCCCTGTATGTTCATTAAGTTACGTAACATCCTAGCCTTCATGATGCTTATAGAGCAACAGAGTAATATACCAACTCTAATATAATGTTATATGCAATATGCATTACATAAATATGCGTATACCAGCTAAAATATAAAGCAGGGCATAAAATGTACACAAGAATGGTTTAAAATGCAGCATGAAATCTGAAGGGGGATGTCATTTCCAACTGAGATGATCAGGAAGGTCTTAATGAAAGAGTTGGCATTTAAGTTGGGCCTTGCAGGATGGGTAGGTTTTTGATAGATGTAAATGGGAGAGTCTTCTGAGCATAGAGAACTATGTGAACAAAGAGGCATGTAGGTAGCAAAGCATGAGATATATATGAGGATACTGAATAGTTCACTCTTTCCAGATGGGAGAAAGTAGTATGAGATAAAGCTGGAAATATGTATATACATACACACATGGGGAGGGTGAGGATGCCAGATAATGGAGGTCTTGAATTTCAGGCTCAGAAGTTTGAAGTATTCAGAAGCCAGATAAATTTTGAGCAGCTAAATGAAAAAATCTGATCTGTAAATTGAAAATATCAGCTGTGTAGCATATGCAGAATGTATTGGTAGAGTAAGAAAATGTATGAAGTCAAGGTGATTACAAAGAAAAGGGACTATTACAAACATTCATGTGAATGGTATGCATTAGAAAGCTTTATCCTAGGTGTATTGTTGCTTTAGTGTTTGTCAAAACATTATTTTATTTTTTTTATCGTTTTTTTTTTTAAAATGGGGCTTTTATTAAGCTTACTGATATCATGACCATTTGTCCTCTTTTTTGAGTTTCTTATGTATCATTAGCTAGGTAGCATAGTGAATGGATAGCATTCTGGACTTAGAATCAGCAAGACCTAATTTCAAACCCTGTATCCGACACTTTTTAGTTCTGTAATCCTGGCTGTCACTTTAAGCCTCAGTTTCATCATCTCTAAAAAGAGGACTGTGTTTCTTATTTACAATGATATTGAGATGATAATATGTGTAAAGTGCTATTATAAAGGTTAGATTTTTTTTTTTTGAATGGTAGCATGGTACAGTAGATAGAGAGCTGGTCCAGAAGCCATAAAGACCTCAGACAACATACTGGCCTGTGATTCTGGACAAATCCTTTAATGTCTTAGTGTTCTAGGTAACTCTCAGGCTGTAGCAGAGAAGGCGGTCACCTGCACAGCTATAGGGAGTGTTCTCATGTAGGAGCTTCCTGTATAAAGAACACCACTAGTCTGGTCCCTATCCCTGTTTATTCATCACCCTCTTCTGTTTGCCCTATTCTTCTGTTACAAAGATGATGTGTGTTTGTAGAAAATGAAGTTGATTTCCACAAATATTGTAGAGGTCCTTGTGAAGAAGGTTGCTACACATAAATAGCCTACTGTTTCCCGATCCTAAAGATTTCAGAAATCAGCAGTTTGTTTGGCATGGGTACACATTCTATCAGTGCAGATAAATTTGGAAAATTGCTGTGGACCAAAAATGAATCTTCTTTTGACCAACTTATTTCTCAGTAGCTCCAGCCTTAGGAAGAAGGATGGTCCTCAGGCAATAGCCTTACAATTCATTACTGTTTCCACAGCCAGTCCTTTATACTTGATCGTCTGGAGCTTGTATTGGGCTGGGACACCATTTAAGAGTTAATGATCACCTCCATGCCTTGATGATACATGGAGAGGGACTTTGGTGGATGCCTGAGCTTAACCCTCTGTTGAAAGATCTGAGTGACTACTAAATACAAATAGAAAAGATAAAAGTATTTTAGATGAGGAAGGGTTTTAGTTGCTTACAGGTGTCGTGATCACAAAGGCATATTATAGAACACATTTGTCCCTAATTGGATTAAGAGGCTTCTGTGAAGTGAAAGAGATTTAGATGATAATAGTGCAAATCAATGTTAACATACTTCAGTAATCCAAAAAATGATTTTTATCAATGTAAGTACTTTTTTGATCAAAGTAGATTGTTACTTCTCTGTATCTTAGTAAATACTGTAGCTGCTGAGATTATTAATAGTAATATTTAATAACAATAATAATGATAGCAGCTAACATTTTAAATTTAAAAATTGCCAAGTGTTTTCTGTACATTTTCTTATTTAATCTTTACAACACCTTTTGAGATAAATACTGTTAATAACCTCATTTTACAGAGGAAACTGAAGAAGATCTGGGTTAAAATATGGCCATTGGCACTTAGTAGCTCTGTCATGGTTCCTGTATTTCTGTGCCTGAGAAAAAATTAATCACCTGGTGACTGAGTCTTTTGGTATTGAATTGCTCTGAACTTAGCCAGCCTGGTACTTGAGAAACAAATACACATTTTATCTCTATGCCCGTATTTGGAGTCTTCCTACTTTGATAGGACCTGTCAGAATTTTTAATTTCATTTCCTTAGTCTTTCAGAGACCAGGGTCACTTCCATACTGTAAAGAGTTTTCAGAGCAGTACCTGAGTGGCAGAGATGAGTGTTATGAACTTAAGATTTTAGTTTAAGGTCCTAGCTTTTAGATGGTAAAAGTTATTTTTGCATCATATCCTCAAGTATCAAAGAGAGAGTAGATCAGTAAAAATGGAAACAAGCCTTTAAATTATAAGAGGAATCATTTTGTACAAAAGGAATTTACATGGATGATCACTAAGATCTCACTGGCCCAACCACCAAAATCCAGTATTGTTTTTGTGTGGGGTCCACATCTTACCTTATACCTGAGAGCTTAGCTTTAAAGGGACAGATGTTTTCAAGCAGTCAGAGGACCATATGTACTCTAGGTTTTTAGCCTAAATTTCTAAGGACAGTGTTGAAAGTTTAATTTTAAACTCTCTTGATTTTTCAGCGCCATTTTATATCCACATCTTTACATCAGAGAACAAGCATTTGGTTATTCTGCCAGCCTCTAAAACATTCCACCTGTTTAGTACTCCCTTGGTCCAAGCCTTTGTTATTTGCCACCCAAAGCCCAGTAGTGAATAATGCATGATTGGGCTTTGTCCCCCCTGATCTTTTTTGTCCAAAAATGCAGGTGTGGAACTCACTGTGGGTTCAGTTCCACCCATGGTATTAATCCTTATTCATTTTAAAAATCTGCTAACGGAAATATTTCCATTCAGCTCATTAATCAATTGTGATCTTCATTCCCTTGTTTTGTAAAAGCTGTTGCAATAAATACGTTTTTCACAAGGCGAAAATCCAGGAGATGGATGCAGCAAGCGTAATTAATTGCACCCAGTTCCAGAAGATCAGCAAGTTTGTGCGATCCACATGCTGCTTTACCATATGGCTGCCCAGTAGGCGAAAAATTTGATTAATGTTTTGAAGGAGATTTTTTTCAGCAAATATTACAGCCCCAGATGAGGATTCTTTTTTTTTTTTTTTACTTTCTAGTATTGTTAGACTTAGCTGAAATAACTGATCCTTTGATTTAAAACTTAATAATATTTTGATCCAGTGAAATTTAACATGTAGTAAGAATTATAGTTCTCACATTCTCTTCCATATAGAAAAATATGTATTGTCCTTCTGTAGCACTTAATATTTTCAAAAGGCCTTGCTCATAATAGCCCTGTGAGGTAAATACTGATGCCTCTTCTATGAAGCTTACTTTGACCCTTCCCTGTCAATCAGGACCTTCACCTTTGGTCCTTATATAATACTCGTTTTTGAATCTCTATAATGCACTTTGTAATATTCTTCATTGATAATTGTATTAGTATCTTATCCATTATAATTCTAAGCACTCCATGAAGGGAAGATTTAAACTTTCAATCTCCCCTAGGGCCTTGCACACAGTTGACTCATAAATAAATGTTTGTTGAATTTTTTGAATATAACATTTGCTTTTTCTAATTCTCCATTTTATAGATGAAGAAACTGAGGCTTAGTCAATCAAACTTTAAAGGAAGGATTAAAAGTAGATTCATGGCAGGTGATAGCGGAAATTGGTTTAAATACTACTTTATAATACAACTTACCCCTGTAACTTCCTCTGGAAATTTTACAAACAGTAATTTGTATACTACTGATATAGAAAGAGGCATATCCTTATCTCTTCAAGTCTTTTTAAAGAGGGCTTTTGCCTCATTTGGTTAGCTTGTGTCCCATAAGGAGGCTACCATTATAGCTTTGAGGATTATAGAGCCAGTTAACTGTAGAGAGAAAAATTCTATTCCTATGATCCCTATGGGAACTGGTGGTCACATGGACCCTACCTAGTTTGCTGTTATAAAAATGTGCACTCTTAGTACCAAAAGAGAAGATGTTCACAAGGGAGCATTCTTAATATTGCTTGGGGAAACAACTCCAAGTGCATCACTCCTTTTGAGGGGCAGCAGTATGTTGAGATCTGGATTTGAGTCCTGATTCTAATATTCTCTCCTTTGTGACCTCAGATAGGCAACTTCGCCTTAGGCCTCAGTTAATTATATTTGTGCTAGTTCCTTTACAAAGCTGTTGTGGCACTAGTGACAACATAAGGTAACGAAAAGAACGTAGGATTTGGAACTGGAGAATTTGCATTAAAATCCTGATTCTGTGACTTGCAACCTGTCTGTATTTGGGCTATCAATCAATAAACATACATTTCTTAAACTCTTTGTTTTGTCCCAGGCACAGTGTTAGGTACAATTCAATTAATCTCTTAGGACTTTAAAATAAAGGTGTTGGATTAGATGACTTCCAAAATTCCTTTTAACTCTAAATCCTATGAACTGATAAGAATAGTTCTTTTATAAACAAAATAGTTCCATATTAGTGTGAGTTGTTGCTTGGGAAATAGTGAAAAGTTTTTATCATATGGAGCAAGTGAAGCTGTTACTTGTGTACTGAGTACTTGTGGAGGTAAAAGGAGTAGAAGTATGTTCTAATTTCAAATAGCTTAAGAATGGAATTGAGGCAGTGAGAATGTTAGGGAAAAGAGGTACATTCACTGAATGTGATGTATAAACCCAGGCTTGAATTTTAAATAGCCCTGGAAAAACATGTTAGAATGAATTCTAGCCGTTCATTTTACTTTGTTCTGACAAATAAAAACTAGAATTCATTTCTCTTGAAAAAAATCAAGTAATAATTATCCATAGACACATGAAAGGAAGCTTCTCAGTCATGGTATATTTTAAAATAGTTTAGTTCTGATCAAAGTGAAACCGCACACTTTGCTTGCTGAGGTAGGCACGGCATAGCCAAAATCCTTGGACCTTGAGACTGTACAACTGTGTGTGAGTCTTGGTAGCAGAACTTACTAGTCATGTAAGAAATTACTTCCTTTCCTTGAGCTTCAGTTTCTTCTCCTGTCATATGGGGATGATGCCACCTGCACCATCTAGTTTGTGGGGCTCTTGTGAGAATCAAATGAGATGATGCATATAAAAAGCTCTTTCTAAAGTGAAAAACACTGTAGAAATGCATGCTGTTGCTGAGCTGGAGATAAGTACACATTTGTGGTGCCACTCAGATGATATTACAAATAAGATTTTTTAAGTGTAGGAAAGATGAAATGCTGTTCCAGGTGTATTTTCTCCAGATGTTTACAAACTTTTAGACATTTTTCATAAGCATGTTGTACAATGATTATTACCCTAAACTCTTACTCTAACTTTAAGCTCAAAATAGAAATGATTTCTGGATTGTTATGTTTTCATATGACAGGTAGGACTTGGGAAGTATGTGGTCAATTGGCAGGCTGTGGAGTATATTCAATTATTCATGAGTTGACTTGTCTGAGGCTTTTTACTGCATATACCCACAGCTATGAAATTCCTAGTTGCTAAATTGGAAAGCTGAAGGCTGCCTTCCTTGTACAAAGGGTATCTCAGTGACATATGTCCTAGGCTTTGTAGAGTACTACGATTCTATAGTTAGAGAAGTTAACATTAGATTTATCATAACTTTACCAGACCTGATCTGACTTTTAAAACTCTAAATATCCTAGAGATATAAAAATGTAGTCATATTTACTGTTCTTTAACTCCATTCTGTGTGTGCTTTTGGAATAGTAAAAACAGAGAGTATTGAACTGGTTTAAGCACTCACTAGCTCTGATGTGGTGGAGTCAGAAGTCTCAGAATCCAAATTTTGGTTTCAGTACTTATTAGCTATGTAATTGTGAACTTCCTCACTTTCCTCCCATGTAAGATGTAATTGTAGCTACCTTCTGGCCATCATGTTTTTAGTACCATTCATTACAGATGGAGTTGTGGAGAAATTGCTTTTTAAACTGTAGAAGTGGGATCTGTTATCATGATCATTCTCTTCTTTTTAACCGGAACACTTGATTTGGAGTCATAAGACTTGGGTTCAAATCCTTGCTCTGCTACTGTGTACCAGTTTACTCATCTAGAACCATAGATTTAGAGCTGAAAGGAATGTTAGAGGCCACCAAATCCAACCCCCTCATTTTGCCAGTGAGGAAACTGAGGTACATAAAGTATTTACACTTTATGTGTTTTCCCAGACGCAAGTCCAGTGCCATAGCCACTCTCCAATTTTGACTCTTTCTAAGACACAGTTGTTCAGTTGTGTCAGATTCTTGGTGACCCCATTTGGGATTTTCTTGGCAAAGACACTGGATTGTTTAATTTGATCTCCACAATAACCTTGAGAAATAGTACTTCCTTCACCATCTCATTTTACAGATGAGGAAACTGAGGCAAACAGTTAAATGATATGTCCCGGTTCACATAGTAAGTATCTGAGGCCACATTTTAATTCCTTCTGACTTTAGATCTTGTACTCTCTATCCACTGTGCCACCTAGCTGCCCCACTCTAAGACACAGAGACAGTAACAAATGAAACAATTCCTGCCCTCAAAGATATTACATTCTATTAAAGGAACCAAGACATACGTAAGTATATACAAAATATCTAAATTCAAAGGGGATCTGGCACATATTTGGATACTCTTTTTTTTCTAGCAAAACATCATTTGCTAGCAGACCATAGGCACAGCTGATAGCAAACTGATGGTGTTTGTACATGTTTCAGAACCTTCCCACATCACACATGTCATATAAATGAAAGATAATTTGAGGTTTAGGGTACTAACAACTGGGAGAGCCAAGAAAGGCTTCACGTAGAAGTTGGTGCTATAATGAGCTCAGTGTTCAAAGAAACAAAGAATTCTAAGAGGGCCAGTTAAGGAGAGAGTAGACTCCAGGGTTTAATAATGAGTGGTGGAATGTTGAGAGAAACAGTAACGAGGCCAGTTTGGCTGGACCATTAAGTGACAGTAGGTGGAGGCAGCTTTTGAAGGATCTGAAATGTCAGATAAAGGATTCAGATCTATTCCTAGAAACAACAGGAAACCATCCAAGATTATTGTGTAGGCCAGTGATTGTCAGGTCTTTCTTTTCAGACAAACTTTTGGCAGCTATGTGGAGGGTGGATTGGGAAGGGGAGAGCATCACCATTTAATTATCACAAAACAGCTGACTAAAACTTATCCTCCCTCCGTTTTAAAGTTCTGAATACTACTTTCTTGAATATAATGCTTCTTTTGGTGGAAATCCAGAATATCAATTAATTACGAAGATTTGCCTTAACCTAACTGAAATGGGGTTTAAGGTTTATAACATGCTTTATATGTAGTGTTTCATTTGATCCTCACAATAACCTGGGAATAGTATTATTATTCCCATTTGACAGACAAAAATATTAAGACTCATAGAGATTAAGGGAACTCACAGGGCTGGCAAATTTTCTCTTGTAGGTTGCAGAGCTGTAGGAGAAATCAATGAATCCCAACACTTCCTTTTAAATATGTTGTATCAGTGTTTGAACCCCAGTCTTGACTCTGGGTCCAGTGATTATCCCCCCCTCCCCCAATCTTTCACAGTGCCATTCTGAATCACTGTGTTATTTTAAATAACAAACTAGATTATCCATATGCAATCTTTCCCCAGGAAATAACTTTGAATTTGATTGGGTTTGCTTAATTTGGAGGAAAGGGAAAAAAAAAAAAGCAAATATGAGAAGGAAAAAAAAAATGTAGTGTTTGTCCCATTTGAGGTAGTTGTGTTGTCATGCAAAACTAACACACAGCAGGATGTTCTGCTCTTTTCACAAATGCTCTGTTAATACTATGAACATCAGCAGCTGGTGGAGAACAGATTTAGGGTGCTGAGCTGAAATGGAGAGGAAAGCACTTTGGAATGGAAGCCCTGCTGTGCTTCTAGAATGCTAGAAGGTAAAGCAGTACCTGGCCAACTTCTGCTCCTCTGGTTCTTGCAAAGCTTCAGGCAGTGCTGAAGTGAAGAGTGTCTTCTGGGATATAAGAAGCTGAATTATCACTAGATAAGAGAGGTTTTTTTTAAAAATGATTGGTTCGCTGCTATCATTTTTTTGTGTATGTGTATGGAGAATTATAATTTGATAAGATTTTTAAAAAGTAGAAAGAGATTAACTGATTTAAAGGGCCCAAATGGGAAATACCATTAGATGCTATACATTAGGGGCAAGGCACATCCAGGGACAAATGTGTCAGAATTACATGTTATAGAAACAAAGTCAAAAAGAATTTGCAAGTAAAACAGGCATCACATCAGCTAGTAGTTTGCAATGGATCAATCTCTAGAAATTTTTGAATCTTAAGAATTGTTGATAGTGCTTTTTCAAGTACAGGCAAGAATAGCAAATTCAGTTGTGGTAGTGATGAAGGATAATGGAATGAAACCTAGAAAAAAAGCTGTCACAAAGTAATGTGAAATTTTCACATATTATACAAAGGGAAGACTAATCTATAGATGACATCTGCATAGAGAAAACAGTTCTCATTGTCATAATGGATAATAAGTAATACTTGAAATAAAATATTGTCAACTGTTTCCTTTCTTAAAAAATAATTTTAATTTTAATGTTTTTGTTATTTTTTGTGAGAACCATACATTTATGTGGAATGTATCGACAACTACAATTTGTCAGGTAATTACTTTAAAAGTTTGAATTGTCTATCAGAAGTGATTAAATTCATTGTAAATCCAAGAAATTCATGGACTTTTAAATAAGTATTTGGATTTTATTTTCACATATTTGGTTATAAATAGCTTTGATTTATAATTAGGAATGTTTTATTCCATTTTAGTTGATGATTATATGAAAATAATCATGTTTATGATGCACTAACTATATACAGACATCCTAGTAGGATTTCTTTTACAATATGGCTAGTAAGATGAAAAACACTGTCTTACTATATATGTCTTTTGCTTTTCTTTGTTAAAATTTTATTGAGACTCATGAATCTGTTCAACAAAAAATAAAATAATACTTTCATGTGATGGCTAAACCTGTAGCCATCATGTCAATATCTGCCCATGTGTTTATTTTTAATTAAAATTAACACGATTAGGACAAGTTCAACAATAATCAAAAGAGGTAGGATGTTTTCTTCACAATTGATGTATGGCAGCTTATACCTTTCACTTCCTTTAAAAAGGGAATTGTTCTTGTGGCTTGGTTACAGAGAAAAGCCTTCCTGTAGGGATCACAGTTTTAACTTTCAAACTACTGTTGTTCTGTAAATCTGTCAGAAAGGTCTATAAGGGACAGTATTTATGAAGAGAGTGTAGAGTGGTCAGTCTAAAAAGCTCCTTAGTGTAGTACTTTGAATTTTAAATTACACACATAATTCAAAGGTAATGTAACTTGCAGTGTCGGACTTTCGTTCATTCAGTTAAATGGAGAAAAATGACTGACGTAAGGAATGAGTTATTGATTCTTTGTAGGAAAATGACTTCTGTAATATAGGAAGTATGGTAAAAGGAGTAGCTTAATTATTTAGGGGGCACTTTTCAAAATCTGCTTTTACAGCACTGCAAATAGTGTACACAGTATTTGTATTACTAGGTTTTTGTTTTTAATAATTATTAAATGGAAATTATTAGAACAATTACATTACTGTTTTCAAAGCAAAAGTATAGTTTAACATTAGCTGTCCCAGTTAGATTATAGCTAAAGAATTACAAGTATACAGAAAAAAATTTAAAGTTTATACTTTAAAATGATGCCTTAATCTAACTGATATTTCTTAATTATAATATACTTTGCCATTTTATTTTACAAAATAAATATCCTCTGGTGTTTTTGCTTAGGATATTGTTAGTAGTCAAAATTAATTTAGTCTGATTTTTATCAAGTAAATATATGGAATATTGATCTGGTTACTGGTGATAAATTTCAGTCTGTCAGTTGCAGAAAAAAAGTAATATTTTTATTGCTTTTAATAATCAGGTAAGAATACTTATTTTGGCCTTTCTTTTGTGACCTTTCTTTTGATTAAGTACATTCTTTGCTGAAGAACCACAGTATAATGCTATTTTGACTGCAGTTCACGATTTTGGCAGCATTTCGGATAAACAACATATTTGTGGTTAATTGGATGAATGTGTTATATAATTATAATTATATTAAAACCTTAATGTGCTTGAACGTTTGCCCACTGAAGACCACTAATATGTGCTAAGTTGTATTTCTGTCATTATATCAGAGTTGGCTTGTGACTGACATTCAGCAATAAAGTCTATACAAGGAGTCCTAAAATGGTAAGCAAATTTTAATGGCGCCTCGTAGCACCACGGTGGTTAGTACTGATTTATATTTGAAGCTTCTATTTGAATAGTTTTGGAAGTTAACCACAAAAATTGCTTTGAATTGAAATTTGGGTCCTCATTAATATAGTTTCTGATTTTTATATAGTATTGGTTTGGCATTTTATCAAATCCGTACACAATTTTAAAAAGTAAAATTATTTCTTTACCAGTTGGGAATATGTTGCCAAGACTACCAAAAAGCAGGCACAGCCACCAAATACTGTGGTTTAGAATGAGCCACAAGGCTGTATTATACAACTGAAGAAATGACACACTCATTCTAGCCTGGCACTTGAAGGTGCCATATGGAGTATGACTACCATAGCAGGTTCCAGTAGGTCCAACACATTTTGCTTGCATAGACATTCTTGAAATGGGCCACTCACTTGGCTGTTGAAACACACTGCTTCCTCAGTTTCTTGTGGGCTTGAAGAAATCCTGACTCCTGGCCTAGTCTGCATTTGCCCTCCTTGTCTTTGTTTACCTCAATTGCTTGTACAACTGGAATCATAACTAATACTTGATAACAGAGTTTTTGCCTTAAGAAAGTGGTGCTTTTAGTGCTAGACAAGGACCAGATAAGGTTGTTTTACTAGCACTTCTGTGTTCGATCATTTTCTGATAATGCTTTGGAAGAATCTTGTGTTGATGTACTTCATCAGTAAAATTATAAAGCAAAATAGGGAAGTTTTTAGTTTTTGTCTCTTTCCCCACTAATAATGAAACTACAGTTTAGGTATAGTCAGTTCTTCTATAATACGACAAGTGTATTCTCAAAAAAAGCACCAAAATCACACAATAAAAACCACAAAACATGGGGAAAATTGAGTTGGACAAAATAAAAAATGATAGGAACCTAATAACAATGGTGGCATGGTTTTATATATGTTAAATGGTAAAGAAATACATAAGTACTACAATAAATAATGTCCATATCTCTAGTCTTTGCCTTTATCCCAGGCTGCACAAGCCATCCAGTCAGGCTGCAGTTCCAGGGCATGGGCTGGAGGCCATGGTGGGGGCAATACAAATGAACCCTCATCTGCTCAAATCTCTTACTGTACCAGAAGGTATACAGTTAATATGGCACTTTAACTTGACAAAATCCTGATTTTTTTTTTTTGTGTGGAAGTTGTTGTAATTAGAAGAGTTGTAATTTGTGAAATGGTGAGTTCCCACAATATATCTCATGAATATACTTTACATAGGTAAATCTCATAATTAGTGTTCCCATTATGCTTGAAATGTACCCTAACAATACTGTTGCAACAGATTCTGGTTTTTGAAACATACATTGTATCAGAACTGACTATTAATAATGTGCAACAGAATTGTTCTGTTTGTCTTCATCTTTACCATGATATCATGATAACATTAAAACCTTCCAAACCAGAGCGACAGACGCTGGGAGGAACTAAACCATTTGAATCAAATCCTTATCTTTAGCCACCGTATTTTTATGCCTACCGTTCCCTCTACTTCTGACCCCTCCCACTCTCTTTCTCTGAGAGCTGTAATCAAGTTCCAATTGCCATCTTTGTGACTTCCTGGTGATGGAGTGAAGTTCTGGGGTGGGGAGGTCACAGTCACATGGTAGAGAAAGTCCAGAGTGGCAGGATTAGAATCTGGAGAGAACTACCTGGAGGTCTGAAATCTTTTGGAGTTGTTTTTCTTTACATATTATTGTGATTATTGTGTAAATTGTTTCCTTGGTTCTGTTTATTCCGCTCTTTATCATTTCATACTAATCTTCCCATGTTTCTTTGAATCTTTCATTTCTTGTGGCATAATATTATTTAATTACATGATATATCCTAATTTGTTTAATCATTTCCCAATTGATGGTCATTTGTTTCCAGTTCTTTGGTATAATTAAAAAGGGCTGCTCTAAATAAAACATGCTTGGCCCATTTGTCCTTTCACTCTCTCTCTCTCCTTGACCTCCTTAGGGCATAATCTTAATAGTGGTATATATTAGTGAATTAAAACATATGTATAGCTTAGTGACTTTTGAAGCATAGTTCTAATTTGTTTCCTCTCCCCCTCCCTCCACTATTGACTGTTGACCAGGTTAGATTCATATCAGAAATACTGGTTCACTATTAAGAAAACTGCAAACATAATAGGCCATATTTATAACAAAAACAATTTTAAAAACCACAGTTTTACCAATAGGAGAAAAACTTTCAACCAAATAAAACCTTCATATTAAACACTAGAAAGCATTTTCTTATAGACAGACAGTTTCAGTTTAGGTAGATAATTTCTATCCAAAACCAAGAAGTAACTTTATTTATAATGGGAAAACAATACACATCCATATTAATATATACTGTACATTTAAATCCAGGACAAAACAAATGTATTCATTGCTAACACCATAATTTAATGAATTCTTAAACCCTTTCCATGTTTTTAGGACCTGCTGGAACTTACATTCCAGTACTAAAATATGTACCATTGCTTCAGGGACAGCCTGATATCATCAAAAGAAATTTGAAATCTCCCAAAGTCAAGCTCTCCTTTTCTTCAGTTCTGAGCCCCTTCCTATTGTTTATTTCCAGTATTTGTTCAATACACACGCGAGCATACACACACAGATATATACCTGTACATATAGGTATCTGAATTGTTGTCAGGCCTTGTCTATCAATTTCTTGGTCCATGGGGTTTTCTTGGCAAAGATACTGGAATATTTTGCATTTCTTTCTCCAGTAGATTAAGGCAAACAGAGGGTAAGTGACTTGGTAAGGGTCACATAACTAGTAATTGTTTGAGGTCAGATTTGCGTTCAGGTTTTCCTGATTCCAGGCCCAGAGCTCTATCCACTGGGCCCTTTCACTACCTCCTTGAAGGGTTGTTTAGGGTGTGGTATATCTTTAGTGACTACCATCTCCTCCTCAACCCACTTTCTTTCACTCTGGAGATTTAATTTGTCCCCCACCATCACACTGCCCTTGTAACAATACTTAGCTCACTTTGTTTCATTTTTTTTTTTAACCTAGATGCAGTATATCCCTTTTGTTGATTTATGGAGTTTATTTAAGATGAAACATTTGTAGTACAATAACAAGAGCTCAGAGCTCCCAATTAGGAAAATTTCTGGCTTTCAGACAGAGGTTTGTACTTTTCCCCTAATTTAAATTCTTGTATAATTGCTTCTAACTCCTTGGCCTCCCTTATTTGCCATGGTTTTGCCTTTCAGGTTACTTTCTGTTGTCCCTGTGCCACTACCACTTCCCAGTTTGACTCATTTAGTCCCAGGGGAGGCTGTTAATGCCATCTCCCTGCTTCTTCCTCTCAGTGTGCTGCTCTTTCAGACTGTGTCTCTTGTAAAAAAACCCTTCCCAACACACGCGCACACACACACACACACACACACACGCACGCGCGCACACACACACACACACACACATGTCCTGCCTCTGGTGCAAAGATTGTAACCTTTAAATTCACTCTGAGTGCTGTGAGAGTATGCTTATACCTTTGAACTACAAATCCCAGAATGCCAGTTCTTGATCCCATACTAAATACATAAAGTTTTATAGGTTCTCCATCCAACTGCAAATCATAAGAAAGACAATCCATATTTTTCACTCACTAGACTTTTCCTCTGTGCATAGTTAGGCAACTGTGTATCACTTAGGCGTCAGTTCTACTTCTCTGGTTTGATAGAAACATCACAGTATCATCCTAAAATAGGAGCATCTGGAGGAGTTCCCCACATATAAGATATACCTCTTTGATTTCAGCTTTATGCTGAGTCTCCTCTGTGACTGTGGAAACATCATTTACAAGTATATATCTTCCCATTTTAAGCCTATCTTGAGATTGGTGATTAATTTAATTCAGTTCAATTCATTAAACATTTATTAAGTACTTCTTATGTCCCAGGTACTGGTTATGCTATGCAAATGAGAAATAGAAAGAGAGTTCCTGCTCTTGAGGGGCTTACCATTTAATGGGGGAAGTCAACACACAAAAGGAAGCTAAAAAGGTTGAAGGGAACAGGTGACATGATGTTTCTTGGAGTCCAGTCTAATGCTGATAGAAAGTAGAGCACTTTTTGAACAAAGTTATTTCTGCTGTAGCATCCTTCATAAAATTTTGTATAATTTTGACATATTCATGAAGGACAGTTGGAAGAGAGCCTTAAAGGTAACATTTTGCTCTAATAAATTAAAATTCTTTTTCATTTTTAACAAATAATAACACAGGGAACTTTTGTATTTTTTTTTTTTTATTAATTTTTTTATTTTTTTTAATGTTTAACAATCACTGCCATACAATTGCGATTTTATCCCTCCCCACCCACCCCCCACTACCTCCCTCCCTCCCCACGACTGCATACAATTCTGTATAGATTCTACATATACTTTCCTATTGAGTATATTTTCACTATCGTCATGCTATGTAGTCAGACTAAGATAAATGAAAGAATCCGTATAACAAATCAGAACATGATACACAAACAGATACACATACACAAACATGATCTGCTACATTATGTGAGTGACTTCCATATTTCTCTCTCTGAGTGTGGAAGGCTTTTTGCCTTGAGGTCCACCATTGGGATTTTTTTTTTTTTTTCAGAAGTTCTTGTGTTATTACAAAAATCTAAGTCTACCAGAAAAAACTCTCACACACTGTGGTTGTTGCTGTGCATAAAGTTCTCCTGGTTCTGCTCCTTTCACTCAGCATCAGGTCATATAAGTCCTTCCAGGCCTCTCTGAAGTCTTCTTGTTCATCATTTCTTATGGCACAATAGTACTCCATTACATTCATATACCATAATTTATTCAGCCATTCCCCAATTGATGGACATCCCCTTGACTTCCAGTTTTTGGCAACTACATAGAGTGCTGCTATAAATATTTTTGTACATGTGGGACCCTTTCCCATTTTTATGATCTCTTGGGGATATAGTCCTAGTAGCGATATTGCTGGGTCAAAGGGTATGCACATTTTTGTAGCCCTTTGGGCGTAGTTCCAAATTGCTCTCCAGAATGGTTGGATGCGCTCGCAGCTCCACCAACAATGAATTAGTGTTCCAACTCTCCCACATCCTCTCCAGCATTTATCATTTTCTTGTTCTGTCATGTTTGCCAATCTTATAGGTGTGATGTGGTACCTCAGAGTTGTTTTGATTTGCATCTCTCTAACCAATAGTGATTTAGAGCATTTTTTCATATGATTATAGATAGCTTTAATTTCTTCCTCTGAAAATTGCCTGTTCATATCCTTTGACCATTTATCAATTGGGGAATGACTTGTATGATTATACATTTGGGTCAGTTCTCTATATATTCTAGAAATGAGGCCTTTATCCCCGAGCTTAGCTGTAAAAATTTTTTCCCAATTTACTACATCCCTCCGGATTTTGGTTGCATTGGGTTTGGTTGTGCAAAAACTTCTCAGTTTAATGTAATCAAAGTTATCCATTTTGCATTTCATAATGCATTCTATCTCTTCTTTAGTAAAGAATTCTTCCCTTCTCCATAGATCTGATAAATACACTATTCCTTGCTTCTCCAGTTTATTCATGGTATCAATCTTTATACCTAAATCATGTACCCATTTGGACTTTATTCTTGTGTACGGTGTCAGGTATGGGTCTATGCCTAATTTCCGCCACACTGTTATCCAGTTTTCCCAGCAATTTTTGTCAAACAATGAGTTCTTATCCCAGAAGCTGGGGTCCTTGGGTTTATCAAACAGAAGGTTGCTATATTCCTTGCCTACTGCGTCTTGAGTGCCAAGTCTATTCCACTTGTCTACCTCTCTGTTTCTTAGCCAATACCAAGTGGATTTGATAATTGCTGCTTTATAGTACAGTTTAAGGTCTGGTAGCGCTAGGCCACCTTCCCAAGCATTTCTTTTCATTAGTCCCTTTGATATTCTGGACCTTTTGTTTTTCCAAATGAATTTTGATATTATTTTATCCAGCTCTAGAAAGTAATTGTCTGATAGTTTAATTGGTATGGCACTAAATAAGTATATTAATTTGGGTAGAATTGTCATTTTTATTATATTAGCACGGCCTACCCATGAGCAACTAATGTTTTTCCACTTACTTAAATCTGAGTTTATTTGTGCAAAAAGTGTCTTGTAATTGTGTTCATATAGTCCCTGGGTTTGTTTTGGCAGGTAGACTCCTAAGTATTTTATACTGTCTACCCTAACTTTAAATGGGATTTCTCTTTCTATCTCTTGCTGTTGAACTTTGTTGCTAATATATAGGAATGCAGAGGATTTGTGTGGGTTTATTTTGTACCCTGCAACTTTGCCAAAGTTGTTTATTAATTCAAGTAATTTTTTACTTGAATCTCTGGGATTCTCTAGGTAAATCATCATATCATCTGCAAAGAGTGATAACTTAGTTTCTTCTTTGGCTATTCTAATTCCTTGAATATCTTTATCTTGTCTAATTGCTACAGCTAACATTTCTAGTACCATATTGAATAATAGTGGTGATAATGGACAACCTTGTTTCACCCCTGATCTTATTGGGAATGCATCTAGCTTATCCCCATTGCATATAATGCTTGCTGAAGGTTTTAGATAGATACTGCTTATTATTTTATGGAAAGTTCCCTTTATTCCTACGTTCTCCAATGTTTTTAGTAGGAATGGATGTTGTATTTTGTCAAAAGCTTTTTCTGCATCTATTGAGATAATCATGTGGTTTTTGTTAGCTTTGTTGTTGATGTGGTCGATAATGCTAATAGTTTTCCTAATATTGAACCAGCCCTGTAGTCCTGGTATGAATCCTACCTGATCATAATGTATTAATCTCGTGATTAGATGCTGTATTCGTTTTGCTAAAATCTTATTTAAAATTTTTGCATCTATATTCATTAGGGAAATTGGTCTATAATTTTCTTTCTCTGTTTTGTCTCTTCCTGGTTTGGGTATCAAAACCATATTTGTATCATAGAAAGAATTTGGGAGGACTCCTTCTTCCCCAATTTTCAAGAATAGTGTATGTAGTATTGGAATTAACTGTTCTTTAAATGTTTGATAGAATTCACTTGTGAATCCATCTGGCCCTGGAGATTTTTTCCTAGGGAGTTCATTGATGGCTTGTTCAATTTCTTTTTCTGAGATGGGGTTGTTTAAGTATTCAACTTCCTCTTCTGTTAATCTGGGCAATTTGTATTTTTTAAAATATTCATCCATCTCATTTAGATTATCGAATTTGTGGGCATAAAGTTGGGCAAAGTAGTTTCTAATTATTGTTTTAATTTCCTCCTCATTGGAGGTGAGTTCACCCCTTTCATTTTTAATGTTAGTAATTTGGTTTTCTTCTTTCTTTTTTTTGATCAGATTAACCAAAGGTTTATCAATTTTATTAGTTTTTTCATAAAACCAACTATTGGTTTTATTTATTAATTCAATAGTTTTCTTTATTTCAATTTTATTAATCTCTCCTTTGGTTTTCAGTATTTCTAATTTGGTATTTACTTGGGGATTTTCAATTTGTTCTTTTTCTAGCTTTTTCAACTGCAAGCCTAAGTCATTGATCTCCTCTTTCTCTATTTTATTTATGTAAACATTCAGAGATATAAAACTTCCCCTAATAACTGCTTTTGCAGTGTCCCATAAGTTTTGGTACGTTGTCTCACTATTGTCATTCTCTTGAATGAAGTTGTTGATTGTTTCTATGATTTCTTCTTTAACCCAATCCTTCTTTAGAATTAGATTATTTAGTTTCCAATTGATTTTTGGTTTCTCTTTCCATGGCCTTTTATTACATGTAATTTTTAATGCATTATGATCTGAAAAGGATGCATTGATTATCTCTACCTTTCTGCACTGGATTGTGAGATTTTTATGTCCTAGTACATGGTCAATTTTTGTAAATGTTCCATGTACCGCTGAGAAAAAGGTATATTCCTTTCTATTCCCATTTAATTTTCTCCAAAGATCTATCATATCTACCTTATCCAGAGTTTTATTTACCTCCTTAACCTCTTTCTTGTTTATTTTAAGGTTGGATTTATCTAGTTCAGAGAGGGGGAGGTTGAGGTCCCCCACTAGTATAGTTTTGCTATCAATTTCTTCCTTCAACTCCCCCATCCTCTCCTCTAAGAATCTGGATGCTATACCACTTGGAGCATACATGTTTAGTAATGATATTGCTTCATTGTCTATGGTGCCTTTTAGTAGGATATAGTTTCCATCCTTATCCCTTTTGATTAGATCTATTTCTGCTTTTGCTTTGTCTGAGATTAGGATTGCTACTCCTGCCTTTCTTACATGAGCTGAAGCACAATATATTCTGCTCCATCCTTTGACCTTTATCCTATGTGTATCCCCCCGTTTCAAATGTGTTTCTTGTAAGCAGCATATTGTTGGATTATGGCTTTTAATCCATTCTGCTATCCGTCTCCGTTTTATGGGAGAGTTCATCCCATTCACATTCACAGTTATGATTACAATCTGTGTATTTCCCTCCACCCTCTTTCCCACCATTTGTGCTTTTAACTCTCCCGTCTCCCTTCCCCTCCTCAATAGTATTCACTTTTCTCCCCCTCCTCCTGCAGCCTTCCCCTCCTTCTTTTA